>NC_083485.1:13159349-13486849 GCF_030014155.1 Tachysurus vachellii
TGCCAATTACTTATTGCAATTTACCATGAAACCTTAACTACTCAAAGATCTACTAAAGAATTGTTTATATTTATTAAGAGTAAAAAATAATCATGGTGGAGCTTCTCCACAAGGGGGCGCTCTTAGTCAGTATCTTGTGTGTCTTTTATAGGTGAAAAGGCAGGAAATGGGCATGAATCCAGACTAGCTGGACCTGAAAATGAGCTGTGGGTATTTTAGTCATATTAACTTGCAAAAAATCTTTAAAAAAAAAAGCCTTTTAAGGGCATTCTTTTCAATAGACAGTAATGCCTCTTGGAAAATAATGCTTTCAAGGCCTTCATTGGACAGGGATAGTGTGTGGCACCACAGCAGCATACTGTATGATGTAAAATGCATTGCAATGGGAAAATGAATTAATTTATTACAGCATCTCAATAACTAAAAACAAAGATATAGAGTGATGTAACGACAACGTAACGGGGGTTTTGCTTTTCGGTGTAGCATGTTCTCGTGTCAGATCACAGGCAATGTGTGTATTTCATTTCACAAGCTAACTACAATTCTGGAACACCACACTAAATTTACAAATATCTGGCTTGCACTCATTCCTTTATTTTGTTTCACCTTCAGTGTGTGTGTGTAATACTAAATGCAAAACCACTTCCACATTTAAACAGGAACAGAAATATTCAGCCCAGACCTGCATAGTCCATGCTTGAGTGTAAAAGCAAGCATGTTCATCATCATCGTAATACCATCACCAACACATCTGTTTAAAAGTGAAGCAAAACGACACTAGAGGAAAGATAGAAGTGCATTTTTAATAAAAAGTGGCACAGACTTTATTACTTAGACTCACAGCACATTCTACACAGAAACCAGAAAACAGTGATGGGGATGAGAGCAATGAAAATCCTTTACAGGTGTTTTTTTTTTAAATCCCTCTAGATGATCTGTGTTTTGAAGAGACCCGGTCTAAAATGTTTAAAAATAATAATAATAAATCGTAGAAACTGACGTATAAAACAAGCATCGATGAGATTAAACGGATCCTGATATCGGTGAGATTACGGTCGGTCCACACCAAATCGATCAAAACTGGGGAAAAGGAAAATTGATCAACATCTTTAACTTCATATTCATCCCTCCTCCCCACCCAAACATTCATTAAATAAAGATTTTAAAACTCTGGACATTTGCATGTCATCATTTCAACTTTTTGAAAGAAAACGACAAAACTGGCAAAAGGGAAATAAAAAACAAAAAGAATTACCAAAGATTACATTCTGAATTGTTAGACAAACCAGGCATGCAGCTCTGCTCAGGCTAAATATGGATTTTACATAGCAGCTCTGCTAATCACAGGGAAAAACAAGAATACAAAAAAAAAAAAAAAAAAAAAATTTAAATCAATGCAGTCAAAGCACAGGGGAAGAGAAGGAAAAGAATTCGAGATCCATTCAATCTGCTAATTTAAGATCGTTCTTCCTCCCCAGCAATCTTTTCTTTAAGGTGTTAGGAGAGTGGCGAGGGACACATCTACTGAAGAGGCAGAGGAATGTAGACTCGGAAAAGAAGCTTGAGGAAAACGGCTAGGGCAGTATGTGTGTTTGCTTGATGTCCTCTAGAAGAACCGGCCAGAGTACTGCTTCACGCTGGAAGAGAAACCACACGCAAATCAATCAGACAGACAACAATAACCTACAGAATTATATTAAACTGGACGTATTCGGCATTCAAACCGTTTATTAATAAGGGCTTGTATTGTAGAAGCTCGATATAAACAGATGGTCTAATTTTTGACGAGGAGTCTCCGGTGTCAGCCCTTTACATTTGCTTTGTATTTCACCAAACACACAAGCATTTTTTAATTCATAGTCATTTACAAAAATAAATATTAAAAATGTACTGAATTTCTATGATGTCAGATTGACAGAAAGCTCACTCTATTAATCCCAAAGGAGCATCATCTAAAAACGAAGCATTAGCATTAATTTACAAGCAGGTAAAAGTTAGAGGTCGTTCTATAATAAATAAAAAGTTGTTAGTGTCGACAAATCGCTTCGGTATAAGAGGAATAAACACACTTTAGGACACGTTACTGCGGAATCGGATTTTCCTACAGCAGCGTGCCACGTTGTACGTTGTACGTTATTTAATTACAAATCACAAAACAGCTTCTTGATGCACAGTAACAGAGTCGAGCTTGTGCACGAGACAGAGAGCGAGCTTCCACAGACACACAAGAGAAGTTGTTTAAAAGGAAACAGACGTGAAAGTTAGGGCAGGGTTAGTGAAACAGGAAAGGGGGGGGAAGGAGGGCAGATGAGCCTGGGCCTGTGCTATGGGGCAGACCGTGATTTGTTGTCACTTCATCTAACTAACAACAACAAAATCACAAGTCTTCCACACAGAAGCAGGCCAGCTTTCTTGCACTCTCCTGGGCTCCGAGTACTGCGCTAGTTTGGATTTGTTTCGAATAATCCGGACACCGCGTTTCCCCCAAAGAACAAAAAGAGAGAAGAGCAGAGCATTTGCAGACAAGTGTCATTAAAGTAGGTGCAGGTTAGAGCACACAAATTAGTAGCTTATTAAAGGTCACAACCACAGTCTATAACTAAGCTGCATGTTCACGGCGACTAAATAAAAAAACAGGAGCATTTAAGTCTAAAAGTTGTCGTTACATCTTGACTGTTTAATTATAAATGTAACAAAAACAAACACAAAGCATAAATTCTGTTAAAATGTGCATCATTGTGCTGCCAAATTTGCCTCACCAGACACAGTGAGTTTGTTGTAATGGCAGCAATCAGTTCAACACATAGTCAGTCTTTGGAATAACTGAAGAATTATTGAACAACGATATTTTCTGCATTGCCTGACAGTCATGCACCCTGTTATATCGTGTACTGAGCAGACGCCCTTATCCAGAGCGACTTACATTTTTATACAACTGAGCAATTGAGGGTTAAGGGCCTTGCTCAGGGGCCCAGCAGGAGCAACCTGGTGGACATGGGAATCGAACTCACAACCTTCCGATTGGGTAGCCCAACACCTTAACCACCTTAACCACTAGGCTACCACATCCCCCATGTAGTGAATTAAACATCGCTTGGCATTCAGTCTAAATTGATGTTAGATGATTTCATATGCTCCACGTTCGCTCTGGTTATGTAACGTGACAACCTCAACGATATTGGAATACACAGAAATACAAAATTTACATTACGTTCAAAAATTTGAGGTGATACTACACTTAAAATTTAGAAACATAGACATCAATTAGCATTCGAATACTCAAATAAATTAGGCTGCAGTGAAGAAAAAGAAGAAAATTGGAAGAAAAGAAAAAAAAAAAAAAAAGGTATTGGAAGTATGAAAAAAAATGGTGTGTGTGTGTGAGAAAAGCCTGCTGTCAGGCTGAGTCTGTAAACTTGCCTGTTCTGCAGTAGATACTGAGCGTTCTGAATCTGGTCCTGTGTTCCTGTGATGGTGATGATACGATCCTCCGAACCTTCCAGAGGCTCATCGATTTTGATGGAGGCTCCAGACTCATGACGGATCTGCTTAATACGCTGTCCGCCTTTTCCGATGATCGAGCCGGCCAACTGACACAGGACGATGTTGTTTAGGTCATGTGCACACCGTTAAGGCTGTACAGTGTGTGAGATGAGTAAAAAAAAAACAGGGTTAGAGAGAACTCACATCTTTTGGTATAGTCACTTGTGTTGTGATGACGGGACCACCGATGTCGCCGTAAGAGCCTCGTCCACCTGTAGAAACAGATTAACGCGTGAATTTTTTTTTTTTTTTTATTCTCATAAAGTCTGTACAAAAAGATATGATTAACTCTTACCAGACTGGAAGGGTTCCCAAGAAGAGTTATTGTCTTCAGAGATCAGATAAGGGAAAGAAAATGGGGGAAAAAATGGTTATCAAGATATTAGATGTATAAGAGAAAGATGTGAGCAACAGAAAGCAAGGGAACACTACAGCTACTGAGAGCCGTGTTCTGACATGTTTGATTAGGGGTAACCTTGAGTGTGTGTGTGGGAGAAAGAGAGAGAGAGAGAGAGAGAGAGAGAGATTGTGCTTATGGGAGTAAAGCTGAACAACACTCACCATATCCACCTCCACTCTATTTAATCAGAGAAAAAGGCAGAGAGAGAGAGAGAGAGAGAGAGAGAGTTAGTCCAACATACATGCATCAAAAATACACGTGTGCACATATACATTTACAAAAAAGAAAAAAAATAATTAAAACGCTTGACAAAGGCTCTGCGCTTGCAGCTTTGCCCTGAGTTCATTGGTGAGTGTGATGGCTTTCACCTACATCTATCTGTTCCTTGGTTGCCAAGGCAACAGGTGATTCAAAAAATCCATTGCCTAGCAACAGCAGGCCAAAGCCGTGCACAGCATATGCATCCATTACCCTGTCATTTCACAGACAGAACAAGCAGTTCCACTCAGATTTCTCAAACCCTTTTCCAAATCTGGCCCTTCCTCTCCAGCCCTAGACACCCCCACAAACTGCACATCCTTCTCACACACACACAGCGTGACAAAGCAGGGTCATACAACAGGTTTTTGCCTTACCATGCTTTCGTAGCGATCTCCGGGTCTTCCTCTTCTGTCACTTAGAGCAAACGGGAAATAATTAAAATTGTGTGGCTCCTTCAGATGGCACATTTACTCAGGTGCTACGTAACAGACTGAAATCATTTGTGTTTACATATCTGCCGTGGTCTTTATCAGCTAAACCAAAAACACCAGCGAAATGAAAAGTGAATTGTCTGAAGAGTTTGTTATTCATTCTGAGTTATTTTGGAGTCCTTCTGGATTAAAAGTAAGCAGTTCACGTGTTGCTTGTGGTACTGATAGACTAACCGATATATCTGAGACAAGCTGTTTTTTACTTTAGTGCTTATGAGATCGTTTGAACCGACTAAAAATAGCCACTGATACGTCATCCACAAAAGAACTTACCTTGGTCTGTCGTCTAGATTGCCGTGATGGTGGGAAAACCGGTCGCCTCTGCAAAACAATAAAACTGTCAAAGCTGGCCAAAGAACAGAACCGAACGGAACAAAAACAAATGGAGCGGTTAGACTCAAAACGCTGACAAATGAGGAGGGATAAATGCTTCTTAACCCTGGGTTAAAGTCTACTAAACAAAATCGAACCACAGAACATTCAGGCTGAGGAGGAAACAAGTTTTAAATGAAATTCATTATAAGAACATTGTTTTGTTTATAGGTTAAAGAATGAGGCTAAATTTTTTTTACCCTCCTCTGGGAGGAGGTGGAGGAGGAAGAGGCAGATTTCGGGCTCGGCTCCCACCTCGGCCCCCTCTCCCTAACGGAGGTGGAGGTGGTCCACGGCGGGGACTCATATCATCGTAGTCGCGCCTAGAGGGGGGCATGGGGCGTCCTCCACGGCTGAGGGGCATACGATCAAAACTGCCTCGCCCGCGCATGGGGAACCCTCCCATGGGACGTCGCCCTCTCTCCTCAAACATCATGGTGAAGCCGCCGTAGTCATAGGTCTCATCGTAGAAGTTTGGGTCATAGGGCTGAGCACGGCCTTTAATAGGTGCCTAAGAAGGAAAAGAGAGTGTGAGTGTAAACGATCTGATTTCCAAATTGCCTCCTGCATCAGATTACAAAATCAAATCAGTGGGAACATGTAATTGTACCTCTGACGTCAGTTCTAGGATGACCTTAATGCACTCCACCACGCGGTCAGGTTTTCCTCCCACCAACACCACACGGTCTGTCGAATGCGGGCAGCACTCTTGGAAGAGTTTAATGGTCGTCTGGGTATTCTGAGACAAGATAGCGAACGGCAGAAAAATGGAGTTAATATCAAATCAAAGCTACAAAAGGCATGAAAGTGTAGTGTGACACAGAAGCCACAATTAATGCAATACAGATAAGAGTTTACGATCCTCTTACGGTTATGAATTTTGTTTTATTTTCAGTACAAGATATTTGTAACAAGATCATCCTTTTCATAAAAAAAAAATCTAATTTGTACATTTTTTTTTATTAGTCATTTCCAATCTCTAGCCCGTTTTCTAAAAGTCTCACTTTCACAGCTATCGGTCTAGGATGGTGCATCGTGAACTTTTAGACAGTAAGATATTCTGCTAAAGTCATCAAACACTCTGTGGTGTTATTTTGGCAAGGATAAATTTTGCCACATGCAAAATGTTACACAGCTATTAATTTATACATCATACGTAGTTTGGACTATTGCTAACATGTTTTAGACGTTTTTTGTTTCAGCTAATTCTTTAAACACTAACAGAAACCCATTTACAAATGGAAATCAATCATTTTAGAACATGCTTACTTCCTACTCTATTTGACAAAGCGAGTTATTTTTAACAGAGGCTTTTTCGGTAATTAATTACTAATGGTTAAAAGCAGTAAAAAAAAATAAATAAATAAATAAATAAATAATAAATAAAATAAAAAAAAAAAAGGTAAATATTGTCACCATTCAGTATTGATAGCTGTTTATTTGGACCTTTCTAAGCAACGGAACCTTCAGATATGTAAATTCGGATAGCCGTGATCCATGACATGCAAAATGAGTTGTTTCTGTTGAGAACTTATACAGCTTACCTCTCTCAGTTCTTTAATCTTGGCCCCTTTCACACCAATAATGCCTCCAGCCAAACTCTGATGGATCAGCAAGCGAAGCTCACAATCAAAGTCTATCCCGTTATAGTGCTGGTACTGACAAGCAGGAGGAGAACAAGTCTCAAAAAACGTTTAAAAAAGCAAAACGAATGTGTGCCTAGCTTGTAATCCTGACCCCGCTCATCTGTAACATGTGTGTTGATACATGCAAAGAATTTCTACTGTCTCCATGTAGATTGTTTTCCAAGCTTTACCTCCTCAAGAGTAGGGATGATCTTCAGAAGAATCTCTCCGATCGTCTCTATATCTGCACTCACGCTCAGGATGCTACGCCGGCCAGGCGAAAGCATAGAAAGACCAGGGCAAAAAGATGTTGAAATTAACATACAGGTTCACTTCCACAGAGTCACAGAAAATAGCTCTGAGCTTTGAGAATAAAAATGTTTAAAAGAAAAAAAAAAGTACATGGTTAAAAAAAATAAATTAAAAAATAAATTAAAAAACCCGAACACATGTTTTAGGTCTCCCACAACGGACTGAAATACAAGTCACTGACATGCATTGGACCCTTAATACATTCAGCAAACAAAACCCCTACGGAGATGGGCAACAAGCCATGACAAAATGCTACTGGTTTTATATACCTCATCTTTGAGAAGATAATGAGAGAAGCAGTGTGGGGGGTGGGGGGAAATAACAAGCCTCTGGGTTATGGTACACCAGGAAAGATGAGCAAGATCATTTTATATAGAAAAAAATTGAGAGAAAAAAAAAATTCAGCCCAAAATGAAAAGCAAAGGCAAAAATAACAAGGGAAACTACAAGTGGAGCCCATGAGGTGAAGTGTAGAGCTGGAGCAGGGTGACAGAGGAGGAACCTGCTGTCTGGCCTGAGAAGAAAAAAAAGAAAAAAAAAGAAAAGAAAACCACGGAAGAGGAAGTAAAGGACGAAACAGGGGCAACAAGACAAGTGATGAAGACAGAAGGGAGACAGCTGAAGTCAGACAGTGATGCTGAGAACAGTGCAATGGTGGGCAACAAAGACAGACAGGAATGAGATGTGGCTTTTTTTTTTTTTTAAACAATTAATAGTTAATATCAGAGCAAGGAACAGCAACAGCAGCAACAACAACAAAGATAAATATCTTAACAATTCGAGCAGTGTTCCTTCCATTCAAACTGAGTAGGGAAAGTTCTCCCTGAGGTTTTTTTTTTTTTTTGTGCGTCATAAACACCAACTTCATAAAACATCTCAAAGTAAAAAGGTCCCAAATAAATACTGAATGGGGTGTTGGGGGGAAGGGGAGAAGACATAAAAAACCAAATGGTACAATACATGTTTCTTAAAAAGGGGCGATACTATGTGTATAAAAAATGTTAATATGAAACAGAAGGTTATCAAAGACATGTGTTCTCTGTTCTAATCAGGCAGTGAGGCAATAACTGGTGGGACATACCGCTCTGGGCCACTGCTGTCTGGGACTGATACACTGGCATTGTACTGCATTGGTCGTGGAGGTTGGCATTGGGCAAGGGCATTCAATCACATGTTGTCAAGTAAGGTGCCCGTTTAGGGAGGGGCACGATTATGGGGCCAACCGGGGTGTCAGGTGGGCGGGCGTTCAGGGGCGGAGGTTGGGCCAACATCAAGGTGGGCAACGCAGGAGGGACATGTCGATCCAGAACATGGGCAACAGAGGAAGGTGGCCAAAAACAAAACAAAACAAAAAAGTAAAAGGAGAGGGAAAAGGGGGAGAAGGAATACATTTTAATTGAATACAAATCTATATTCACTATATTGTTAAAAAAAAAAAAAAGAAATTTTTTTTTTTTGAAGAGACTTGGCAACGAGTGCACAAGAAACAGATCTGGACAGATCTGAAGACAGTTTAGATACAGAACTAATACAGAAGTTACTTAAGAAATTAAGACTATGGGTCAGCTCAAGAGTCTAGACATCTGTTTTAAAGCTTTGGCAGAGAATGGATAGCCCGGCCATGACATCCCTATCCGGGAGAGCGAGACAGAATGCTCTGAAGGACTTAAGATTGAGTACTTTAGTACTGAAATGTTAAAACCCCACATTCAGGCTCCATTCAGAGAGCATGAGAGTCTGTCCAAATGAGCTAACCTATAGGTAGTTTGCATTAGTGAGCCATCTACGGAGAGCAAGATTTCCCGTTTAGGGTCAAGTAGCATGCAAAGTGATTAGCATCTTTACACATCCAGCTACATCATTAGGTTTAATTTATTCAATTTATGATAAAATCAGAGTGCTTTCTTTTGAGATTAAATCCAGATGATTAGTAAAAATTTGGGGCAACAAAAAAAAAATTGGAAATCATGATCGCTGATGATCTGAAGGCAACTTCCACCCGGCTTTTATAGAAATTTATTGACTGCCCTTTCTAAAAGCCAGAAATACTCACGTCTGTCCTAAGCGCTTTAATGTTCTTTCCACCTTTTCCAATCACCGCACCTGCATTCTGTAAATAAATAAATAAAATATGTGTGTCTAGAATTGAAAAATGTTCAGTTAGATGCTTTAGACATCTCTAGACATTAGAACAGCACGATTTCCCCTACAACTGTTAATACAGCTTATAAGGTGTTGACAATTTAAAAAAATGTAAATGAAAGTAAAACCCAAAGAAAGTGTACACAACAGTATGACTCACTTTGCTCTGTAGCAGCACCCTTAGCTCCACCATCTCGTCTGTGTTCCGGGAGCGTTTGAAGGCCTGTTCCTCATCCATGTCCTCAGCAGGGCGTTTACCTGTTAACAGTGAAGCGTCAACTGTATGATGCAAGAACCTGAGCTATTATTTTCACACCTTTCATATTTAAAACATACTCATATATTACACAAAAATATTTTATTCTGTGCTCAGTAATTTAGCATTTAAAGTATATATAAAAGACAGGTTTTCCCTGCTGTTGCCAAAGCATTGGCTTTTGTCTGCTAAATGGAAAACGTTAGATTACTTATAAAATGATAAGCAACCTTATAGAGCAGTTGACATAGGAAATAGAGATCATATTTATCTGATCGAACACCATGTTCAGATACAGTAGTGTTAACTCTGGCTTGTTAAGTTCCTTACCATGAGTCTAGATCTTACAAAAGATCAGCTGTCAAACACATTCATGCTGCCCACACTATCTCACCCATTTGGGCTTGTTGAACGTCCTATTCGGCGTTTAACCACTCAAAGAACTCGAACCCTTTCAATCTGACAGCAACATGAAAGCTAAATCTTACCGTTAGTGTCAGTGTTGCTGAATGTGGTCTCTTCGTCCTGCTGTTCAATTTCTGTCTCCATTGTCTTCTATCAAGGAGAAAATAGGAAAGGGTTCTCCTCTCCGTGCGAAAACGCTGTGGGACAGAAAAGAACCCTGTTCAGCTGATCTGAGTACTCACAGGATCTCATATACACCATCAGAACAGAGACAGATCTGTATTGGTCTGAGTTTTGACCCAGTGATGTACTGTATGTGGTGTGTCATGCTGACTGAAGATAACAACAAACAGGACACAGTAACTAATGGGATGTCAGTGTGGGATCAGAAATCATGTGTTGTAGGATTAAAAGATGTATAAACATGATGCTAAACATTCATTTCTATCTCAACTGGAACTTCAAACAAAAGTTAAAAGGAAAACAAACGTGACCCAAAACATTGTCTATACACATTCAAAACCAAAACGTCACAGGGTTTTACTCATGAACATAAATTGTATATATATGTGTGTATATATATATATATATATATATATATATATATATATATATATATATATATATATATATAAATATATTTAGATATAAAACAACTGGCTATCAACCGAGCAACAAGGCCTACTGTACTTTTTCAAAATGGTGCGTGTGTATTAACCTCGGCGTTAGCATTAGCGTTAGCATTACTGCTAATAGCGTTACCCAAACGGAGCTCATTTTAAATTCAGTAACACAAACAAAAATAAAAAAACAGCACAACGAACATTTCAAACGAAGGTGTTCACGTCATTTTTTATTTTTTTATTTTTTTTCCAGAACTAAAAGTCGTCATGGACACCGAAGCGTCTTTGTAGCTCAATGACAAAATGGCTCGCGTTAGCATGTTAGCTACACGAGCAACATAATTTTCCTACATGGAAATGAGCATATTAGAGGCTTGAGTGAGAAACGTGTATCCAGTTGCCCTGGCAACCAGACGTCACGTCGTTAATTAGCTAACGCTAGCTAACAAGGGCTGAAGAAAAAAAAAAACACAAACGCCATTTTGTGGCTTGCTTAGCGTGCTAACACGTTAGCTAACCGGCTAAGCTGCACATTTCCTTTAGCTAGCTAATGAAATGTCGACGGATTGCTACTGCTAATAGCTTCTCGTACGCCGTACTGCAGAGCTACTGCGTTCTTTTGGTTTACTGTCAATTATTACATATAGATAGAGAGTCTAAATCGCACAGCCCTGTTACAAACCTGCTAACGGCGCGTCTCGTCACTCGTCACTTCGATATTTTGGCCAAGAAAATCGAGCTACGCGTTCTATCCCGATTTCATTGCATATTTACACAACCGACTATCATAAGCTGTGATTGGACATTGTCACTCTATCTTAAATTCTGATTGGACATATAAACGGTCAAGACCGTTATTAAAGCCGAACCATTGGTTGATGTGAATGTCTGTCACCACAAACCGCCCCGCCCCCTTAAATTGCGTTAACAATATAGGCTGGAGCCTTATAGCCATAGCAACCATTAGCAATCCTGTATTAGGCTTCACAAGCACTATGTTCCTCTACAGTATATATGGTGCTATTTTTAACAAAACAGGAGCTAAAAAGCGTTTATTAACTTTATCATTTATATTTGCTAACTGCTTTATTGTGGACAGGTTCACAACCAGTCCTGGAAATAAACAGAAGCCTATATTTTTGTCACATACACATTTAAACACAGTGAAATTCTGTCTGCATATTCCAATTTTAAATGGATGGGTCAGAACATAAAGTCAGCCATGATACAGCACCCCTGGATCAGTGAGGGTTAAGGGCCTTGCTCAAGGGCCCAACAGTTTAGCACGGCTGAGGCTTGAACCCTGACCCTTTAATCAACAACCCAGAGCCACCAACACACCCTTGATGCACAACAACACAATCCTCAAGATCCAGACCTTTACCAGGGTAAAGTGTTTACTGAAAATTAACGAATGAACAGACTAAGGACACTGAATTCCGGACTGACTAGTATTGACTAGTATAAAAACTTTTCTTATTCTTTTCTTTATTTCTTTAAACCTTAGAACACCTCATAAAATCCTGACTTGGTTTGTCTGACTTGTTTATGTGTCATTCAGTTCAGTTGGTTCTAACCTTGTGATCATATTAGGTTGGAAGGTAAGCCAGTCATCACCGATAGCCCTGGCAGATACTCAATAAAGCCAGATACTGCAGAATATGATAAAATTATGATAAAATTAAACTATGATGAAATTAAAACTATGATAAAATTAAAAATGAACCACCAACATCCAACCAATCAGGAAACAGGTTTTGAGCTTTTATACTTTTGTAATTTCGAACACTGAATGTTTTAAATATTGAGTAAACAGCTTTCTTAATATAATATCTAATATTAGTATTTTCTTTAACAAAGATAAAAAAAAGTGTGTGTGAAGTTATAAAATTCTACACTTATTTGTGGGCACTGCTAATCATTTCTATGCAGTTTCAGATATTACTCAGATAATCAGGATGGTCTGTATATATAAGTCAAGAGTGCAGCTAAGACCATCCTGATATAATATCTAAATATTTCTATAATATATATTTAATATTTCTATAAATATTAGAAATATTAAATATAGAATATTTAACATTTCTATATTTCATAGTTCAACACTGTATAGAATATATAAATATTTCTATATTTCATAGTTTCTAATTTACTCATAGACTACACAATTTGTAATGTGATAGAAGACAGAAAGCTGCAAATTAGTTGAAATATTCAGAGGAACTGTGCTATTTATTATCTATCTGAGCTACTGTGCAGTTCCATCCAAGAGCCAATATAATTTTATAAATGTTGGTGTTCGCCCTCCAGCACTGTAGAAGGGCATCTGCTTTCTGGTAATCTGCAGATACACATCGGAGGACATCAGCACTTCTGATATATAAATAAAGACTTATTACAAGCACAAGGTTGAGAGGCTGGTGAAAGAAAGGCTGTTTATAGCTGCTATAACGTAAGTGATAACAAATACCGATTTGTTTTTCATGGAAGTTTCCCAAAATTAAACAGAGCTATAAATGGATATTGAGTTTATTAATGCAATGAAAATTGTGATTATTGTGTTAAGACAGAAATAAAAACAATGATGTGCTGGATGTTAACAAGAAGTGTTAGAAGTCATATAATCCTGCAGCGTTCATTTGTATGCTGCTTATACCTTATAAGTATTTATTTAACAGCACCACCATTTTGTTGATGAGAAACTGAACTCTTATTATTTTTATTCTGACTACACACAGCTAAACCTGGGAAAAACTATACTGTAATAATCTTCCCCGCCCTCTTGTGGTAAAAATCCGTTAAAAACAGCTCGTTTTATTTGGTTAAAAGTGTGTATTTCTGAAGCAGGTCCTCCATACCAGATTTTTTTTTTTAGAGAAAAGAAAACCAGATTTTTTTTAAGCCCTTTTACATCTAAGAACTGAAACCGATTTGTAAAGACACAAAAAAACTTTCTCTTTAAAAGTGGATTATTTTTAATATCTTCCTTAGATGTAATTCAGAGGATATTTTTAGTAAAATATTTAAATGTTACACTCTGAAAAATTAAAGCAACTATTTACATGCATCTTTGTCCATTTAAGCATGATTTAGTGAACACTATATGAACATTACTGCTAGTTTAACAGCTTTAGTATGGCATATTATTTATGTGCTTCATATATGATGAAATTTGCTTCATATATGATGAAATTTAAAAAGGATTCATACAGATAAAACAGAAATAAAAATGCATTTCAGTCAACTAATAATAGGTCTTTCTTTTCATTTCACTTATTCTCTATGTGACAATTTTCTGGGAGTTTATTTTTTTACGGTTCTTTGTACAGATATTTTATTGAATTAATTTTTTTTTCATTGTTAGAAAAATGTTTCATTTTACATTGACAAAGGAGAGAAAAACAGCAATAAAAACAAAAAATCTCGATATGTATTTACGTTAATCTATTTTAGTAAGTTGTATGCTATTTTATTATTATTTGGTACATAATATTTGGTATATTTTTAATATTCATTTATGTATTTAATTATTCTGGTATTATATATAAAGTACCATGTGGCAGCAGATCAGTGCATGAAATTGTGCAGATTTCAGACCAGGGACCTCTGCCATGATTTATCTTGGCATTTAATACAATGTGTATAATAATTCATAATACTATGTGTAGGAAAGCTCCTGTAACAAATTGCTTGTATGTGTGAGCAACCTTGGCGAATAAAGCTGATTCTGATTCAGATTGTAGGTTGAGAGCTACAGTTACTGTTCACATTGAATTCAATGAATTACTGTTCACATTGGGTTACTGTTCAAACACTAGAATGAGGGGAAATGCTTCAGAGCTTTCAGTGATTTTGAAAGTTGATTTTAAATGAGATTTTCATTCGTAATAGTCTCTTTACTGAGAATGGTGCAAGAAAAACAAACAAAAAAGCCAACTAACAACAATTCCGCAGACTTTAGACTCTAAAGACAATATTGGGTTCCAGTCATATCAGCAAAAAAGAGGAGTCTGAGGCTATTATTATTATTACTATTACTACTATTATTATTGTTTTTGTTGTTGTTGTTGTTTTTACTAACCAAAGAACATTTTTTAATGTTTTTGTACTAATACTTATACTTTATACTTACTGTTTTAGTGCTCTATTTCCATCTGAACACCTAGACTAATTTATCACATAAACATCAAGCACATAAAATAACATTAAATAATATGGAATATCATTCTATATTATATGGCAGGTTTTTGTGATGTAAAATTAAATAGCTAAATGAAATGAAATAAAAGTTGAATAAGGTCAGAACTTTTTCCAGCGTCAGTGAGAAATTACAACATGTCAAAATTAAATAATAAAAAATAAAAAATAAACATTTTTTTAGTGAATTATCAGTACAGTTGTTGTGATTTCGCCTGATTTGGGGTCTGTTGGTTGCTCTGTTATTTTTCCCCATGCAACCACGGTTCCAACGCAAAGCAAACTCCCAGCAGTGGCATTTCTGCTCTGTAGTTATTCTTTCTTAGATGCAGCCCATCTTGTGCGTCAAAGTGCACGTCATCCCCGGTAATGGCTGTCAGTGGATTGGGCTTTTGTTGAAGGCGTGCGGCACGCAACGCTCGCGCTTGTAGCACGAATTGGTCCAAAACTTTTGGGATAAAGAAATTTCTTAAAATGAAAATAATAATAACAATTAAAGGGTGTTTAATATGTCACTGATATGATGGAAATATGGGGTGATGCGTTTGTCTTGTCCTAATCAATAGCCTCGCAGGTACTCTGCCTCCCACACACGCACACACACACGCACACACACACACACGTGCGCGTGCGTTCTGTGCCACAGCGCTGGATCAGGCGCCATAACCCTCCGGACAGTGCCTGCGGTGCCACGTTATACCCACGCAGCATTTTTTCTGGAGACGTGGATGGCGTACGGTGGATGGTGGAACATCGCCTGCGTGGACGCGCAGCATCACCGCACTGGCATCACCCTCCTCCTCCTTAAGAGCAAGAGCTTTGTCCGCTCATAATGATCGACTCAGTATAGGCTACATATGTATGATGAGCAAAGGATATTATCTGCTGTCTATTTTGCCAAATCAAAGGGTCAAACGTTTTACCTCCTAGTCTTGCTGAGGGGGGATAAACGGCAGGAGGCGGGATTGTAGTGCCGTCAGCCAAGCGCTTTTGGATAGCTTTACTATTGGTCGGAACCAATCCCGTTGCGCTCCGCTCTGCTCACTTCCACACTGAAATCGTGGCAGACGTTTTTTTTAGTTTTGGGGTTGAGTTTGTTTGTCTATCTCTTTATTTCTTTTCAAAAGCATCACATAGAATTCGCACTTACGGAGCCTGGCAGAGAGAACAATATTATCTTGGTACCGTGGATCGACAAATGATGGTGTGATCCCACCATTGTGCGCAGACAGCAGAAGGCCACTCACTCCATGACAGTAGTCTCGCCTCGCCGTCTTTGCGCGTCAGCTTGCTTTATTCTTTAAGGAATTATTAAAAAGTGCTGCTTGAAAAAGAAGAAAGAGGAGAAGAAGATATTTCGGTCCCGTCCGCCGCCCCCCACTCCCCCCTAACACACACACACACACACACACACACACACACACACACACACACACATCACCACCACCACCACCACCACCGGGGCATTAACACTGGAACTGGTCGCAGGGTTTACCGGAATGGCTCGCTGGGGATTTTATGGGATTTTGATGGGGCTACTGAAGCTCGGCTCTTCTTGTCCTACATCTTGTTCTTGTAACACCTCGAGGATCGCGTGTGTGTCTCAGGAACCAGGAATCGAGGATTTTCCTATCTTGGTGCCAGAGACCGACATGGAAAACATCACCGACATGTAAGTAGCAGCTTGGCTGTGATTCAGTCCACGAGAGACGAGAAAGATGTAAGAAACCGCGTCGTGCTGCTGCTTCCCAGAAAAAAATAAGACAAACTGGAATGAATAAAACATGGATTTTTGTAACGTGGTGTAAACTGTGCTGCTTTGATTTTCAGGTGTCTTAAAACCTGGACGATATTCTATGACATCCGATAACCTTCCCATAGCTTTATGGTTCATATTCACTGCTTAACGCAATAATGCACTTCTGTCCTTTTCTCTTTTCTCTGTTGGCATCCAGGATGCCTGTGAGTCGATATATTTACCTGCAGCAAATGGCTTTGATTTATTAGTGATATACAACATTTACACACTGGCAGAGTATAAATGTATCAACATAAAAGGCCGTGTGTGTGTGTGTGTTTGTGGGCGCGCGCGCGGGTGCGAGCTTAAGCGTATGTGTTGCGCGGGAGTGTGTGCGCGCCAGCGGGAACGCGCATCTCCAAGGGGTGGGTGTTATGGTAAATAAAAGTATATGAAATTTGCACTAGAACAAATCTCCCATAATTAGATCACTCTAGCTCATGTGGTGCTTATCATTAAAGAAAATCAATACATAAAAATGGAAATTGGCCGAGAACAGCTACTATTATCTAATAATAAATCTATACAGGCTTCAGAAAGATAAGGGGATAAAAGAATCCACTAGAGAGATGATGATGATGGTGGTGATAATGATGATGATGTGGTGGTGGTGGTGATGGTGATGATGATGGTGGTGGTCGTGGTGGTGATGATGAGGTGCTGAAAACAGGCCTGTCTGAGATTTAAGACCCATAACACGCGCATGAATCTCTCTCTCTCTCTGTCTCACACACACACACACACACACACACACACACAATTCTTCACCAAACTCATCATGGTGTGTGCTTCAGTTCAGAGTCCGCAGAGCAATAGGCATCAGCGCCTACACAAATATGTCACACGGTTGCCACGACAACGGCGCGGCGGAGCTACTTTAGGCGCGTGCGGAGAAATCACTTTATCCAAACGCTCTTATGGTGGAGTTTTATCTGCAGAAGCAATGGTACTGTGTCCTTGGTGATACCTTTCCCTGTAACATCACTGATACATATGTTGTACTATTCATTTTTAGGTCCTGGAAAAGATGCATACCTTTAATATGCTCAGTGCAGCAGATTGTGTTGCTGCTTCACAGCTCCAGGGTTAGTTCCTGAGCCCACGTGACTGTCTGGGTGTTTCTCTGAATGTTCTCCTCATGTACGTGTGAGGGTTCCTCTGTGTTCTCACATAAACATTGCGGTAGATGGATTGGATTAGTTAAGATAAATATGTGAGTGTGTGTATGCATAGTGTTCTAAGATGACATGTTACAACCTCACACTCTTTGGCTCCAGAGAGTCTGTGACCCTGACAAAAGGTTAAGCAGTTCCTGAAAGAGACCGAGTGAGTAAGGTATACACTATACGTCCAAAAGTTAGCGTATACCTGAGCATGACACCCATATGCGCATGATGAACGTCTCATTCTATATTTAGTACCCCCATTTACAGTTATACTAACCACCACTCTTCTAGGAAGTCTTTCCACTAGATGTTAGAGTGTGGTTGTGCGGATTTGTGTTCATCCAGCTACAAGAGCATTAGTGAGATCAGATATTGATGTTGTGTGAAGAGGTCTGTGCTGCAGTCCGTGTTCCACTTCATCCCAAAGGTGTTCACAGAGGTTGAGTTAAAGTCAGGGTTCTTCCACTCCAACATTGCCATACCGTTTTCATGGAGCTTGCTTTGTGCACAGAAGCATTGTCATGCTGGAACAGATTCGCACCTCTTAGTTCCAGTGCAGGAAAATGGTAACGCTGAAGCAGACAATCACATTCTAGCCTCAAACTCTTATGGCAAGAGTTTGGGGAAGATTCACATATGGTTGTAATGGTCAGATGTCCACAAACACTTGGCTATCTAATGTATTTTCTAATGATACATACTAAAGCTAGAAAGGATATATATTTGATAGTAGCAACCGTTTAAAATGATTTAAAATAGCACCATTTCTAAACACAGTGTATGAACAGTGTCATACACAGTGTATGTGTATGAACACAGTACATACTGTATGCATGTTCATCTATACTTTTTGGGGGGGTCTATGATTTTTTTAAAATCAACAAAAAATCACAGCCAAGATTATAGTTATTATAGTTATTAGTTGTTATTATTATACATCTGAAGTGGTAATTGTGAGTTGTTTGTGCTTACATGCTATGCTATTGGAAAGAACCTGAAACATGGACACTATTTATACAGATTTATTTACTTTATTTTGATGCCATAACAATATTACTAAGTTAGCTCAGCTAGCTTGCTGACAACCATGGAATTTTGTTCAAATACTAACTGTTTTCATGGTGTGAAAATATATAGTATTTTTTGAATGATTGCTGATCTACATGAATGAATATAACCAAAACAGAAAGTGCTAACAATTAAAAAAAAATGAACAAAACCTGTTAAAAGTTTAGGACTCATCTCCTAACCTGAGCTATCAAAATCATATCATAGTTCCCCACTCGTAATTACGGCTTCGGGTGACTTCCTAATGGGAAACTTGTGTTCACAAAAATTCCCATAGATTCACACGCACACGTTTCAAGAAGATAGAAGATGTAAGACTATAATGAATAGAAAACATATACACAACATTGTACACACATTAATGATGTTCATGAAATCAGCAAACTGTACTGAGAGGATCTGTGGAATTTATTTCCAGTGACTGCAATACATTTAAGAACAGCGATCAGCAATGATGGGACCGATTGTTTTTGTTTCCAGATATATCGCCAATCAGAATGGACTATATATACTGAACGAGGACTACATGAAGTTTTACACAAATCTCAGGAATTTGTGAGTATTTGTTACTGTATATATATTAAAATGGTTAGCAAAACTTCAACGAATGTTTATCTATCTTACTATAAAGTTTTGCCAGTTACAATATTCCATTGATTAAATAATGACAGGTCTGTTTTTTTATCCATTTATAGTTACCTTTAATGTTTTCGGATGTCTACAGAACAACTTTCTGATGTCACTTAAGTTACAGAAGATATAAACAGTCGTTCCTTCATCAACAAGACAAGAAAATCAGCTTGTCGTGTTAGCGAGTAACCAGAACAGAAACTTTAGGTTACAGTGATGCTGGAGACTGCTGAGAAAAATATCAAATATATCTACAGATTCTAATGAAATTTTTCCTACACACAATTTCACCATATCAAAAAAATCTGTTCATGTGGAGTGTCTGTTAAAAGCTCATACAAGCCTTTGAACATGACAAACTACATTTCTTGCCGTACTCACTTTAAGAAAGAGCATAAAGAGATGCTAGTGATGGAACGACTTGAATGTTTATAGCTGATATAATGTAAATGATAGAAGAAAGTTGTTTTGTGGACATTTCACGATATTAAATGTTATTACGTACAGATTAAAAAAAGCCTTACCATGACAATGTATCAGAACATTTATATAAACCCGTGAGCCGTCTATCTGCTGTTATTAAAAATCAATTAACCTTCTAACCAATCAGAATCGAGCATTTAACTCTATTCTTCAAAACATGCTACAGAGATTCAAATGTACCGTTTTTGTGATTTTATTTTGGTTTATTGTATATTTGATTAATCGTAACAAAGAGCAATACACTGAGGTATAATTTTGTACTTCAGAAACACGTCTTAATACGTACAGTATGTTTCCTATAAACATTATGCTTTCGTTACATTTGCGTAAATCTAGCAGCTTTTAGACGGCAACGAGGCGAATTTCAGCTTCAGTTTCAACAAACAGGGATCATTCAAAAAAATTCCTGAGTAAATGTACAGTAAGGTTTCTTGGCTTTCTAACATGGTTCTAATAAAGTCTTAGGTAGAACCTTTCTTTTATAGGGAAATCATAAATATCCTTCTATGTATGTACATGATATTAAATTTTATATAACATACGCATACATTTTTAAGATTGTTTTCATTTATTAACACATATAACAGATAAAAGAAACGTAAAAGTCCAAATTGAAGAAATATGGAGAAAATTTTACATTGCTGTTTTATTGCAGTTTAAATTGTTTTAAGAAAATGGGGAAATGAAATTGATCTCAGTGAGTTGTCTATTGTTTCAGGGGAAAGTACTGATTGTTCAGGGGGGTTTTTCCTGTTTGGAGAAGCAGCCCACACATACAAGGGCAAGATGTGGTTAAAAAAAAAAAAAAACGCTGTTGTATGCAATTTTATGACAAATAACCAGTAGTAGTGGATGAGATAAGATGAGGAAAGGTGAAAGGAAGAAGATGATGGTGAGGAAGACAGGGAGTTGGCAGTAATGTTAAAATACGATAACTGGAGTACTCTGTCATCCAATAAGATACTGATTTCTTTGTCTTTTACTAAATTAATAATGATTTTATGAATTTATAAATCAGCCATTCGATTTGATCGAATAAAATATTTATTTCCGCACATTTTGCTAAAGGTTTCTCATTCTGCTGGTGAATTTCCATCACATAACCATGATTCTAATATCAAAATGAATGTTTTTGATACAGAACAATAATCAACACTCAGCTGATGTCTGTATCTACAACAGCCTTTGTCTACAATTCCAAACTTCAGTATTTGTAAGTATACTTTTTACTGCGTCATTTTCTTTTCTGCGTTTTTTGTTTAAAAAAGAGAAGAGAATGATGCAGCTATATTTTTTTTTTCATTTCTCTATCGCTGATTTTTCACAGCAGTAGATCAGTTGTAAGCTGTAAGCTTTCCTTCTGACTTGTAGGGATCTACGAGACAACAGACTGTCAACACTGTCATGGACAGCAATACGCAATGCCAACATGTCAACTCTGTAAGTGTCACATTGCACTGGAGCCTCTTATACGGACACAAGCGCATGTAACACTCCTGTGCAACTTGTTACCGAATATTTAGTTTTTTAATACGTGATTAATGGGTCGACCGGTGCTCTTGTGCCTTACAGGCTGCTGGCTGGGAATCCGCTTCGGTGTACATGTGAGAACATTTGGATCAAGTCGTGGTTGGACTTAAGTGAGCGAGATCAACTCCGGTGTCGGCAGGAAGGCGGAATTCTGAGGACCTTCTTCAATATCACTGTCCCTTCATGTGGTAAAGCAGTGACTCCTCTCTCATTGACATGGAATGACTGTGGACAAAACTACAAAGTTTACTAGATTCAAGAAAAACTATTTCTTTCTTCTTAGTATAAATAACATGGAAAAAAAAATATCGAAAAATGGTGAAAAAGTAATGGCTTTACTTCATGGTCATATTCTTGGCACAAGTGAAAGTGTTACTTGGATGAGAAAACATGTTCAAAACTGCCTTCAGGTCCGGAAGGCTTGTGTTTGTTTGGATGGGTCTTTTGTCAGTCATTTTACAGACGCTTTACTCCCATTCACATGTATCTAAAGAACTTAACAAACAGAAACAGGCAACATAAACACTGCCAGTGCTTTTCCAAGATGGATTCATAAAGTAGTAATTTTGCCCTCAGGTAATTGAAAGACTCAAGGAGTCATTCAAAATGTATTCATCTTCACCTTTTTAACCATTAGAGACCTAATCTTTTGATAAATCGTAACAAATACATCTTTAACTGTGACGTATTGCTTTGGGATAGATGAAGAGAATGAAAAAAAAATACATTCATATTTCTCACTTTCTAGAATTTCCACAGATAGAGGTTGTCCCTCCTGTTGTTAACCAGATGGCAGGAAGTGATGCAACAGTGACATGTAGCGCTTCCGGGTCTCCTGCTCCTGTCCTATACTGGAATTTGAACACCACCGAACTTACAACCATCCATGAGGTAAAAAAAAAACACACCCCTAAGCTGTTAACTAACTTTATACCACAGCGCTGTTGAATTCTCAAATCTGATTGGTCAGAACGTTTCTCTGTTAACAAGTCATTCACAGAGAAGGATACTCGGCATAATCCAAGATAAATCATGAATTGTTTTAAACTGGTGTTGTTTTTTAATAAACGATGAAGTTTTCGCAAAAGATCGATTTATTTAGAAAAACAGAAAAGTCTTCATATTTTTGTGGTGTCAAAATGTGGAGATTTTGTTTTAATAGCTTTAAGAGACAGAGTCTAGTGAGGGAATGACCATTTACTGTATAGCTGCAAAAACATAAGTGATAACAGGAACTAACTTGACGTTCCACAACATTAAACCTAACTTTAAATGGTAAAAAGTATGTAACGGATCGATTTTAACGCGCCACTATTAGGAAATAATCAACATCACAATGCTACCAGTATCTCCACACCACCACATTGTTAATTGCTTTCCATTCATCACAAGTGTTTTACTCCTTATCTTCCTTCAATCTTGCTGACTTGTACGCACTTTTCATGGGAGCAGAGTGTATAAAGACTAGTCCTCTGCATGTCGACCACTTAAAAATGTATTAGATTGAAGGGATAAGCTTCATAAAACCTGAAATGCCCGATTTATAACCGCAGAACCTTCACGTGAGTGCTAACTGCTCTGTACAAAGAACCACTGGTACATTAAGAACAAGCACTTAAACACTTAATTGCCATTACGTCCATTAATGGACCTGTTAATTTCTTTAAGACGCTCGAACAATGGGAACCCGGCTCAAACTCCTGAAAGCCCCATGTTTTCCATTAATATTTAATGTAACCACTGTAATATTTACAACAAAGTGTCTCTTGTGCCTGCTTGGAAACGGCAGCCTGAGGGATACAGGATCCTATACAGTAATGCTGTTAGTTAGGGTCACAGCTTTCAGGCAACTTTGCCTTCTTCGTAGTATTTTCTTTAATAAATTTGTTATTTTATAAAATCTTCAAAGCAACATTGAGGGTACTTTGGATTGAGAAAGTTCTTAGCTTAATAAAAGAAACTCCTGATGAAGCCTGAAAAAGCTGATGAACACTCAAGCGTTGACCTTTTTGAGCTCATTGTAATAGCCATTATCACATTAAACCATTAATTGACTGGTATGCCATTCCATTCTACACTTTATAATTGTGCTGAAAAAAGATAGGCTGTGGAGGGTGATACAGTGATACAGGAACTAGCTTGCCTCATGTCTCATGGATGTTCCTAAACATTCGTAAATGTACATTACACGGTAACTATGAGTGTTCAACATTTCCAGTTATGCCTGCATGTCACTTAGATCAAATTTAGTTTTGTCGTATAATTTTATGGCCAAATCCACTTTATGGTGGTAACAGTGACTCTGACTCTTTGCACTACACTATCCTGTCAATACCATGCCTTTATTTACAAGTGAGTTACAGTAGATCAGGTGGGTTTAATCTTATCTGCAAAGGTCCCATGCGGATGCAGGTTTTCCTTCCAATCAAGCAAAAGCCACACCTGATTGCACCTTTCAGTTGATAAGGTTTGGCTTCTGCTTGGTTGGAATGAAAACCTGCATCCACACCGGCCTTTTCCGAATAAGACCGGACACCACAAGTTTTATCGTGTTCCTCCTCTTCAGACCTATCACTCATCATACAAGGTAAAAATTTACACAACGGATAGTACCAGCACCATGATTGCCTTAAAGCTACTATATCAGGGAAAGTTCTACCTACATGCCCCAGAGGAACACTCACTCATTCACTCATCTTCTACCGCTTATCCGAACTACCTCGGGTCACGGGGAGCCTGTGCCTATCTCAGGCGTCATCGGGCATCAAGGCAGGATACACCCTGGACGGAGTGCCAACCCATCGCAGGGCACACACACACACTCTCATTCACTCACACAATCACACACTAGGGACAATGTTCCAGAGATGCCAATCAACCTACCATGCATGTCTTTGGACCGGGGGAGGAAATCGGAGTACCCGGAGGAAACCCCCGAGGCACGGGGAGAACATGCAAACTCCACATACACAAGGCGGAGGCGGGAATCGAACCCCCAACCCTGGAGGTGTGAGGCGAACGTGCTAACCACTAAGCCACCGTGCTTCCCCCCAGAGGAACAATGCAATACAATACAATTGTGCAGCTTGTGTATCAATCTGCTAAAATTCACCCCTCTAAAATCTCCTATTTTGTCCCTCAACCAGGTGTACACAATTGACCTGCATTCCATGTTGACACTGAGGAACTTCTCCCACAGCGACAATGGCCGAGAGATCACTTGCAGCGCTGAGAATATTGTGGGCCAGTCTGAGGCTTCGGTCATCCTCAACATCCTCTGTAAGCACTCACACCTCACATTTATGTGTCTGAGAATATGCGATGAGTTACTTCGCTGCCATTTATTGCACTGGGTACGTCTTTAACCGCGTGTGTTAAAATGATCAATTTTGTTGCACACTAGAGGGCTCGCATGCAGTTTCTTTTCTAAACCACCAGGCCTATAATTAGTTGTGTTGAAAATGAGTCCTCTGAGACTCCACTGATGGGCTTCTTTCTAGCATTAACTAAAAGCAAATGTAAGTAATGCACCACCAGCATGATTACCAGTATTTTTACTCAGTACGTCCCAAACGTTATCCAAAGTGCGTTTTATTTACGGCTTACTTGCTGGATTATTTTTGGTCTTACTGCCCCTAATGCTCCAGCAAACTTTTTCATTTCTTATTGTTCTGTTTAATTCCTCCTCCTAGTATCCCCTATGTCCTTTTCCCTTTCTTCACTCTTTTCCAAACCGAACTGCTTCTAAATTTCACCACGCTCCGACTTTACCCCTCTGGTTTGTCTCCTTCCATGACCCGTGGTCACATTTCCTCTCCTCTCCTTTTCTTTCCCTTCCTTTTCTTCCTCACCTCGCTTCTCATCCCCATTCCCGGGCTCAGTTCCCCCGATTATCCTGGAACTGGAAAAGCCCATGCGCAACCAGGATTGGTGCATCCCATTCAGTGTGACGGGGAACCCCAAACCTGAGCTGACATGGTACCACCAGGGCCAACCTTTGGAAGAGCAGGACTACATCAAGACTCAGATCCACGTGTCGACAGAGAGCGAGTATCATGGCTGTCTGCAGCTTGATATCCCCACACACATCCACAATGGTGTCTACACTCTTGTGGCCAAAAACGAGTATGGCGAGGATCAGAGGAACGTCACCGCTCACTTCATGTACATCCCTGAAGTGGATCACTCGGGGGCAGGTATGAGCACCTTTACACATACACACATGAAGATTGCTTCAATCTGACATATTTATATATATATATATATATATATATATATATATATATATATATATATATATATATATATATATATATACATGTAAAGCTAACTGTAAACATGTGTTTGCTTTACAGAGTTCTACTACGGTGAGGCTTTTACTCCCTCAGAATATGCATGAATATCATTTTATTGTAATCTGTAATGTGGCTATGTGTAGGTTTCATTTCATTTTTGGAAGCTCGATCGACTGATTTACATTTGTTGGGAATTAAATGTACCTCCATCACAGGGCTTTCAATCCCAGTCCTGGGTTTTCCGCCTGAGCAGTATTGTTGGTTTCCATTGATTTGCCTGGTTTTCCATGAATATTTCTGTGGAGCAGAGAGTGACGGCTCAAACGGTTAACCTATTTTACACCCAGTACACCGGTGTTCCAGTGGTGTTGGTGGAATGGAAATCGACTTATCTGACATTTTCAACCAGGATGAATAAATAAATTAATTATTTCATGGCTGCAAGTCTGATATAAAATAAGTCAGGATTCATTTCTGTTGGCTTTCAGTGCGAAAACCTTTGTTTTTCCCTCTGTTGGGATAATCTTACACATGATTTTAGTAGTAGAATCCAACACCTTCAAATTTTATGAACAACCACTTTGGGCATCTCAGAGAGCAGAAATTGGTTTCATATCACCTTTGACTTTTTCTTTAACTATTTGTGTTTTTTTTTTCAACCTTACTGTGAATATATTGCCCCTAGTAGTCTAGGGTAAAACAGAAATACTTAAGAAAAACTATAAACTTCTACAAAAGTTCCAAGTGTATGAATTTAATATGAAATTCATATTAAAGGTGGGGTCTCCGATTTTTGAGAAACGCTTCAGAAAACAAAAATCAAAACAAACGTGTAGCCAATGAGCAGAAAGGGCCGGGTCTTGTCAATATGGTTCAGTGCGCATGTGTGACATTAGCAGAAAGTGGTTTTAACATTGACATGGAGGATAAAAACAAAGAAAGAAAGCGAAGAAAGGCTTACGATAAGGCAAGAAGTAGGACGTGTTAATATAGGATCAGCTTTCCAGCGCTGGAGAGAACTGAGTCAATCTTTCCTGAGTCAATAACTCCTGAGCTAAACGCTGTTACTAGCTAAACTCGGTTGTAGCTGCCTCTCTACATTACTACGATAGAAAAGAGGTGTTATTTTGTGTAGTAACAGTGTTTAGCTCAGGAGTTATTGACTCGGGAAACTCCAATCTGTGAATATGTGGCCAACTTTACTTAAGACGCCGAGGCGCTTTTTTCCTTCTCGATAGGTGAGTAACGTTGTTACACAGAACTAATATATGCCTTTGTCCTTTGCATGATTATGCTTGTGTGTCATTTTTGCTTGTTTGTTTATCTGCAATCGTATTGTTCTTCCCTTCAGCTATGATAAAGACACATTTCTTTCCAGTAGTTGCCTGGGTTACGTATGTATGTGTGGGCGGAGCTATCAATACAGGGGTGGGACCCATTTGGGTTAGGGGCGTGTTTGTTTTGGTTATTTCAAATGTCAACATTGGCTTTCAAAAATCGGAGACCCCACCTTTAAGAAATGCCCGTACCTCCATGACAACCCTATCCGTCACCATACACACATACTCTGTTAAAAGTCTACCCAAAGATTTGCTTGAAAACTGTTAGTTTTATCATGTTTCTAAAGCAACACAGTCAACATTTATTATTTATTGATATGTGATATCCAAGTCAAAGGGCTCACAAGTGCACTAGTGATGTGGTTCTAAACCAGGAGGCTTTACGAAGCACTTAAACAGTCTCATTGTTCGGTGGTTTATCTGCTCAGGTTCTGGCTCAGGACCGGTGTCAGAAACCCCTGTTTAACTGTAGTGTCCTTCTTTATGCGTTGCACATTTTACTTTGAGCTTGTTGACATTTTATCATGTTGAAATACAGATGCAGAAAACACAGTCATGATTTTAATCAATTTCTCTGGTATTCTATTGGCTGATTTCTTGTGTGAATTTCCTGCTTAGACACAACTGACATTCCAGGTATGTTCATTCAATTTTATTTATTAGGTTACTGCTCATTTAATCTCGATGAAATTTTAGAAAGTTTAAATTGTTGTTTATCTGTATTTTTTCTAGAAATCCCAGGAATTCAAGAAGGCAAAGTGGCTGTAAGTTTCACATGTGCACTAAAAGCATTATATTACATTAAGAGCTACTGCTCTTATCTGCTACTGCAAAACTGAGAGCATATCTCTTGTTAGAGTAGAACTGAAACTTGATATTTTCCTTCAGCCCTTATTATGATTTCTTTTGAATCTTTATTCTAGGTTTATGCTGTGGTGGCGATCGCTGCGGTCGTTCTCACTGGGTGCTTTCTGATGCTGATCTTTCTGAAGTATGGTCGAAACTCAAAGTTTGGCCTGAAGGGTAAGAATGTGTCCCAGCTACTAGAGGGACGATTTTAAATGTCGCTCTAGATTTTAACAGGACAGAACTCGATGAAAGTGTGACTTATTCCTAGATTAGGTTTAGGTTTTGGGTTTGCGGCCAGAAGACACGCAGTAGTTGAATGTAGATGCTTGCAAAAGATACTGTATATGTGGCAGCCTGGGGAAACCTTTTAGATGATGAATTTTTTCACATATAGTTTGGAAAATTACATGATGTCATATATTCTTTTTATTACTGCAAATGGCTGGTCGATTGTTTTTTTCGTGTACCTTACTTCTAACTGCCTTATTTTCTGTTCCACGTTTACTTTGTTTGTATATTTTTTTGTTTCTTGATTTTCCTCATTTAATGTCACCATGCGTACTGACTCGTGCTACTGATCCATCCTGCCTCTTTGGGAAATATGTCTTTTATTTGTGTATATAAAATCTACCCGTAGACTTATAGCATTTAGGGTTTGGTTACCTTCAAAAGTAAAAATTGTGCCACAGGATCCTTTCATTCATTCTACCGCTTAGAAGATCTACCGCTTATCTGAACTACCTCGGGTCACGGGGGGCCTGTGCCTATCTCAGGCGTCATTGGGCATCAAGGCAGGATACACCCTGGATGGAGTGCCAACCCATCGCAGGGCACACACACACTCATTCACTCACGCAGTCACAATTTTCCAGAGATGCCAATCAACCTACCATGCATGTCTTTGGACCAGGGGAGGAAACCGGAGTACCCGGAGGAAACCCCCGAGGCACGGGGAGAACATGCAAACTCCACACACACAAGGCGGAGGCGGGAATAGAACCCCGACCCTGGAGGTGTGAGGCGAACGTGCTAACCACTAAGCCACCGTGCCCCCTGCCACAGGATCATCAGAGATATTTCATTCCAAACTGAACCGATTAGGCACATTATCTTTTACACATGTGTAGTATATTTCTATAACCAAATCCACCATTAGAAATGGATCGTTCGACGCCTAATCATCTGTCTGTATATTTATAATCATGTATTTCTGGCACACTGCTCTCCCTCCTCCACTGCAGGGTCCTCCTCAGTAATCAGTAATGACGACGACTCAGCCAGCCCACTCCACCATGTCTCCAATGGCAACAACACACCGTCGTCCTCTGAGATGGGTCCAGACGCTGTCATCATCGGCATGACCAAGATCCCGGTCATCGAGAACCCGCAGTACTTCCGCAATCCTGGCAGTGTGCTGAAATCAGACACTTGTGAGTTGTCACAGCATAACAGACCATCTCAAATTACCTACCTCAACACACACACACACACACTACTTCACTTCGCTCCATCCCAACCATCTCAAAAGACTCTGACTTAGGCTTGTCTTCACTTGTCGTTATACTAAACCCACCTTCTCTTCTGCCATGGCAACAACACGGAAATGAATCACATGTAGATTTTCCAGGTGTGAGCTCTGTGCGTTCTTTTACATGATTTATTTGCATGGTTCTGCTGTAGGTCTGTCCTGGTATCTGCACTCATTAGCGACAGTAACCTAATGGCTGATTTGTGGTGCTTTTTTCAGTTGTGCAACACATCAAACGGCACAACATAGTCCTGAGAAGAGAACTAGGAGAGGGGGCTTTCGGGAAAGTCTTCTTAGCCGAGTGTTACAACTTGTCACCGGACCAGGAGAAGATTTTGGTAGCTGTCAAGGTACGAGGCTTTGAGATGCTAATAACATTTCTTCCAAATTTACACTGGATCCTATTAGCACCCTAAAGGCTTCCTTGTCTAGTCCTTTTGAGAGAAAAAATACCACAGCACATGGTTCTCTTTTATAGACTGTTTTAGGTAGGATCTTGTGAGAAAGCAGTGAATTTTATCTATCACCAAGAACCCTTCAGGAACCGTAGGTCAAAATGTGACAGTGTACTGTTTTGTTCCGTAGGCATTAAAAAAGTAAATAGTCTTTGGTTGTCCCAGTGGGATAAACTGAAAGGTTCTTTGTAGAAGCACAAGATAGGGTTCTAAGTAGAATTCTTTCAGGAAGCAGTGCTTATTATTTATTCCAAAGAACCTTTGAGGAACCCTTCTGTTGTAGCATGGACTGTTAGAATAAAGACAGAATGTAAAAGGTTCTCTGGTTCACCCTTAAATGTTCTACTTTCGCAGGGAGTTCTTAGGAAGCAGTGATCCATTATTATCCCAAAGAAACCTTTTTATATAATGCATACACTTTTAGGTAAAATGGTAAAATCATTAACCCTTTAAGATTCTTCCACCTCTCCACCACCCACTGGATGGAACCAAAAAAAAAGGTATAATAAAGAATGCTATGTGTCTTTTAAAACGTTATTAAAGGTGGGGTCTCCGTTGTTTGAAAGCCAATGCTGACATTTGAAATCACAAAAACAAACACGCACCTAACCCAAATGGGTCCCACCCCTGTATTGATAGCTCCGCCCACATACACATACGTAAGCCAGGCAACTAATGGAAAGAAATGTGTCTTTATCATAGCTGAAGGGAAGAACAATACGATTGCAGATAAACAAACAAGCAAAAATGACACACAAGCATAATCATGCCAAGGACGGCATACTGTATATTAGTTCTGTGAAACAAAGCAAAACCAACGTTACTCACCGATCGAGAAGGAAAAAAGCACCTCGGCGTCTTAAGTAAAGTTGGTCACATATTCACAGATTGGAGTTTCCCGAGTCAATAACTCCTGAGCTAAACGCTGTTACTACACAAAACACGGTTGTAGCTGCGTCTCTACATTACTACGATAGAAAAGAGGTGTTATTTGTGTAGTAACAGCGTTTAGCTCAGGAGTTATTGACTCAGTAAACTCCAATCTGTGAATATGTGACCAACTTCCTGCTCCTTCAGTTCTCTCCAGCGCTGGAAAGCTGATCCTATATTAACACGTCCTACTTCTTGCCTTATCGTAAGTCTTTCTTCTCTTTCTTTCTTTGTTTTTAGCCTCCATGTCAATGTTAAATCCGCTTTCTGCTAATGTCACACATGCGCACTGAACACTCTCTCCGCCCATATTGACAAGACCCGCCCCTTTCTGCTCATTAGCTACACGTTAGTTTTGTATTTGTTTAGTTTGTTGTCCCGACTGTTTTCTGAAGCGTTTCTCAAACAACGGAGACCCCACCTTTAAGGATCTCAACTATAACAAAAAAACTTTGCAGAACCCTTAAAAAGCCTTGAGTGTATATGAACTATTTATTACTTGCAATAATAGCTTTTAATACTTTTGATATAAATAGATAAAGGTGTGTGTGTTCTAATAGTGTACAGATCTCAGGTAGAATCTGAGTACTTCTAAGAGTGACGTGTGTTTTTATATATATATATTTCACAGACCCTAAAAGAGGCGAGTGAAAGTGGAAGGGCAGACTTCCACCGAGAGGCAGAGCTTCTGACCAACCTACAGCATGAGCACATAGTCAAGTTTTACGGTGTGTGTGTGGAAAGCGATCCTCTCATCATGGTGTTCGAGTACATGAAGCACGGAGATCTCAACAAGTTCCTCAGGTATGTGTTAAGCCTACTAGACCTGGTAGCTAAACCTGGAACTGGTCCACTGTTTGCTCGTCAGTAAAATTCTGTGCGCTGCTGAACCTGAAATAAAGAACTGAGTGGGCTGTCATTTTGTTGCCATGACAACTTAAGCATCTAGGGTTGTTTAGTTGTGAATATAAGACGTGAATATAAGAGGGCCGGGATTGACGGGGTTAAAAATATTCTCAAATGAAAAAAAAAATATCATCACAACTCAAATCAGCAGGTAATTTAAATCTAAATGAGAGCTGCTGTGCTAATGCTAACGTTAACGTTAACAGCTAAACGCAATAAAGCCACGTTTCAGCTTGTACATGTGTTTAGTGTTACTGTGTTTCAGAAGCTGAAGAATTCACTGGTGTTAAAAATGTTCTCAAAGCTGGAAGTAGAACCGGAAAAAACCTCCACAGTTGCTATTTTTTAAAACTCCTACACCAGATTAGGTAACGATTTGTCTCTTAAACTGGTGAGGGGGGAAATAACACTGGTTTTATGAACAGCACTGGGGGCAGATGTGCGAGTGTTGTGTTTAAACACACGTATGCGTGAATATGTTTTGCGGTACATAACGGATCTCTCTCTCTCTCTCTCTCTCTCTCTCTCTCTCTCTCTCTCTCTCTCTCTCCCTCTCTCTCTCTCTCTCTCTCCCTCTCTCTCCCTCTCTCTCTCCCTCTCTCTCTCTCTCTCTCTCTCTCTCCCTCTCTCTCTCTCTCTCTCTCTCTCTCCCTCTCTCTCTCCCTCTCTCCTTCTCTCTCCCTCTCTCTCTCACTCTCTCTCTCTCTCCCTCTCTGTCCCTCTCTCTCTCTCTCTCTCTCTCTCTCTCTCTCTCTCTCTCTCTCTCTCTCTCGCCCTCTCTCTCCCACTCTCTCTCCCACTCTCTCTCTCTCTCTCTCTCTCCCTCTCCCCCCCTCTCTCTCTCCCCCTCTCTCCCTGTGTCTCGCTCTCTCTCTCTGTCTGTGTCTCGCTCTCTCTCTCTCTGTCTGTGTCTCGCTCTCTCTCTCTCTGTCTGTGTCTCGCTCTCTCTCTCTCTCCCTCTCTCTCTCTCTCTCTCTCTCTCTCTCTCTCTCTCTCTCTCTCTCTCTCTGTCTCTCTCTCTCTCTCTCTCTCTCTCTCTCTCTCTCTCTCCCCCCCCCTCTCTCTCTCCCCCTCTCTCTCTCTCTCTCTCTCTCTCTCTCTGTCCCTCTCTGTCCCTCTCTGTCCCTCTCTCTCTCTCTCTCTCTCTCTCTCACTCTCTCTCTCACTCTCTCTCTTACACTCTTGGCTGCTCAGGGCTCATGGTCCTGACGCTATTTTAATGGCGGACGGGCAGCAGAGCTTACTGGTGGAGCTAACTCAGTCACAGATGCTGCACATCGCTCAGCAGATCGCCGCCGGCATGGTGTATCTGGCCTCACAGCATTTCGTTCATAGAGATCTGGCCACACGCAACTGCCTGGTTGGAGAGAATCTGCTCGTGAAGATCGGAGACTTCGGCATGTCCAGAGATGTGTACAGCACAGATTACTACCGGGTAAAGAGGCCAAAATATTAAGCATTTTATTCTTTGGTATTATATTCCTAATATTGGCATATAAAGGAAAATGATCAGTTCTGTATGACTAAGCTTGATGTTAAATACCAAGCCCGGACCTTCAACCTCCAGCACTTTAGTCTTTGAGTCTGTCCAGCTTTCTCATTGTAAAACACAGGGCTACTCAAAGGTTTTTAAAACCCTTGTACTGAAATTATTTGTTTAAACCTTAAGAAGTGAAGGTAAATTAAATACTCTTCTTCCTCTACTTTCGACTTTTCCCGTTAGGGTTATTTGCCACAGCGAATCATCTGTTTCCACCAATTACCTTTTTTTTACCTCATTTAACACATCCATAAATCTCCTCTTTATCGCCTTCCTCTTGACCCTTTCCTGGCAGCTCCATCTCCAACATCGTTGTACTAATATCTCCAATATCGTTCTACCAATCTCCCTCCTCTGGACATGCATAAATTTAATACTCTAGAATTAGAAATAAATAAAATAGGAAACATGGCTGAACTGATACGTGTTTCTGACTATATTTTACTGGAGCAAGTGTTTAGTTCGAACTGAATCAGGATGAACAGGATCACTTTAATTAGTCACTTGAGTTATTAATGCTGTCTGATATCTTGGTATATAGTAAATTACAATCTACAGGAACTGCATCATCAAACAAGTGCACTTTACAAGTATTTTTAAATACAAAGACTTAAATTAAACTAATAAAAAAATATATTGTTTTTAATTACTCCATTTATTCTAACATAATAAAATAAACAAATAAAACTCCAAATTTATTTCAATTTTTACTTCAGGTTTAAGCAGGAATCTTACATTTTCTGCTATTTTATTTATTTTTATATATATATATATATATATATATATATATATATATATATATATATATATATATATTTTTTTTTTTTTTTTTTTTTTTTTTCAAATATATTACACTGAAACAGATGATAAGTTCAGATGAAAAAGGAAGAATGTGGGATTAAAAAAAAAAGACCAATCCCCCTCCTGTGGTTAGCTGTTCCAAATAAAGCTCGGACCATATGACACTGAAGGGCTCTCCCAAATCTGCCCCATGCTAACACTGCCAGGAGAACATTGTGTGTGTGTGAGTGTGTGTGTAAGTGAGAGAGAGCTCCTAGACTACCAGTCCTGTGTGTGGGTTAGTCCTGAATAACCCAGTCCTGTGTGTTTGTGCTCTCAGGTGGGCGGGCACACCATGCTGCCCATCCGCTGGATGCCTCCCGAGAGCATCATGTACCGGAGGTTCACCACAGAGAGTGACGTGTGGAGTTTGGGCGTGGTGCTGTGGGAGATCTTCACCTACGGCAAGCAGCCCTGGTACCAGCTCTCCAATAACGAGGTCGGTCTGAGGGTCAGCGGTTAACTGATGATGCTATGAAGCTCACACCAACATTCCTAGGGCTTAAAATATATATCTTAAGCTGTATCGAGCCTCGAATGGCAGTAAAGTAAACAATGCTTTGCAAATTATAGAGTTTGCAAGCTTTTATAGCAACTCAGCTAGAAGGCTGTCTCTAATATCTGATGAATTAGTACTCTTTATATAACGGATGTATTTTAGCATGAAATCTGAATCTGACACAATGCACATGTTGTATATTCTGCAATGCACTGATACACACAGAAAACTGGGTTCTTTGGAGGATTAAACTGTAATGATATTTTAGGAGATGAAGATGAAACCTCAACAACGCTCGTGATAATTTATTAGGAGCGTATAACGTATAATCATGTTCGTCTTTACGCTGGGAACCGGATGGAGTACTGAGTGCTTGTGGAAATGTGAACATCTTTAAACAGGTTTCTGGGTTAAGAAGCTATAACCGGATTACTGGATCTTAAGTGTTCTCATTTCCTTTATTCCTTGTTTCGGCATTATATACTGGATACTGAATTATTTCCCAATTATTGTTTTGGCAAAAAACAGACTGCACAGAAAATGAGTCTAAATTTGCTCTTAATTGATTTTTAATGTCAAAATTATTTTAGTGAACACCATTTCCTGTTACTGGCCATCAAATCAAATATGAACCTAGAATATTAAATGAATTTCGCTTTAAGCCTAATCATAACGTCTCTCATGCTTTCGTACATAGTTTGTCTATGGTAATGAGGCTGGTATGCTAGCATGTATTTTATTAGCACCACGTGTTCTTGTTAAAGGTAGAATAATCTTGTGTTTGTGTTGGTTGGCTCCCCCTGCAGGTGATCGAGTGTATCACACAGGGCCGGGTTCTGCAGCGGCCTCGCACCTGCCCCAAAGAGGTGTACGACCTGATGCTGGGTTGCTGGCAGCGTGAACCGTACATGAGACTCAGCATTAAAGAGATTCACAATCTGCTCCAGAGCCTGGCCAAGGCCTCGCCTGTTTATCTGGACATCCTGGGCTGAACGTGTGTGTGTGTGTGTGTGTGTGTGTGTGTGTGTGTGTGTGTGTGTGTGTGTGTGTAAAAAACAAAAAAAAACAAAAAAAAACAGGCTTAAATGTTCTTGCTTGTGCTTCTGCCTCTTTACCATATAGACTAAAGGCCTTAATGTTGATTGCATACATTTCTGCAATTTTTTTCTGGAGATCTGTATCCTCTCTGCTTCAAAATGTTTTTTTGTTTTTTTGTTTTTTTGTTTTTTATTAGTTGTGTGTGTTTTCAAAGGCCAACAAAAAGGAATCAGGCCGATCATTGTAAATACTCCTGGACATTTTAGGAGGCTTTTAATTTTTTTCCCTCCTCATCGCAGTGACTGGAGCTCATGTACAAGCAAAAACTAAAAGCAAAAAAAAAAAAACTAAAAACATTTCAACAGAAAAGGTTTACGCTTACGTGTCAGAGATGACAGGCGTTTGTGAAACCTGGACAGTTTGGAAAAAGGGAAACCATTTTTGTGGCTTTTAGCTTCATGTTCCTTTGTTGCCACCGTGGTGCCATTTTTTTTTTTTCCTTCTATAATTTACACTTCCAAACAAAAAGGAGAAATCTCAATTTAGCACAACTTTGTCGCTGTCCTGGGTGTGAGCACTGGGTGCAATACAACTGCTCAAGCTGGAAGACCATTTAAAAACAATATATTCATTTGTTTTCTTCTAAGCAAGATGTTTTTTGGATAATGAAACAATGGTGGAGTGAATTTTTTTTTTTTTTTGTTTTATATTTTTAACCGAAGCACAGTGGAAAATGTTGCTAAGTCTTTTCTCCGGTTCACCGTCACTGTAAAGCGCTTGTGCAGATGTCAGGACGGCGATTAGTTCGTCTGTATCTTGTCAAACTTTTTTGTGGTTTTGGTGAGAGCACAGTGGCAAAAAGTCACCAGCAGCAGTGGAACTCCATGAGGACGATGAACGAACTTCCCCTGAACGAAGGGGCATTTTTTATTCCGGCTAAATCAAGGTCGTCGTCGTCGTCGTCGTCGGTTACAGCGACAGACGCAACGAGGGAATATTCTCAGTGCCAAAAAGAGACCACGTTTATATTCCACGGTGTTGCGATTTTGTCGATTTGTCGGAGTCTAGGTGAGTTTTTATGAACGACAGACACGTGGAACTAATACAAGGAGACGGATTTCATTTGCACTTATGATTCTAATCATAAATCATGAATAATTATTTATGGGTTTTTATAGACTCTGTTATTTACGATGAAAAAATTAACTGCTTTAAATGTGCCCTTTGCTATGTTTTTGTTTGGGTTGTTTTTTTTTTTGTGTGTGTGTGATTTGAAAGCAGGCAGTTTGAAAAGCCTTTGGTTTTGGTGGGCACTGTGATGTGACATGAGCTGGACTTCCCTGAGGTCGCCACCAGGAGACAAAGACCCTATGAAGGGAGCCAAGTTTCAGTGTGTGTGTGTGTGTGTGTGTGTGTGTGTGTGGTTGAATCCCACCTGCTTTGTGAAAAGAGGAGAATATTTCCAGGAAGACTTACTAATTATGCTACACTTATAAAATCACACTGATTAATCAGATCCAAATGATTTCATTGGTTTGTTCTGAATAAACCCCGCCTCCTCCTCGGTTGTATTTCATGACCTTACACAAAGTAAGTCCTCCTCGACGCACATTTTCTAATCTTCTAGAAACGGGTGGGCGACTTCTACGCTAGCGATCTGTGCAATCAAAATGTAAATGCTCATCAGCTACATTTACTGTCCTTCGTACTCTGATGTCCAACTCTTTCTGGGTGATAAAACCTGTGGGGAAAAAAATGCCCTGGAAACATAAATCTGGATATATTTAAAAAATAATAATAATAATAATAAAATTAGTAAAATAAGGAAAGAAAAAAAAAGATTTTTGACTAAGAAGTGAATTTTATTTATTTATTTTTTTTGTCCATTTTTTGTTGTATTACGGTCCTACAGTATCCGTCTGCTCTAAAAATAAATAAATAAATAAATAAATAAATAAATAATAAAAAAAAAAGCCAGCCTGTATTTCCTAACCCATGCTGTACAGATGAAATGTTTGTGTATATGAATAGTATGTTCTATATAAATATATATATATAAAAATCGAAATATATATATATATATATTCTGTTTAAAAAGTGCTATCATGTCAAACGTGTGACACTGATTCTGAAAGGGGCCACAGGTTTGTAAATACGAATTATTTTGTCTGACAAAACTACTGTACTGTACAAACTTCACAGCGTCAACGAGGATCGCATCGTTTTTTTTTGTTTTATATCAGAAAAGATCGATGTCCGTCTCTCCTCACGTTGCCCTCATCATCTTCCTTACGTTTGTCCTAATCTACAGCGAATATGTTTTTCACCAAATGAAGAACTGTGACTGGGTACTACTGTATTACTGTATTACATTTTCGTTGAATGTATTTACACAGAACTGGGATCTATTTCTTTCTTTCTTTTTTTATTTATTATTTATTTCTTTTTTTGAATGTATCCCCTTGCTGGATTCCATTTTATTTCCTTTTTGGTTTCATTGTTACGAAACTGAAAATTACGGAAACTTTGCTTTTTTTTATTTGGAGAAATCTTTTTAAGAGTGATGGTGTGTGTGTGTGTGTGTCCTGGAGAAAATCTGTGCATATTATGTGCATGTATGAAAGTGTTAAATTGCCTCTGTTTCTTTTGTTCCTGGCAGATTCAATCTCACTGCTTCGATTCGATCAGTATTCTCTACGCTTTGTGCATCCTGAGAGCAGCTTCTCTGCAGTCAGTGGAAATGTTCCTTGTACTACTGTGCATTTAATAAAAGTGGTATGTCTTACAGCGCCGAGTTTCTTCCTACGATCTACACGAGCACGACGCGGTCCGTCTGATTCACGCATGAATTTTATATACAAGAAAAGTCCAGAGAGAGGGAAAAAAAAAAAAAGAGACTACAAATAACCAAGTATAAATGAAGTGATCTCTTCTTACTGACAAGCGGCTCGTCTGTTTTTAGTTTGTTTTTTAAAGTCGCGCTCACTTGATTTTTATTGGCTCATGAAATCACAAGTCACCAGATTAAAGGTGGGGTCTCCGATTTTTGAGAAATGCTTCAGAGAACTGCGCTGGGCCGCCAAACAAAACAAATACAAAACAAAACTGTAGCCAATGAGCAGAAAGGGGCGGGTCTTGTCAATATGGGCGGAGAGAGTGTTCAGTGCGCACGTGTGACATTAGCAGAAAGCGGATTTAACATTGACATGGAGGATAAAAACAAAGAAAGAAAGTGAAGAAAGGCTTACGATAAGGTTAGAAGTAGGACGTGTTAATATAGGATCAGAGAACTGAAGGAGCAGGAAGTTGGTCACATATTCACAGATTGGAGTTTCCTGAGTCAATAACTCCTGAGCTAAACACTGTTACTACACAAATAACACCTCTTTTCTATCGTAGTAATGTAGAGATGCAGCTACAACCGTGTTTTGTGTAGTAACAGCGTTTAGCTCAGGAGTTATTGACTCGGGAAACTCCAATCTGTGAATATGTGGCCAACTTTACTTAAGACGCCGAGGCGCTTTTTTTCCTTCTCGATAGGTGAGTAACGTTGGTTTTGCTTTGTTACACAGAACTAATATACAGTATGCCGTCCTTTGCATGATTATGCTTGTGTGTCATTTTTGCTTGTTTGTTTATCTGCAATCGTATTGTTCTTCCCTTCAGCTATGATAAAGACACATTTCTTTCCATTAGTTGCCTGGGTTACGTATGTATGTGTGGGCGGAGCTATCAATACAGGGGTGGGACCCATTTGGGTTAGGGGTGTGTTTGTTTTGGTGATTTCAAACGTCAACATTGGCTTTCAAACAACGGAGACCCCACCTTTAATCAATTTAGTCAAAAAAGCGACTAGACATGAGACATGGGTAGGAATGTGGAAAGTGAATCGTGCCACTAAGATTTTAGTTGGGAATATATATTTTTTAGGGAATTTAGCCAACATATAAAAACCAGACATACTAGTCACCAGTACTAACGACAACAACGTAGTTCGGACTGAGACGTGAAGGATCGACAAGTCTAAGCCGAATCTGAAACGCATCATGCCGCCGTTTTTTTAATTTCATTCCTCGGTTAAATTTTACCACAACTTTCAAAAGAAAGTCAACTTCAACTCCTAGCATCACAAATGTTCACTAATAAAGCTTTTCCCTCCCTCCCCCCACCTTTAAACACGACTGCGCATATAGACCACAGCTACAAAGAGCGAGAGGACGACGGGTTTATTTTCATCAAAAGCTGTGCGCCGTTTTTATTGTAGTTTTCTAAATTTACATTAAAAAAAAAAAAAAAGAAAGTCTGCCCATGTCCTAGAACCATTATGAAAGTTAACGCACAAATTCAATATACATCTCATTGTATTTTACATTGAGGCTAAAAGTATAGGCATGGAGGTGGCATGATTCAATCACAAGGCTTAAAAAGAAAAGAAGAAAAAAAAAAAAAAAAACCCAAAATAAAATAAAACCTGAATAAATAGAAGGTGCTATATTCCCCCCCATTTCATTTTAGCAAAGCAAAAATGAGATTCATTCTTTTCTTTTTTTTTTCTTTTTTTTTAATGTCGAACAAAAACTATGTGGCAAAGTCTCCAGTTGTCCTTCACCATGTAAAGAAAAATTTTTTTTTTTGAGCTTTATGAGTAGGAACGCCGATGCAGGTGCAGATTCCTCCTTTGTACAGTGATTTTAATCGGCCAGGGAACGAAAGAGAGGGGAAAAAAACAAAAAACAAACAAACAAAAAAAACAATTAAAACTGATCGTCTATCTGCACTCCGGCTCAGAGGATTCGTTCAGGAGCAGCAGGCGCTATTGGAAGAAGCAGAGCAAGATGAAGCACGGAGAGGCTAACTGTTCTGTACAGGTGCAAAAGTTAGAAAGTACATCTGGTGATTACACAGTTGTCACTAAAACATCAATGTCTTTAAAAAAAAAACAAACAAACAAAAAATAATAATAGTAAACAAAAAAGAAAAACCAAAACAGAACAGAAAAGGAGGTTATATTTTTGCCTGTATAGATTTGTGTTTAGTTCTTGGCAAAAAAAAAATAAAAAAAATAAAAATGAAAGACTATTGTATTAACGTGTACATTTTTTCTTTTTTTTTTTTTAATGTTTTTTTTTTTTCCTTTTTTTCCCTTCATTTTATTTCTATTTCTTTTTTGCAGCACTGGGTATCAGAGTTATGATGGGTTGTCTGAAAGCGAGGGCAGATCGGAGCGGAGACGTAACGTTGCGTTGCTTTCTTACGATTTCCATTTTTTCCCCCCTGCATTTGCTTTTTATTTCCTTTTATAAAATAGTTAAATAAATTCTGATTCTATAATATTCCATAAATTCAAAACACTTTTCTTTTTTAAAGTTCAAGTAACTCTTTAAAAAAAAAAAAAAATAAAATTATAAAAAAAAAAAAAATAAAAATAAAATTAAAAAAAAAAAAAAAGAACGCTTTGGGATTTTTTTGCCATTTTAATGACAGTGTCATTAAAAATCATGCACACTGCAAATAACCTCATGCAGTAGTTATGGTAAACCATCCAAGCACTTTTTATTAATTACTATTCATAAATACACACAGCAGCTTCATTAAAGAAGGACTCTGTCTTCAGTTTTAGAATGTGGAGTATTTATATAAGGAGAGCCTTTTTTTTTTTGTTAGACGCAGGAAGCTGAAGGTCTGCCGCAGCTACCTACGCTCACCTGCTAAAGGAAAAAAAATTAGTCATGTGGAACTGATTATCAACACACACACACACACCATACAATTTCATTGTCTTCTGCGCGCTCGCTGTCTTTCACACGCTTGTTCTTTTTCTCTCTTTCTCGGTCTCTCTCACTTTCACTCCCTCATTCTCGCTCTTTATGGATTTTTACAATGTAACAGGTGACAGACCTGAAAATCACCAAAAAAAGAAAAAAGCAAAATAAAATTATTTTTTAAAAAACAAAACAAAAAAAAAAACCAAACAAACAAAAAAAAAATAATAATAATAACCAGAAAAAAAAAAAGTGAGAGCTGTGTGTTTGCCCACCGTCATTGGCAGTTACAGCACAGAGGACATTGTCTGCGTGGTGGTGGGATATCATCAAAGAGGAGGAGGTGGAGGCTCTTTGCCTGCAGAGCTTTCCTTCAGGTTGAGGCTCTCCAGCGCCACGTCCAAGGGCATGATCTCCACGCAGCCCATGGCGCCGAAGTCTGCGAAGTCTCGCCGCTCGTCCTCGTCGGAGGAGGAGCTCTCCTCACGCATCAGCGTAGACAGCAGCAGCTCCTGCACGAACAGGCTCCGATCGGCGCGCTCGCACTCCAGAGCCTGACGCTCCGCCTCAGACATCTTCGGCTCGTTCAACCTGCCCGAGAGAGGAACAGGACACAGCGTTTATATGTCTCCATATCGGACACGTAACTTACGGACATGACGAAATGCTCCCTAGAAGCTGTTTACATATAATTAAATTCATAAATTAAAGACATTACAGTATAGACACAGAGCCTAGTAAAGAAGAACATAAATATTAAAAAGGACCCAAAAATCCCACATGTAATGAGATGAAGCTAATTGGTTCTCATTCATTCACTCACTCATTTTCTACCGCTTATCTGAACTACCTCGGGTCACGGGGACCCTGTGCCTATCTCAGGCGTCATCGGGCATCAAGGCAGGATACACCCTGGACAGAGTGCCAACCCATCACAGGGCACACACACACACTCATTCACTCACACACTACGGACAATTTTCCAGAGATGCCAATCAACCTACCATGCATGTCTTTGGACCGGGGGAGGAAACCAGAGTACCCGAAGGAAACCCCCAAGGCACGGGGAGAACATGCAAACTCCACACACACAAGGTGGAGGCGGGAGGCAAACGTGCTAACCACTAAGCCACTAACCACTAAGATTAATGACTGGATGGACTGAGGTACGGTCGCATCTCACTTAAAACTCACTTAAAACATCCACATGTTAAACCGTGAAGATTTTAACAACGATTTTAACAACTCGAGGAATCTTAATAGGAGGAAGATTTCATGCATTTTCTCCTTGTTTTTTGGCTTTTGTGGTACAAACGTGCAGTAAATATCCTTTGTTTGAATGTAGACATGGCGTCAGAAAGTGAAGCTGTTTAACGAATAAACTTTTGTTTCCTTACAAAATGAGATAAAGAGCCCTGAGTGAAGCCTCTGGCAGCTAAACTGTGCGTTTCCAAATTGTGAACGTGTGTGCAGACGTGTTCCTACTCCATTTCTAGTAGTTTCTTTTTTAAAATATTAGATTATTATTAATATTTAACTTCTCTGAAACATACACCTTCAGTTGTCCTTTACAGAACTGAGCGAGTGAGATACATTTATTATCAGATGTGTGTGTGTGTGTGTGTGTGTGTGTGTGTGTGCTTTTACCGTGTGAGGAGGAACTGGGAGCTGTGGGAGGCCATCGGGTTGCTCTCGGTTATGGCTGTGTTTGTTGCAGTGCTAGGTGGTGGCACACTGGCGCTGATGTTGCTCGCGTTGCTGCGCTGGCGCGTGGCGTTGCGCGCCGTTTCCAGTTGCTGACGTGCCGCCTGCGCCTGCTGCCGCTCGAGTTGCAACTGCATCTGCAACTGCTGTAGTTGCGAGGCTGAAGGGCCTGAAGGGTTCAGCTGACCGCCTGCCGAGCGCCGAACTCCTGACAGCTGAGACAGCAGCTCTAAGAAACGATAACAAAAGAAGAAAACGTGTTGACAAAAAAAAAAACACCACACATGCTTGAGCTTCTAAACAAATCTTTATAACGGATGCCAAGACAAGATAAAAATATTAAGACATTATTTAAAGGCATGTTCTCCTGCTATACCCGCTATAGGGTCCATGGCTTCCCGATTGCTAGGGGAGTAAGAGGAGCTTTGTGAGGATGAGAGCCCCCCAGTGGAGCTGCTGGTAAAGTGCATGTTAGTCCTCCGTGCCCGAGGGCCGCCGAGCCCACGCCCAGGGTGAAACATCCGGCGCACGTGCCGCACCCCGCTGCTCTCATCGTACACACACCGACATTAAGGACCAAAAACACACAGTTCAGCGTACACACAAAGAGAAGGTCACCTCAAATGACCTGAACCTGAGGGCTTGTAAAAGGTAAGAACTGACGAATCACATCGCAAATGAATGAGTGACTCCTGTGTCAATTTGCACGTGGAAGAAACGCTAAATCGAGATCAACAGCGACCAGAAGAAAAGACACACAGTGAATGAATCTGAATCAATAAGAGTACATGATAAAAGCGTTTTGTACCGTGAATGCTAACAATGCTACGTTTAAAGTAAACACAAAATAATCACACAACGTTTCTGCTATTGAATTGTTAAACGTCGTTTCACAGACACGTCAGGCTCACAGACACTCACGAGCTCCGTAAATCTTAAGAAGGAAAACGATCCACAGAGAAAAACAGAAGCGAAAGGATATTAAATCTCTTGGTGCTCTGTGTTCAAGTGTGAGATGAGCAGCGAAGTCGTCCGTCACATGATTGGGGTCGCCTCCGGGCAAAGCTGCACATATGGGGCAGATCTGAGGGGAGAGAGAGAGAGTGTGTGTGAGAGAGGGAGAAAGTTTTATAAACTTCAGAGCATGTTGAGAGGTAAAAAACAAAACAAAACAAGGGCAGTATGTGTAGCTCTTTGAAATGATGCTAGGAGTAAAGTTATTTGCCCTCCCTCTCTATCGGTGTGTAAATCCACTCACCACCTCTGTGGTTGTCTCTGCATGCTCCGAGGTTACGTGTTCCTGTAGAGACGTTTCTGTGTAACCCATTTTGCCACAGTAGGGACAAGTAAACGACTGGGGCTGCTCTACTGAAAACGCCTCTCCACCGTAATACAGATCTGCACACAGAGAGAGAGAGAGAGAGAGAGAGAGAGAGAGAGAGAGAGAGAGAGAGAGAGAGAGAGAGAGAGAGAGAGAGAGAGAGAGAGAGAGAGAGAGAGAGAGAGAGAGAGAGAGAGAGCGAGACACAGACAGAGAGAGAGAGAGAGAGCGAGACACAGACAGAGAGAGAGAGCGAGAGCGAGACACAGACAGAGAGCGAGAGCGAGACACAGACAGAGAGCGAGAGCGAGACACAGACAGAGAGCGAGAGCGAGACACAGACAGAGAGCGAGAGCGAGACACAGACAGAGAGCGAGAGCGAGACACAGACAGAGAGCGAGAGCGAGACACAGACAGAGAGCGAGAGCGAGACACAGACAGAGAGCGAGAGCGAGACACAGACAGAGAGCGAGAGCGAGACACAGACAGAGAGCGAGAGCGAGACACAGACAGAGAGCGAGAGCGAGACACAGACAGAGAGCGAGAGCGAGACACAGACAGAGAGCGAGAGCGAGACACAGACAGAGAGCGAGAGCGAGACACAGACAGAGAGCGAGAGCGAGACACAGACAGAGAGCGAGAGCGAGACACAGACAGAGAGCGAGAGCGAGACACAGACAGAGAGCGAGAGCGAGACACAGACAGAGAGCGAGAGCGAGACACAGACAGAGAGAGAGAGCGAGACACAGACAGAGAGAGAGAGCGAGACAGACAGAGAGAGAGCGACACACACAGACAGAGAGAGAGAGAGACAGAGAGAGAGAAAGAGAAACACAAAGAAAGACAGACAGACAGACAGAGAGAGAGAAAGAAAGAGAGAGACACAGAGACAGACAGAGAGAAAGAGAGAGAGAAAGAGAGAGAGACAGAGAGAGAGAGAGAGAGAGAGACAGAGAGAGAGAAGGAGAAACACAAAGAGAGACAGACAGAGAGAGAGAGAAAGAAAGAGAGAGACACAGAGACAGACAGAGAGAGAGAAAGACAGAGAGAGAAAGAAAGAGAGAGAGACACAGAGAGAGAGTCAGAGAGAGACAGACAGACAGACAGAGAGAGAGACAGAGAGAAAGAGAAACACAGAGAGAGAGACACAGAGAGAGACAGACAGACAGACAGACAGACAGAGAGAGAGAGACAGAGAGAGAGATGCAGGTCATTACCATCATGTAATCAATACACCCAGACTGAGACTCTGTATCCTGATTGGCTCTTACCGAAGTCTACCCTGGTTAGTATGCACTGCATGGGGTGTTCGGTGGTGTGTCGTGTTGTGGTGGCTCCACTTTCGTAACACGACGCACACAGGTCGTAGTCGTAGCAAATTAAACACTTGTATCGGCGCCCCCTGAAGTTCCCTTTTAAACACGCGTCACAGCTCACACCTGCAACACAAACACACACATGAACAGGAAGTTTAACCTTCACACGTCTGTCGCACGATGAATCTCCATTCCAACATCTTTTGGTCTGAATCTGTGCTGCACAAACACATTAATAGTAAACACATTATGAAAGCGTGTGAGCGTAAGAGAAATTATTGCTGAATAAACCGTGCTACAAGTTTGACGCTACACGAGCCGATCACCCATTCCAGTCGTAATTCACTTACGCTCATACGATCATAGTGTTAACTCTTTAACCACGAGAGACCTGTTAATAATCCTGTAGTTCATGATGACTCGACTTGACTCGAGCTTGAGATGAATAAGTACTTCATTAATCCGAAAAAGAAAAGAAAAAAAAAAACCACTAGCAAGAGCATCGCCATGACAGACGTCCTCACCCTGATGGGCGGGGCTTCTGTATGAGCTCAGGTTGTGATGTCACAACTATGAACATAGAATAGTTCATTTATAAAACACAGAAAACAGTAACATCGTCACAGAAGCCGGACATCGGTTTATTATTATTTTCTTTTCGTTTACTTCGCAGTATAATAAAGAACGTGCAGGAAGGGGTTGGGTTTTTAAACGGTATATGCAAATGTTTCTAATTTGCATATTCATGTCAGTTGATCAAGAATTATTTTTCAATAAGGTTAACGTTACGAGTCGCTCGGTGGCCGCTGTATTCCTGGGAATTAAAGAACAGTTGAATTTATTGAACAGATTCATTTAACGGGCTGCTAAAAAAATGACACACTGTTACCTCTAGTTACAGAAACAAAAAAACAAAACAAACAAACAAACAAACAAACAAAACAAGAAAGCGGCTCTCCGCAATTTAATCCTGGAGCGCGCCGGAACACCCAAAGAGCCGTTTTTCATCTAAACTCTCACCTAATTATCTGTGTTGTGTCTACTGAGATCCTGTTTGCCAATAATAAAAGTTTTCTTGCAATTTGCAAACAAAATTTTAACCTGGCTCACATGCAAAATGATGGGAGGTAGAGAAAAGGAGGAGGGGAGGTAGGTTTAGAAGACCGACACAGCCACGCAACACCTGCTGGAAAAAATGAAAGCAAGCAAACAAACAAAAGAAAACACACACAGCTAGATTTTAAAGCGCCGGTATGTATCACGGTATAACTGCGAGTTATTTTCAGCTCAAGGCGGCTCGCTGTGTCGAGGTTAACGTTCGGAGGTAACGATTCACCGTCCAACTCCGAGAAGAAACTCTGATTCTGTTCGCTTCATCATCCAGTGTGTTCGGTCTGCACATGCTGCTGAAACTAGGATGAAATCAGGGCTCGTACTCATGCAGAGCCTCAGAACGATCTCAGAGAGCTCCTAATTTACTTACATTCCTAAGTAGGAATCTTATCTTCAGAGTGATTCGGATCCAATCGCAGAGCAACTCCGAACAAGAGAAATACAAACAAACTATCTTAGAGAGGGGAGGCGGAGCTTCACCTGTTACTAGGTGACACATTCTTTGAAGACTGTGATTGGGTGTCAAATAAAATAAATTTTGGTCTATTATAAGCCTTTACTTTGTCTCCATGTTAAGATGTTTGAGTCTATATCGTGTAGGGATTACGTTCGCACCCTAACATCAGCGCAGAAATGTCACAGCAACAAACATCATCGTTTCTGCCGCCGTGGCATTTCGGCTCTGTTTCGGGGATGTTAGAGTATCTCTAAATGACAGTGGAGATGTGATCTCTAATACGACGGGTCACTAAAATAATCCCTACACGAGCTAATCTGTATCATCTTATTAACTCACTATCATTATTAAACATTATATACACAACACATTTCTTCTCCCTCTTCAGCTTTCAGCCATGTTCTCACTCTGATAAAGAAACTCTTGAGCTCTTTTAAGGGTTAAGATGCTTTATGAGTCACTCTCTTATTTTTGATGTAATTCTTCTCTTTAATTTTAAGTGGGAACTCCCACATATCTAAGAATTTTCTTAGAAGAAGCGAAACTCTAAACGGAGACTTTTCATGAACACGAGCCCAGGGCATCAGATCGCTCCGTCTGGCTGAACATGATCTCCAAACATCTGAAGAATATTTGTTTCGCTGGTATCTTCATACGCAGCTACATTAAACTACCACTTCTTTTTTTTCTTTTTTCGAACCCATGAGTATCAGATCATAACAAAAGTTTTCTTTAAATCCCTCTCCACTGCTTCTCTCTTTGTACCAACTCCGATTGTCTTCCGTGCAAATGAAGATTTTGGACCTCCATTGAGACAAGGCCAACTATGTGAGGATCCTGAGACATCTAGAGATCTACCCGCTCCAGTTAGACTCTTCTATACTAAAGAGGAGATGCAACTCCATGTGGTCTTTGAGGACAACAATCTCCTCATCAATACAACATTTATCAGACTGTATATTTATAATCACACCCTCTGGTGTCACCCATATGAGGATGAGGTTTCCCTTTGAGTCTGGTTCCTCTCAAGGTTTCTTCCTCTTCCATCTAAGGGAGTTTTTCCTCCCCACAGTCACCTGAATCACCTCAGACTTGCTCATTGGGGATAAATACAAACACTTAAATATATCTAATATTAATCTTGTAATTTGTATTGTATTAATCTTTATATTGTTCTTTATAATAACCTTTTGTTCTATGTGTATGTTCTGTAAAGCTGCTTAGAGACAACTTCCATTGTTAAAAGCTCCATACAAATAAACTTGAATTGAACTGAATTTAAGATCTACACAAGACTCTATTAAACTCTTTCACACAAGGTATTAAATTCAAAAGTTTTACTTGTATAGTGTGTGAACATTGCTAATGAATGATAATACTAAATTAGAACCGATCCACATCATTTCACTCGTCTCTTTATACGTAAACATTTCTGAACCATTCTTTTCCCCACCCGACTGCCAGAGTACCCGAGATCACGCGAACGCCCTCGAAAGTTCGTGCCTAATATTCGCTCTAATGTTTACTAATAATTGTTTTAAAGCGGTGACCGGAAAACAAAGCTTTTTTTCATTTGTATGAACTGACATTTCACTACGTATTGCAGCACGTAAGCTGGTTTTCATTTGTAAATCGGTGCTACTTGATGTCGTCGTTAACTCTCATTTTGTCCCACAAGCTTCATAGCTGACTTCTTGCTCCTGTCCAGGTTGGTTAAAAATAAAATAAAGAAATTAATAAATAAATAAAGAGAGAGAGAGAGAGAGAGAGAGAGAGAGAGAGAGAGAGAGAGAGAGAGAGAGAGAGAGAGAGAGAGAGAAATAAATAAGACCCAAAAATTAAATGAAGCTCTCTGGATCAAATTAGTTCCGTGTGGCTTTTCTTCTACACTACGTTCGTACATAAACACCTGATTGGAGATTTATAAATTCTGATATTGAAGCATTAAACGCTTTCCCGTGTATTCGAGCGGCTTCGCACGCCCACACGCTACTGTGCACCAGTGTATTGTGAAACTGAAGTCACATTTCGTGACCCTTGTGGCTTGCTTTGGTCACATGAGTACAGGTTGTGAGGTCATAGTTTGTGAATAAGGCCTGCTATATGCTGAGCACAACTACCAGCTGCTGTAAAGGAAAAGGAGACGACACGTAATAGATGAAGTACGAAGAGGAGGAGGAGGAGAAGGACGAGGTGCGAGACACCTGTCTCTCTCTCTCTCACTGTGTTGTGTTCGTCAGCTCAGGCATGTGTTACATGTCCTATATATAACCTGCAATAAACATATGTTGCCGCGTCGCCCTCGGACAGAACGTGAGCCAGAAGCTAACGTTCGACACCGAGGCGATTTCTGACAACAGCCTTGTCTCGGTCTCATACCAACGGTCTCCAATGAACACAAACAGAAAGACTGAACCTTAGAAGATTAAGCTTGTTCGAGTTCTTCTAACGTTTACAAATAAAACATTAAAACTAGCAAAATAGAAATACAGACCGCTGCTTTAATGCGCACGACGTCCACCTTTACCATAAACTAAGCCGTTTTGGTATCTGAAGGTTTTTTGTCCGATTGCAAACTTTAGTTGGTGTTTCTAAAGAATGACAACAACTATGTGCTGGAAAAAGTGACATGGCTTCATGACAGTTTTAATTAAAAGTGTCTGCAATCATCTGCACAAGTGTGACATAATGATCACACAAACAAAAGTCTCTGGACTCGTTATCCGAGTTGCCTTCAAAGCCATTGTGTTCATTTTTACAGTAAAACTCCTAGCACTCACTTGTTATGCAAGGCTTGATACCGTGCGCACTCCCAGGCCTAGTACAAGTGCTAGCATGAACAGTTAAGCTAGAAGACTTAAGGCTATTCTGTGACCTGAAAGCATCAAATCCTTCAATTCAATCTCCGTGGCACAAAAAGTGAGGGGTATTTACTGTCCGAACGCTTATGCAATTACCTCGGAGTTACACACGATCCTGCTAGCATCAATAGAGAACCGAACCATTCAACACGGCCTGGAGAACAATTTTGTGCAATAACGACACTCAAGAAAAGTCTCACAAGCCAGACTACAACCTGTGTGTTGTCAATAAACATGGCTGAGACCTGCCTGAACACACAACCGGCGGCTTCGAACAAAACTATCATCTTTTAAAAAAACAGACCGCTGCGACGTTGGGGGTTGGACAACACAAGAAACCGACATGTACACAAACACAGACCAACATTGAAGATTCTGATTCTGGTTGCCAGAAATAGATCATCCACGGTCTAATCGTTCACTATTTTTAGAGAAAATAATTGTGTGTGCACGCGCGCACACGAGCGAAATTAGAGAAAGACGTGGTCCGTCACTGTGTGGAGGATAACTAGCCAGTTGATAAAACGCGTGTCCGTGAGAACTGTAAGTGGACTTATGTTTTGGGTTTATTTAAGCCTGTTATTGTATTAGTCTCTAGTTCTTGTAAATTTAAAGTAAGTTAGCTGGTGATTTTGTGGTTTGAGTTCTTCACCTGCTAGCTAGGTTGCGTGTGCCTGTTTTTAATAATTGTTTAAAAGTAAAAGTACAGAGTCTGTGGTCTATCTCATAAAGAAGCCCCGCCCCCAGCCCCGCCCCCAGCCCCCCGCCCAACCCTACCGCCTTAACTAACAAATTTTCTGCTGGAAACCCTGAAATCTGAACAGGATTTTTTTTTAAAAATGACTCAGACACTTACAGAGATGACACACTAACTACTGGGGATCACACAACTCTTTCTCTCAGAGTTTATGCTATCGTCAGAAAGTCTGCTGCTTTTCGTCGCTTGGCCAAGAACAAAGAATCTTGATATTTCGACGAGCAACAGCAGACCTTTTCCTGAATTTGACAGAATCTGTTTTTCGCCAGCAACCGCTTCCAACAAAACACCGGACTCGCATTTAACGTGTGAAAGCATTAATTCTTTAGAATTCACAGATCACAACCGTGTAACCAGCTACATTGTACAGGAAATACCCAGCATTCCTTTCCCAACTTCTTCTTACTGGTTTCTGAATTTAACCAAACACCTACAAACACTCTTGCATTACAAACAACCCATAAAAAAAATCATCCTGATTAATATTTGGAAACTTAACGTTGAGCTGAAAGGCAAAGACAGAAATTCTCTAATCCAGTCTTGGATGAAACAGCAGGGAAACGATTCAAATACGAATTGCAGCTTTAATCAAGGTCCAAGATGCGTCATGGAAGCCTGGCTGGAGAGTAATTAAATAAAGCAGTCTGAACGCTGGTTCAAGTCAAACGTGGAATAACGTCACTGGTCTAAAATCGAGTCCTGGTGACGTGTAATAGCGAACGTGCCGTATAAACGGACGGGATACGTAAGGCAGGGTTTGGAGGCCGTGTACGTTTGTGCGTTAGTTTGATATGTATGAAAATACGGAACAGGGTTTACTCTGTTCTTCAGTATTCTGTTCTTCAGGACGTGAGGAGACTGTTAGCAAGAAAACCCACAACTACAAAGAGAGGAATATGATGATAAGGTGAAAGTGGATGGATCCCTCAAGCAGACATGAGACTTGAGAAAGGGAGAAGAGAAAATAAATAAATAAATAAATAAATAAATAAATAAATAAATAAATAAATACACAGAGACATGGAAGGAAAATCATCTGGTCAGAAGAATCATCCCGCATGCTGTACACCTGGTCCAGCTCCTCCTTCCTGGGTGGAGTCCAAACTGAAGCCCCACAACGAAGACATCTCAATGTGTTTCAGGTTGGATTAGAGCGTTTTATTGTTCCATCGTGTACGACGTCTCAAGATCTAGTGGGTAGGATCAGGGCTTTTACGAGCAGGTGGATCAGGTCCACCTCCAGGACTTTTGGTTCTTCGGCAAGGACTCTCTTGACTTGTCGGCTTAAAGGGACTCATCACTGCAAATCAGCACAATGTTCTTCAGCCTCATCACTTCATGATACGACGCAAAATGTCTATCCTGATGGGAGGAGTCTCTTCCAGTATGGCTCCACCCTCATCCACAGGCTCACTGAAAAGTTTGATGAGGTTACAAATGATCTCAATGATATGCTATGACCTTTAAAGTCACCAGATTTCAACCCAATTACAGCATCTGTGTGTAGGATTTGCCAAGCCACGTTCGATCAAATGTGCTAATCACATTCTGGAGATGTGTAGAACCCACACCGGTACCTAGTAAAAGTGATCTGGTCTCTCGTTCTGACCAAACGCTTTACTATTGCACTTGATGTCGGCTTTTCCTTTAACGTGTCAACAGTGTCAGTACGGTAAGCATCGAAGAGACCTTTAAAACGGCATCTTCATCATCTCTCATCAATCAGCTCTTAAGCACTTTCTCTGGACACCTGCTTGTCCACAAGATCCTATAAAGTTATTGTATTAAGATCTTTAAAAGGCTTTATAATGGGGAAATGGATGCAACAATACAAAAACAAAACACTCACTGCATCTGGCTGGACCATTAATATCTATTAAACATTTAAGATAAACGTTTATCACACCTCCATGCTATAATTATAAACAGTTTTAGGAAGCAGAGGAGGAAGTGTGTAACATATCTGGATAAATATATGCTACTGCCCACAAATAATTACGACTACATTTCTATTGTGTGCGTTTGTACAGTTGTTCATGACACATTCTTTCTGTCACATGAACGTCTCGGTAGCTGCCGTGTTAATTACTGACTGGTTTACACCACCATCATTTCTCTTATTCGCTTAAAGACGCAGACCGGTGGGCATCTGACCAATACCGTGAAAAAATGTAACAAATTCAATCACTGTCCGGTTTATTCACTAATTTAGTACAACCAAGAAATATGATTCCTTCTGGAAACAAATCCAACTAATAAAAATGCAAATCAACTATTTTGTTCAATTAAAACTAAAGAAGTAAAATAAACCGCAACAAACAAAAAGCACAACAACGATCAGAAAACATTAGTTAGCGTATGAGGGGAAAATGTATGAGATGTACAAATCTTCCAACTACAAAATCTGTTTTTGTTTGTCTTTGTTTTTTTTTGCTTAACATCTTTACATGCACCTCAATAATAAGCTAACGTGTAAAAAAAATATATATTATATATATATATATATAAATATCTATGATATATATATATTTTTAGAACGTCTTTAAATCAGTTGTCTCACTGAGTCAAGCAGTTAAACTACTTCTAAATATTTAAAGGATCATAAACAATTTAACGACTTTTAACAAGTTCTCCACATATACACAACATATACAGTTGTAGATTAGATGCTGCTTATTTTCTGTGTTTTACAGGATTGCTATTTTATGATTATTTACTTTATATTCCCGGGTTACGATCCGTCTTCAAGCTGTTTAAAATTCCATAAATCAGATTTTCTGATTCCGTCGTTAAACAAGATTTCTAAAGCAATTTCCTAATTGCTTTTTTACAAACCTTACGTAATTATTTAATCAGATTATTTATTGCCGTGTCTGTAAACATACTCGGTCTAAACGCATTTTATAATAAACAAGTAATTAATTTAGTTAAATTATAAACAAAGTTCACACTATACCCGATACGTTTCGGTTATTCGGTTTAATACGTTTCGCTCAGATTCCTTGACATCTAACCGACTAAATCTAGTCTACGACTGTAAACCGATTCGAGATAAGAGGTCACGTTATGTCGTTCACACGACCGCTCGAATAATCCGAATCGTCCTGATCCGATTCGTCCGAGCGTGTACACGCTTATCGCGTGTCTCGATCCGATTTCTAGAAACAAGATCCGATTACGACCCGATTTAAGATATCGATCCGTGTTTGTTTACACGCGGTTCGAGTGTTCTGAAATAATCCAAATTATTTCACGATGACTGAAATAACCAATAAAACCAAACTTGTGTGTAAATCTGAAAGAGTAAAAACAAAACAAAGTGTTGACATTACAACCTGAAGAAACCAGACAAACTTTGAACTTCACTTTGCCTTTCAGACATCACCTCAGGTTGTGTGTGTATTACGAGTTCTCAGTAAAAAAAAAAAAAAAACAGCTAAGCTAATCAGTCAGGTAAAGTTAGCTAGCACATCTCACAAACTAGTTTACACCTTGACGGTTACACAACTGATCTCTTACTGATATTTAACCAACATATTCTCTCGTTGACGTATCGGGTAACGACGTTTTGACAGAAATTATATTTGAAGAGAATTTTCCTCGCTGATTCTTCTTGCTAACACGCCAGGTGTAGCTTAATGCTAATTCCAGACCAGACGTGCAAGTCATTCACTTTTACAGCACTTACAGATAGCATGACTGAGGCTAAAGCTAAGCTAAAGCTAAGCTAAAGCTACATGAGCAGCAAGGGCGGCTCAGGTTCACCCGACCGACCGCCACATACCGGCGACTAGCCCGGCTTAACTTAGCTAACGTGGCTAAGATTTGCTGGATCATCCTGCCTCAGTAGCGTCGCTTTATTTTGGAAAGAAATCAAGCCATTTTGAAGGACTAGTTGTAAAGCAGTGGCCTGGATGACACTGCAGTCACCTCTGAAGTATCTTAAAAGCTAAAAAAAAAATCACTCCGCTCCCCGGTTCGCCCTCTACAACCAGGCCAAAGCCAGGGGAGCTAAGCGGCTAAAGCTAGCCGTTAGCATGCTAACTAAGGTCCTAGCTCTATCACACGGCGTAACACAAACCGGCACAAACTCTATTCTCGATCAATTTCTTACATTCTACACAACGGGGTTTATATCATGGACCTGTGAGTTATAAAGAAGGATAAAGAACGAAGCAGAAAAAGGTTCATGGCGGCGGCCATCATGAGCTTTTTCCCGATGCATTTCAATACAAAACATGGCAACCCGCGGCAGCTAAAAATTCTTTTTACGCAGCAATCGAGGTTTTTTCTGCCTACCTTCATGTCGGGACATCCTACAGACAATGACACAGCCCTCACCTCGGGCTCCCTGACACGTATTTACAAGGAAAGGTGCCGCTAAAAAAACGAAATAAAACTGGTGGAAACGCGGTGTCTTTCCTATTTTCTCTTGAAGATGGATCCGCGGCTTCCACTTCTTCCTTCCCCCTCCCCGCCTGTCATGAGCCGCCGCTGACGGAGCGCATTACACCTGGAGACCTCCAGGGGACGCCAAATACACCAGGCAACTTTCTTCTTCTTCATCAGCTGTGATTGAACGGCTGCAAACTTCAAGTGCGCATGCGTATGTGTATGTGCATGTGCATGTGTACAGACACACTAAATGGCCAACTGACCATCATGCTCATGTGTGCCTTTAGGAAATCTTATATAATCCCATTCTAGATATTGTGTTTATATAATATATCCTTCATTCTTAGGCTTTTCACTAGATTGTGGCTGTGTTCATTGAGGTCATTAAGCCACAAGAGCATTAATGATGGTGGTGTAAAGAGGTCTGGGGAGCTGCTGATGCTCCAGTTCATCACAAAGGTGTTTATTAGGGATGAGTCCGGGGCTCTGTACGGATACGATACGTGGTGCGGGCATGTGGTTAAGGGGCTCCCAATCGGAAGGTTGTGAGTTCGATCCCAGGTCCACCAAGCTGCCACTGTTGGGCCCCTGAGCAAGGCCCTTAACCCTCAATTGCACAAAAATGAGATAATGTAAGTCACTCTGAATAATGGTGTCTGCCAAATGCTGTAAATGTCTTCCGTTCAAGCATTTGCTACGTCTTCATGGCGCTTACTTTGTGCACCATCTTAGTTCCAGCAAGTTTAAAAATATCTTTTTTTTTATGCTTATGTGTGTAGTTCTCTTAATGGTGCCATGATCCTAAATATATAACTCTAAACAGAGATCAAGTTAAACCTTGAGAACAACGCTCTGCGCTGCGTACTTGTATACTGTACTACTAAAACCCATGAGGACCCTTTCTTTTTAGTCTATTCAAAAAATAAATTTGATGAATAAACACTTCTATTTCTCTATTACTCTATTTCTATACAAATCTATTATAATAAATACAGTATGTAGTATACAGCTGCAGTACATAGGTTATACTGATATGAATGCTTATGGAAATAAAAACTTTCGGACACTAACATTACAGCTGTTAAGTGTCCATAATTCATTTTCTGAGCTGTAAGATTATTGAAGTCATCTGTAAACTAGATTTATAGACATACTGGTGAATACAAACTGTTTCACAATGCAGCACTGCTGTGAACAATGAGCACACTACTTGCAGTCAAATGACTTTTAGGATTTCGTGTACAATATCTTCTTTCTATACTAGAAAATCAGTGGATGTAGTCATTTCTTTTCTGATTCCATGAAGAGATTTTACCAGACTATGGAGATTATTCACTTTTAATAGTCCAAATTTATCACAAATTAAGCTTTGATTAAGATTTCAAACAATCCCTATTATTGTGTAAGTGCTTTTCCAGAGTTCCCAGGCAGGCACAACACTTCTCTATTGTTGCGTATATTCGATTTTATTCTGCAATTAATACACAGTATAATTTTCATCGTTTTAAAAGTGAAATTTTAAGATAGAAACAGGCAGATATACAAATTCGACCTCTGAGTGTCGTACAATGTGGCCCTCAAACAGCCTGAAATATCGTACGGTATAACACATTAGCAAAATATGTGCAGTGTAAGAAGACATTTGGAGCTTTAGAACATTCCTACATGCAATGCAACCTTTATAGAGTTAAACCCATGCTTCATTCCTGTCCATACGTCTTTAGCAAATAATTACGAAACAGCATTTGCTGATATTTGTAGATAAAAGCATGCTATAACTAAAGTAACATTCAATCAGTACACCTTTAAAGTCCTTTTTATAAAGGCTGATCAGTCAAGATATCGAAGAACTGTGACTGGCAGTTTAGTCTAACAGCTTTCATGTATAAAGAGAAAACTTAACCTTAAAGCCTTAAAACCTGAATATACTGTACAGTCAGGTCCAGAATTATTGGCACCCTCGGTAAAAAAAAAAAAAAAAAAGATTCGGGTGGGAAAATGTCTGTGGTTTGATAGAAAAATCAAATCCTAATAAAAAGTGACATCACAATTATTGGCACCCCTAAAAATCCTTATAAGTAAAATGTAACTGAATAATGTTTCATATACATATATTTTATATATTTTTTACATTTAGCCTGAGTATTTAGGAACTCCATATTTTACTAGTGAAAAGGCCAAATTCCTTCAGTCATTCATCAATATGCAAAAACAAAAATGAAACGAGACAAAAATTCCTAAACAAGGAAGAAAATAATTCAGCTACCCGAAATATCCTGTAAGAGTGATAATTAAGAAGCATAAAAGTGTGTGTAAAAGTGTTTTTCACTTTTAGGAACCGTCAGGAGGAGGTTCAAGGAGCCACAAAAGACCATTGATGGAGATTTGAGTGAGATGGTAACAGTTTAGGGTCCCCAAAGCATGCCCTATTTGGAAGAAAGCTTTTTCTTTCATCTAACAAGCAACATAAGGGCCGGGGGTTCACTAGACATGTAGTTTATAGGCATTTTGAGTGATTGTGGCAGCACTAAAGGTGGGTTTAATGTAAACGAAGTACACTACTACAGAAAAGACAGTATGTTATGGTGTTATGTCAGCAGGGGTGCCAATAATTGTGATATATACATTTATAAACATAAATCTAGTTGCAATAGGTGGTTATATTTTTACTTCATTAAATTAAAGGTGAACTTTTTCTCATCTTTTCAGTGTGAGACTGGGATAATTAACTGCAAAGTCGTTTTTCATACCTTTTTGTTCATTTTTTTTTTTTTACTAAAGATGTCAACAATTTTGAAGCGGACGGTGAGACTTGACGGTGCAGTATTTTGTGCATAACTATTTTTTTATTGATTTTTTTTTAAAACCATGCATCACGTACTTGGTACTAATTCTTAGAAAAGTAGAAAACAAGCCTGTCAATTTCCTTCCTCGACAAACACAAACATTATTCTAAGCCCTTTCGATTCAGTAAGACTATTAGGATGTAAAGCAACATTACATTACATTACATTAGGATGTAAGTGAAGCTTATTCCTATGATAGGAGATATTTCTGGATAGTAAAGATTTAAGACCCTGGTTGATACCAAGGATTTAGCTTAAAACGATATGATTTGTACTGTAGTGTAAAACGAATGTATGCGTTTAATGTTTGTAGTAAAGCAGCTTGGCGTTGCGTCTTATGTTATAGTCATCAAAAAGTCTTCAATTTGATGCTTTAGTTGGCTATATAGTATAGAACTCAAAGATAATGATCAGTCAATATCTGTTATGGAAAAACGGCCAGTTCACCTGCACTTGGTTCACATACAGCTTTCAAATACATGATACAGATATATCAAGATGCCTTGTATTAAATGGCATGATGTTGTTTTGTTTTTTTTTGGCAGAGTCTGCTATTGTAGCCTAAATCAATCACAAATCACATGCATGTCACCAGAACCCAAATCTCGTCATCAATCCTGTCATGACTCTGTCAGAACCTGACCGTTTCAGGTCTATCCAAACCTGTGGGAGAAAAAAAAAAACATTTTCCTTTCAATGACAAATTGTAAACTTGTTCCCTCGCAAATCCAGACGAGTCTACGAGTCTTCTAGTTCATGGACGTCCTTTTCGGGCTGCTCGTCTTCCACGTCTTGTTGCTTAGTGGGATGCGAGTTCGCCTTGCTTGCGTCTGAGTTGCTGTGGCCGCTGGCACTTCCCAGACGTGTCGATGCCACCACCGCTTTAACGGCAGCCTGTGGAGATCACAGGATCTCTAGTGATATAGACAAAGACACTGTATGTTTTACTTTCACCTGAGTGTCAATATCCCAACCTTGAGCTTTCTTCTGGCGTTGAACTCCTGGAGCTTCTTCTGAGCCGTGTCCATGTGGGTGAAGTTAGCGGCTTTCCCGGTCACCCACGGGTGCTGCAGGGCCTGTTGCGTCGTCAGTCGCTTCTTTGAGTCCTTGACGATCAACTTTTTCACCTGAAAACAAGAGAAAATAAAGAGTATTATTTTCACATGAGAAGAATGATCATGTAAGCAGCTTGGTAAAAGGTTTTATTGTTAGACTACTATTAGGTTTCTGTAATGTTGAAAATTAGAAAACTAGAAAACTACTGTAGAAAAATGAATTTCCTTGAAGTAGAAGTGTGCTGAAAGCAGTCACTCACCAGGTCTTTAGCGTTCAGAGACACATTGTCCCACCAGGGGGAGACAAACTCATATTCACAGTTCAGGATGCGCTTGAACATGTACTGATCTCCTCTGTCATCAAAAAAAGGCTCAAAACCGCACAGTCTGGAAAAAAAGAAACAAATGAGGGCGAAAAGAAATGGTGACTAAATCCACACATATTTGTAGTATGTTCTAGGTTATCTGTCTCCTTTACTATAGCTTACCTCTCTCTCTCTCTCTCTCTCTCTCTCTCTCTCTCTCTCTCTCTCTCTCTCTCCCTCTCTCTCTCTCTCACTCTCCCTTTCTCTCTCTCTCTCTCTCTCTCTCTCTCTCTCCCTCCCCCCCTCTCTCTCTCTCTCTCTCACTCTCCCTTTCTCTCTCTCTCTCTCTCTCCCTCTCTCTCTCTCTCTCTCTCTCTCTCTCTCTCTCTCTCTCTCTCTCTCTCCCTTCTCTCTCTCTCTCTCTCTCTCTCTCTCTCTCTCCCTTCTCTCTCTCTCTCTCTCTCTCTCTCTCTCTCTCTCTCTCTCTCTCTCTCTCTCTCTCTCTCTCTCTCTCTCTCTCTCTCTCTCTCCCTCTCTCTCTCTCTCTCTCTCTCTCTCTCTCTCTCTCTCTCTCTCTCTCTCTCTCTCTCTCTCTCTCTCTCTCTCTCTCTCTCTCTCTCTCTCTCTCTCTCTCTCTCTCTCTCTCTCTCTCTCTCCTCTCTCTCTCTCTCTCTCTCTCTCTCTCTCTCCCTCTCTCTCTCTCTCTCTCTCTCTCTCTCTCTCCCTCTCTCTCTCTCTCTCTCTCTCTCTCCCTCTCTCTCTCTCTCTCTCTCTCTCTCTCTCTCTCTCTCTCACTCTCTCTCTCTCTCTCTCTCTCTCTCTCTCTCTCTCTCTCTCTCTCTCTCTCTCTCTCCCTCTCTCTCTCTCTCTCTCTCTCTCTCTCTCTCTCTCTCTCTCTCTCTCTCTCTCTCTCTCTCTCTCTCTCTCTCTCTCTCTCTCTCTCTCTCTCTCTCTCTCTCTCTCTCTCTCTCTCTCTCTCTCCCTTCTCTCTCTCTCTCTCTCTCTCTCTCTCTCTCTCTCTCTCTCTCTCTCTCTCTCTCTCTCTCTCTCTCTCTCCCTCTCTCTCTCTCTCTCTCTCTCTCTCTCTCTCTCTCCCTCTCTCTCTCTCTCTCTCTCTCTCTCTCTCTCTCTCTCTCTCTCTCTCTCTCCCTCTCTCTCTCTCTCTCTCTCTCTCTCTCTCTCTCTCTCTCTCTCTCTCTCTCACTCTCCCTCTCTCTCTCTCTCTCTCTCTCTCTCTCTCTCTCTCTCTCTCTCTCTCTCTCTCTCTCTCTCTCTCTCTCTCTCTCTCTCTCTCTCTCTCTCTCTCTCACTCTCTCTCTCTCTCTCACTCTCTCACTCTCTCTCTCACTCTCTCTCTCTCTCTCGCTCTCTCTCTCTTCTTTACTATAGCTTACCTTTTTTCTATCTGTCCAGTATCACTGTACCTATCCCTAGCGACTCCTCATTTTTCTGCTGTTGTAGCTCTTCGACCTCGAGGTTCAATATGTCGTGTGTTATGAGATGCTTTTCTGCTCACCATGCTTGTAAAAAGTAATTATTAAGAATAAGTAGCGTTCTGCTCGAACTAGTCTAATTTTCTTCTGATGTTCTATAACTCTATGACTAGATATCGTGAAATGTATGTTCTCCTTCATGATATGTAACACAAATGGTGATATTGTGTAGATGTTAGCTTCAATTGAACATCATCCAGATCCTCTCCAATATAATACCGATCCCTGGTCTCATATTTTAAATTGTTGTCTTGTTTCAGGAGACCCCGACGTTCGATTTTTGTAGGTAAATTACACTTCGGTAGAATAATAGAGGAACATTTTCCCTCTTTCAAAATCCTGCAGGGACACAGACTTTTGTGCTTGTCTGTAAAAAGCCCTTGATTAGAACCTGCATGCTAACCACAGGTACTAACACCTACAATACATTATAATATATGAAACTCATGGAAAATGTCAAGGGAACAATATGAGTGTATCTTTTAATCTATTTTTGGACACGGAGAGCATCTTCACCATCCATTCACCAGCTGTGAATCATCCCCATTAATGTGCACATGAAGACATTATAATAACAAAGATATGCATCTAAATGTAAAAGCAATAAATGAGCGAGGCAACTTACAAGATGTATGTAATAACTCCTACAGACCACATGTCAACTTCAGGCCCATAAGCACAACCCCGGAGGATCTCCGGAGCTGAAAAGGACAGAAACAGAGATAAGGGTAAGAGAAAGAAATTAGCCTAAAGCCAGACCTGTAACTTAAAGCTCCAATTTGAAGTCTTTATTTATTAACCCAATTAACTAATTACTTACTGGCATGACAGCAGCTCCAACATCAATGCTGGCTTTATATAAGGTTTATATAAATGTAATCTTTTAATATGTTATCGTTTCTATAGTAACTTCTAATCCACAGATTAACCTGTTTCAATGGAAATATTAAAATAGCACTAAACATATAAAAATGAAAGAAGTGCTATTAAAGTTAACCGGAAAGCATCAGGATATTAGTTCCTCAGCACAAGGTACAAGAGGAATAAAACACTTTATACTGTTCCTGGAGAAGAAATCATTTGGATCCAAACAGGTAACAGCTGCAATCACACCACCTGTCACTGAGTCGTTTTCTTTACCAGCAATAAAACTATATTGTGTTTTATGATTTACTTCAAAGGGTTTAGAAGGGTTGTTTCTAAAGTGTGTTAATTAATACAGACCAAAATGAAATAAACCAGGTTTTGTAAATATATAAAACAAAAAATAATAAAAATTTAAACATAAAATTTCATGGTGTTAATTAGATGTTATTAGGGGGTTAAATAAATGATGGATAGGCAAGGACCAACAACTTCCATGGTTTTCAAATAAATTGGGAAAGAGTCATCAAAAGAGTCGACTCTTTCCGATTCACTAAAGAATCAGAATTCTGATCACTACAGAGCACCAAGGATTGGAAGGTGCGCACAAGTTACAGCCAGAGATGGGAAACTATCTGTTTTTTTATTTTGGTTTGTCCCCAACAGACTTCTGCTTGATTGGGATGAAAATCTACCCCCCACTGGACAGTCGGGGCTACTGTGAATATGCAGATGACGTTAACAAGCTCACCACAATATCCCGGAGTCCCGCACACTGTCTTCATTGTCACCTGGTCGTCTATGATTTTTGAAAGGCCAAAATCAGCTGAAAAGGTCAAAACCACATAGAGGTCAGAGGATCTGCTACGTACAAACACTCTAACCATGTACACAAACAACCGACCGGGTAAAATTCATAAACATTCCCTTCCAAGGAATATCCCATCAAGATGTAGGTCTTAGACAGGAAACAGAGATCAATATCCATACCTATTTTGAGAGGAGCATCTGGTGCGGAAGTAGCGTACAGGAGGTTCTCAGGTTTCAGGTCACGGTGCACCACACCGTTTTCATGCAGGTACTGCGAACAGAGACAGACGGGCGTAAATATTCATCACACTTAGCTGTTTCTAAAGCTGCCTCTGTGACTCCGAGTCACACTTAAGTCAAGTTACAAACTCTATTGTTCTGTTTAACCTGAAGGAAAAATGAAAATTCATAAGCAATATCACTCAGGAGACTGAACTCCTAATCAGTCAATCATAGACGTGTCTGAGCTTAGGTATACAGAAGAACGCAGTTAGGGTTCCCTTTAACTGTTTAGCTGCCATGTATCATTTTGTGATTGTGGTTCGAGAAGATTTCAGAAAACATTTTGTTTATTTTCAACCTTTTCAGACAGGGAGCTGATTTACCCTGAGTCTTGTGTGACAAATAAGAAGAAATAAAAGACCTAAAATCTGTGATGTGCAAAACAGGGGTAATTAACCGGTTATTGACAGTTATTAAAAGGTTATTAACTGGTTATTAAGGGGTTATTTATTGTTATTAAAGGTTAGTAACTGGATATTAAGGGGTTATTTATTGTTATTAAAGGTTAGTAACTGGTTATTAAGGGGTTAATTACTATTATTAAGGGTTATTAACATTTGTATTAATTTAAAAACTGTTATTAAGGGGTTATTTATTGTTATTAAAGGTTAGAGGTTTAATAAAAAAGGTTATTAAAGGCTATTTACTGTTATTGAGGGAATATTAACTGGTTATTAAGAAGCTTTTACTGTTATTGAGTTATTAACTGGTTATTCAGAGGATATTTACTGTTATTAAGGGTTATTTACTATTATTAAGGGTTATTAACTGATTATTAAGTGGTTATTAATGGTTACTAGCAGGCTAGTAACAGTTATTACGTTATTAAATGGTTACTAAGGAGTTATTTACTGTTCTTAAGGTTTATTTACTGCTTATTAAGTGGTTTATTTCCGGATTATTAACGGTTATTAACGGTTAAGTGGTTATTACTGGGTTATTACCAGCTATAAAGAGGTTATTAACTGTTATTAAGGGGCTATTTACTGTTATTAAGGGTTATTAACTGTTATTAATGGGTTATTAACTGTTACTGAGGAGCTATTAACTGGTTATAAACTATCTATGGCAAGCTTACAGTACATGTGAAAATGTAACTGGAAATCAGTCGGAATGGTGATATAATGGTCCAAAATCTCTTCATTATACAAGTAGACATGAGTGTGTATAACATTTTCATAAGCTTTCCTTTTATAAACTGTAATCAGTGTGATTACAATGTTAAACGTTGAACAATTCAAAACAATTTGTACAATCAGGAAACAAACCAATCACAGAATATGGGTGGAGTCAGACTCAAAAATTGAATCTACAAAATTGTCATTGTGATTAATTATCTGACATAACATAATCTGACATGACATAAATCTGATCATATATAATATACATAAATAGTCTAAGTGGCACAATCTGCTTCTTTAACCTTTATTCCTTTGCTCTCCTCTCATCTGTCTGTTGAGTCTTTAAAATCTCTTTTCTAGGAGCCACTTTAATCATGTCACAGTCTCATTTCCTGCTTTTGCGCACAACCAATTGGATGTAACCTCCTTCCTGGCTTTCTGCTGCCTTCATGAGCTTTTAGAATGATCATTAATTCTAGTTTCCTAATGAAATGTTGCACATGAACATCCCTTCAAGTCACAATTTCAAGTGGGCACATGTGATTCTTTCGTTTCTGAAGTGGGCTTATGTTATTTTCACAGGAAGTGTAATTTGAAGATACCGTTACACATTAGGCCAAAGTTTCCCAATGACATTTGCATAAGCATTAGAGCTACTGTAGCATCACACTGAGCACTATCTCTACCAGATAAGATGATCTTGAAAGGATCTTGGTGCTTTGGGCTTTGGTTAGTAGTTCGAATTCACATAAAAACTTCAATTCCAATTCCAAGTCTATTAGCCTCCGACATGCTGTCATAAAAAAATTAAAAACGGTAAAATAATGAAAGAATAAAAAAAAAAAAAAAAATTTACAAAATAAAAATATAAGAATAAAATAAAAAGAATAAAAATTTAAAAAGTTTAAAATACAAATAGAGTAAAAAAAAAAATTGAATAAAAATTGAAAACAGAATACAAATAGAATTACAATAAAATAGAATTTACTGAAGAATATAATGTAATGCAATATATGCTACACAAAATCTGGGTGAGTTAGGTGTCGCTGTGCAAGTCCAGAAGATGTTATAGATAACTAGCTAAAACAAAGACTTTGTAAAAGCGTAAGAAACACACAAGCTGATGTCCTAACATGGTTGTCTATGGACTGGCTGGTTCGATTTCTCGTGAACAAAAGAGCATGTAAAAAAACAACATCTTAATTAATATATGCAGCTTGAAGCATTTAATGCAATTCAGTTCCTGTAATGTGATTTACTAAACCAGAAAAAGTGGTTGCATGCAATTAATACAGAGAGCGTTTAAATGTCCGAAGTTAGAGAACATTCAGTGTTCATTCATTCATTCATTCATTCATTTTCTACTGCTTATCCGAACTACCTCGGGTCACAGGGAGCCTGTGCCTATCTCAGGCGTCATCGGGCATCAAGGCAGGATACACCCTGGACGGAGTGTCAACCCATCGCAGGGCACACACACACACACTCTCATTCACTCACGCACTCACACACTCCGGACAATTTTCCAGAGATGCCAGTCAACCTACCATGCATGTCTTTGGACCGGGGGAGGAAACTGGAGTACCAGGAGGAAACCACCGAGGCACGGGGAGAACATGCAAACTCCACACACACAAGGTGGAGGCGGGAATCGAACCCCCAACCCTGGAGGTGTGAGGCGAACGTGCTAACCACTAAGCCACCGTGCCCCCCTCGTCTGCGTTCATCGGACCTCAAAACGATACATTCACGATATTTCAATAATGAGAAAACTGAACGAAATTAATCCTCAGAACCTCAAAATAAGAGTCTATTTATTTACATTTAATGCTTTCATTAATAATTATTTAAGATTTTTTTTTAAGAAGTAAAATTTGACTTCATGAAAGTTTCTCGGCTGTTCGATTCTTTCCTATATAAGGAAAAGGGGGTTTAGAGCTGACCACAGAATAATAAACACTGAGAATATGAGCTGCTCTTTTGTTTTTTATTCACCTAGACTACTGTAATACACAGCATCTGAAATCACAACAAACAGGCAGCTTGGTTGTAATAGCTAAGACATGAACATATCCTATTACACAGGTTTTAGATTACTTTGCTTTCCTTAAGTGTGTACTGCTTGTTTTTACAACGATTAATAGTGCAGCGTCTTGTTTCTTTCCTGAGTACGTTAATCGCTCATTTCACATATGAAACAAAAAACCTTAAAACCTTAATTTTTGTTTCATTGCAGAATTCTGTATTTGCGTTATTTTAGTCATTTAATCCTTTGTTGCTGATATTTAGTTTAGAATTGTTTAACAAATTATTTTTCTCCGTTCAAACTGATTTCCAAGATGCACGAGAAACTAAAAACAAAAGCAAAAATGAAAACCAAAAGCAAAACTCCAAAAAAAAAAAAAAGAAATAATTTGCATTAGCTTTTTACATTACTTATTAATTCATTGTTCATGGTAAACACAATGTAATGAAAAAACACAATATAATAATTAAGAGGTCGGTCTGTTTAAAACTTTTACACAATTATTATAACAATTATTATATTCAGTCTGCATACTGACATAATGATACATGTAGTGTATCAAAGCGTTAAAGGAAAATTTCTTGGACAAAGAAAGCCAACTGTATAACTTATAGTGGCCAAAACATTTGGTTCAGTCTGAAGTTGATAATAATAATAATAATAATAATAATAATAATAATAATAATAATAATAATAATAATAATAATAATAATAATAATAATAATAATAATAAGGGGGCACGGTGGCTTAGTGGTTAGCACGTTCGCCTCACACCTCCAGGGTCGGGGTTCGATTCCCGCCTCCGCCTTGTGTGTGTGGAGTTTGCATGTTCTCCCCGTGCCTCGGGGGTTTCCTCCGGGTACTCCGGTTTCCTCCCCCGGTCCAAAGACATGCATGGTAGGTTGATTGGCATCTCTGGAAAATTGTCCCTAGTGTGTGATTACGTGAGTGAATGAGAGGGTGTGTGTGTGTGCCCTGCGATGGGTTGGCACTCTGTCCAGGGTGTATCCTGCCTTGATGCCCGATGATGCCTGAGATAGGCACAGGCTCCCCGTGACCCGAGGTAGTTCGGATAAGCGGTAGAAGATGAATGAATGAATGAATAATAATAATAATAATAATAATAATAATAATAATAATAATAATAAAAACAAAATTAAAAAATCTCTTTTTGGAGAAAGGAAACATTAAACTGCTGGTTTTGTTTGAAACATAAGATTAAGAATAAAGTATTAAAAGAACAATAAGGGAGAAAACCCCTGTGGTGTTCTGTAGGAGTGCGACAAAGATACTGGTTTATAGGCAACGCCTCTGGTAAGAAGGTTACCCTGGAAACTCATTAAACACAGCAGCTTGGACCAGCAGAAGTCTGCCTGGTTACAGTAGAACCACATGCGACTGCCCACACTCACACACGTACACACACACATGCATACACACAAGGGGGCGCTCAGTCGGAAGTATCTTCTTCGTAATGGTTGGAACATCAGAAAAAACAAGTTAAGTGACAACATAATGCAAATGATATGTTAATGATATGTTAATTAGCCTTGAACTCTGAAAGCCCTGTACTTGACATAGGTTTCAGCTTTTTACTTTCAAAGACTGCATTTCTGTCTTAATGATGTAAGTGTAAAAAAAACATTTCTTATGGCAGACTTTATCTGATAGAAAACAGTGCAGTGTTTTTCTCTATCCTCACCAATTAGGTTGACATGTGGGAGTGTTATCTTTGTGCAATATCCAAGGGGAATTCTTCCTGGGCAATGCACAGTGGAGCTGACATACATACTGTATCTCATATTCTCTCTCTCTCTCTCTCTCTCTCTCTCTCTCTCTCTCTCTCTCTCTCTCCAGTCTGAGGTCTACTTATCTCGGCTAATGGCCCAGCGCAGCTCATCAGCACCACAGACGCTGTTGTAAGCCCTTATACGCTCTGTCAGGGCCACAGATACAGGAAAACAGAAAACTGTAAATGCCACATTAGCTCCTGTTGCTAGATAATGCAATATATCAACCCATCCAGATTTAATTTAAATGCCAGTGAAAGTCTATAGAGAGAGACTGGTCTACCCTGAAACTATAAAAATATTACAAGCTGGTACAACTGTAAATAATAACTACAAGAGTGGATCAGATTGATCTGAATTCCTGATGATCTGAAGTGCTAGGATTACATAGACATTCTCCAGCAGTGGTTGGGATTGGTCAAACATTCTCCATTAGGGGTTTTGATTGGTCAAACATTCTCCATTAGGGGTTTTGCTTGGTCAGACATTGTCCAAAATTGGTTGTGATTAGTCAAATCTTCTCCAGGAGTGTTTGGGACTGGTCAAACGTAGTACAGAAGTGTTTGGGATTGGTCAAACGTAGTACAGAAGTGGTTGGGACTGGTCAAACGTAGTACAGAAGTGGTTGGGATTGGTCAAACGTAGTACAGGAGTGGTTGGGATTGGTCAAACATTCTCCAGATGTGATTGAGATTGGTCAAGCATTCTCCAAAGATTAGTGGGATTAGTCATACATTCTCCAAATTTTATCAACGTGCCAAATGTAACCATGCAAATCGTCAGTGGGAACAGTGGCGGTTCTAGGATTTTTCTGTAACAGGGGCCTTTAAGGGGCCGCATGTTACATTCAGGGGCCAATTACAGGGTACATTCAAACACACAAAATAATTTATTCAGTACGGTGCAAATACATTTCGGCAGTCATTCCTTTTTCAAAAGCTCGAGTGCCGCCAATTGTTTGGGGGTGGAATTGCATCTGTGATTGTTGTGAAAAATTCTCTGGTTGCTCTTCTCGTCAACGATTGATGGAACGGGGGCCAATCAGGGGCCAATCAGATTTCAGCAGGGGCCAGGGTCCCTGTGGCCCCACCTCTAGAACCGCCCCTGAGTGGGAATTCCATACTGAATCGGTCAAGGCCCGGGGCTGTTGACCTACAGGGTGCCGGTGGAAATCAGTTTATTAGTTTGAAGTATTGAAGGTATAATGTTGAATATCGTCAGTGGTTATGCTCCAAAAGTAGGCTGTGAGTTAGAAGAGAAGGAGAGATTCTGGAGTGAGTTGAGTGAGTTAGATGAGTTGATAGAGAGTAATCATGGATGGGAGAGAGTAGTGATTGGAGCAGACTTCAACAGGCATGTTGTTGAAGGGAACAAAGGTGATGAGGTGATGATGAGCAGGTTTGGTGTTAAGGAAAGGAACCTAGAAGGACAGATAGTGGTGGACTTTTCTAAGCGGATGGAAACAGAGGTAGGAGTGCACGAGGCAATCTGAGAGAGATTTTTGACTGCAAAGTGGTGGTAGGAGAGAGTGTAGACTGACAGAGTCGGGTGGTGATGTGTAGAATACGGTGGTGAAGAAGAGGAGAGGAAAGATAGAAAAGGAGACCAAGTGGTGGAAGTTGAAAAAGGAAGAAGGTTGTGAGGAATACAGACAGAAGCTGAGACTGGCTTTGGATGGTCAGGAATAGCTTCCAGATGAGGAATATGAGAGGGAATGTAAGGTGGAAGAGGTAAATACTGTAGAGCAGGAAATAGAACGGATGAGGTGAGGAAGGCTGTAACGTAAACCAAGAGTGGAAAGGCTGTTGGTCCAGATGACATACCTGTGGAGGTGTGGAAGCATCTATTAGAGTCAGCAGTGGAGTTTCTATCTAGATTGTTCAACAGAATTTTAGAGAGTGAAAAGATGCCTGAGGAATGGAGGAGAAGTGTTCTAGTGCCGATCTTTAAGAACAAGGGTGATGTGTGAAGTTGCAGCAACTACAGAGGTATAAAGTTGATGAGCCACACAATGAAGCTATAGGAAAGAGTAGTGGAAGCTCGGTTGAGAAAGGAAGTGGATATTTGTAAGCAGCAGTGTGGCTTCATGCCCAGAAAAAGCACTACTGATGGAATTGTTGCTCTGATAATGTGAATGGAAAAGTACAGAGATGGTCAGAAGGAGCTGCACTGCATCTTTGTGGATTTAGAGTATGACGGGGTGCAGAGAAAGTGCTGTAGTTCAGACAGAGGAGTTCATGGTGGAGGTGTGGCTAAGGATCGAGGGCATCATGGATCGAGGAGTCAGTTCTTGTTTGCTATGGTGACAGACAGGTTGACAGATGAAGTCAGACAGGAATCTCCATGGACAATGATGTTTGAGGATGACATGGTGATCGTGTAGTGAAAGTAGAGAGCAGGTTCAGGAACACCTGGAAAGGTGGAGGTCTGCTCTGGAAAGAAGAGGAAAGAAAGTCAGTCATAGTAAAGCCCTATTCGGACGGGATTAGTTTTACGTGGGGACGTGGAGTAATGCAATTTTACCTCAGGACGTCTGTAATATTAATTGGCCAATTCGCACGGGACAAGACATCTCAGTAAAACTAGCAGAAGTGGGAGGGGTAACTCGCTTTACGCACCACAGTAACCTCCTTGTCGTCATGTGCGTATGATCGTTGCTTCCTGTTATCACGTGCGCAAACAGACAACATGGCGCCTCCATGCTTGCAAAACGCGCCAAAAACTACTTTTAAACAGGAAATTACGGAATTTTACCGTACATATTTACAGCGGGTCTATTCGGACGGGATTAGTATTACCTGAGGTAATTTTTCCGGACTTTTTTACAGAAGGTAAAAGTCGCCGTAATCTTTACTGACATTGTCCGTAATGATTACCGAGATGGCACATTCAGACGGGACTAAAATCACAGAGAAGCTCTGGTAATAATTACTTTACCCCCACGTCCCCACGTAAAACTAATCCCGTCCGAATAGGGCTTAAGACAGAATACATGTGTATGCACATGCATATGTTACAGGGAGCTGAGGTCAAGAATGTGTTGAAGTATTTGGGGTCAACCGTCCTGTGTGACGGGGAGTGTGGAAAAAAGGGTGAAGAGCCGAGTACAGGAGGGTTGGAGTGGGTGGAGTAAAGCATCAGGAGTGTTGTGTGACAGAAGAGTGTCAGCAAGAATAAAAGGAAAGGTGTAGAAGACAGTAGTGAGACCAGCTCTGCTGTATGGGTTAGAGACTGTAGCAGTGAGGAAAAGACATGAGGTAGAGATGGAGGTAGCAGAGATGAGGATGTTGAGGTTCTCAGCTCTGCTGTATGGGTTAGAGACTGTAGCAATGAGGAAAAGACATGAGGTAGAGATGGAGGTAGCAGAGATGATGTTGAGGTTCTCTTTAGGAGTGACGAGGATGGACAGGATTAGGAACCAGCACATCAGAGAGACAGATCAGGTTGGCTGTTTTGGGGACAAGGTCAGAGAGGATAGATTGAGATGGTTTGGATATGTACAGAGGAAGGAGATGGTTATATTTTTAGAAGGATGCTGGAGATGGAGCTGCCAAGTAAGAGGTCAAGAAGAAGGACAGAGAAGAGATATATGGCTGTGTTAAAAGAGGATATAAAGTTAATTGGTGCATGAGTAAAGGATGCAGAGGATAGAGGTAGGTGGAAAAGCCGAAAGTAGAAGAAGTAGAAGAGGTCAAACATTGTCCAGAAGTGGTTGGGATTGGTCAGATATTCTCTGGCAGTGGGTAGGATTGGTCAGAATTTCCTTCAGAAATTGACAGGATTGGTCACACTTTTTTTGTGAGCAAACTGATTAAAATCCTTTAAGACCAGCCGGAAGTGTAATTAAAAAAAACTGCAACGATGCATCGTAGGCTTCCTTTGGCATCTAGTTTAATCAACACAGAGGTGTTTCTCTGGAAAGATATATATACGCACACACACAAACAGAATGTGTGGGAACTCCCAGCAGAAGTACACAGGGCAAAATTATGTGGTGTGATATTAAAAAAAACAGGCGACACTTCAAAAGGGGGCGGCAGCATTAAGCTCGCTGTTCTTCCAGCCGGTGTGATGTAGAGAGTCTGTGTTTACTTATTGCAGCCTGCCAACTCTCTAAGCTGAAATCCATGCATGAGAAATGTGCCCACCGTCCTGCTATCTCATCTCCTTGGCAACAGCGATCCTTGGTGAAATGAAGGCCAAGAGGCGAGAATACACTTTAAAAAAAAACATCTAAAACTACAGAAGCTACTGTACACCCATGAGGACAGACCCTGTTTCTGCAATGTGATATCTGTCTCAGCTACTTAGCTGGTGCAATGGATGGAGCGGTTGACAGATTTCGTGTTGTGTTGACTGAAAAAGATGCAATAGGTGACAGAACAGCTCTGATAGTAAACATGTGTGGGGAGAAAGAGACTGAGAAAGAGAGAGAGAGAGAGAGAGAGAGAGAGAGGGAAGACAGTGGGAAAGAAAGAATAGAGAATAGCCATCTGTGACCTCTCTGTGGGGTCTCACTTCGCCTGCTGGCATTAAAGCAGAACAGTGAAAGCACTAAATCTCATTTCAAGTCTCTCTGGAACAGGATCCAAAAGTACACCAAAGCTGTTTTATGACTGCAGACCTGAACCATTACCACGGCTAGGAAAGCAGATTTGTGTCAAATGTATCGTAAAAAAATGAACGGGAACCAGAACAGGGTGGATTATATCCTTTTAAATTTGTCTCAGTAATAACTATTATGGGGTCACGGTGGCTTAGTGGTTAGCACGTTCGCCTCACACCTCCAGGGTTGGGGGTTCGATTTGCATGTTCTCCCCGTGCCTCGGGGGTTTCCTCTGGGTACTCCGGTTTCCTCCCCTGGTCCAAAGACATGCATGGTAGGTTGATTGGCATCTCTGGAAAATTGTCCGTAGTGTGTGAGTGCATGAGTGAATGAGTGTGTGTGTGTGCCCTGCGATGGGTTGGCACTCCGTCCAGGGTGTATCCTGCCTTGATGCCCGATGACGCCTGAGATAGAGGCACAGGCTCCCCGTGACCCGAGGTAGTTCGGATAAGCGGTAGAAAATGAGTGAGTGAGAATAACTATTATGTTATTTCTATAATCCTATAGAATTTATAAAGAAGTTCTAACACACTCGTGAGACTCGTGAGACGTGTTGCTAAAAGACAATAACGATCCCAAACAGAAAACGCTGAAGTGTTTGATTCTTCTAATACCACAGCTATTCATTCTCGATTATTATTTTCATTAATGAACAGTCTGTACTATTTAACTACGTATAATTATATTTAAAGTTCAATCGCATTATAGCAGCTTTAAAAAGTAGTTCCTCGCAGGCCTTTTTTCATATTTTAAAGTGAATAACAAAGAAAATGTAGTGTGTCATGTTACAGAGAAATCGAATAAGTTTTAATGACGCATTTATATACTGTGATATACTGTAGAAACTAGTTATTTCGCAAACTATCCTATTAATGTTATGGTTTAATAATTAAAATTCCTACTTTTACATTACATTTTAATGTCATTTTTTCAAGGTTGCCAGATTCTAGCAGGGTCTCTAACAATTCCCACTTGGGGTGACCAGATCCTTGTCAGATGTACTTTCAGATTTACAGATAATAGGATTTTTTCTTTCTACAGCTGGGTTGCCTGATTCTTTAATCAGGCAACCCAGATTCTACATATCGTCGCTGTCGGGCGGAATCCTCATCTCCAAAACCGCTATTTTTCAGGAAATTAAAAAAACGCCGTACCTTATCTGCAGTGCACAGGGTTTAGTCCGCGTTGCAGTGAAATGTCTTGCGCTAAATTCCTGTCCTCAGACGAGCACCAGAACTAGCGGGGGTCAAGATTTTTTTTTCTTTGAGCCCAGTGTTTTGAAGACATTTACCTCAGAAGACGTGTTGATTCGTTGCGACTCTTCTCGAGGAGAAATATGCCGTGAAGCTCTCCCACGGAGTGAGGAAGAGGTGGACAGTTGAAGTGTCCAATGGAGTTATGAGATTTGTGCTCAAGCTATTTTCAAGACTTTAAATTGGTTAATAACTTGTAAAAATAACAGACCCACGTGGGCATCGATATGACAATAGCATCGATATGTGAAAAAATATGAAATTGACCAAATTTGGACATACGAGGTTTCCGCCCGACAGCGACGATATATTTCTTTTCTCTAGGTGTGTGCATGATAAACACTGTTCCTAATTTAGTTGATATTAATGATAGCTGTATCGCATGATGGCTTGAATCCAAATGGGATGGAGGAGAAATGTTAGCTTCACGAATGGGAAGATCCACACCTGGTCGAGTTCAGCTCATCATTCATAATCATCATTTCTGACTCCACACCAGTCCTGATGTTTGTTTGATGGATGGCAAAGAGCCAGATCAGATCAGATGGAACAACACAAGGCAGTAAATCAGACTTAGTGAAGGAAGACTCACCGCGACGGCCTCCAGCACCTGTTTGATAGCGTCCGCTGCATCTCGCTCGCTGTAGTAGCCCTTCTCTACCACCCTGGAAGAAGGAAAACTTGGTCTGTAATCTGCAAATGATGCCAGGTTGAGCAGCAGGGACTGACATGCAAAAAGAGTTGGCTGAGTGCTTTTTATAATTTTCACTTTATAATTTTCCCAGCTTTAGTGTAAGCTGGTGACTCAAGCACAACTTGGCGTGCATAAACAGATGAACAGAGACACTTCCGCTGATTAGTCATTGCTTATGCGGAAAAGCTTGTTGGAATCAAACAGACGTCATGTTTATGATTTGTGCTGCAGATTAGGAAATGAAAAGAAGGCAAAGGTTAGAGTTTATCATTATCATTTGGTGTTCATGTGGAACCCAGAACCTACCGCATGCCAACACATCGCAGGGCACAATCACACACACACATGCATACACACAATAGACAATTTAGAGATGCCAATCAGCCTATAAGACCCATCTTTGGCTGCAGGAGGAAAGCTGAGAACCCAAAGGAATCCCCCAGAACACAAGGAGAACATGCAAACTCCAAGCACTTGAATTAAACCTTCGACCCCAGAGGAGTGAGACAAATGTGCTGTCCACTGACCTGTCAAATAATTCTCCTCCAGTGACGAGCTCCAGGACAAGACTGATTTCTAATGGTGTCTCAAAGATCTCTTTCAGCTTAATCTGCCATAAAAATAAAATGTGAGCGAGAGAGAGAGAGAGAGAGAGAGAGAGAGAGAGAGAGAGAGAGAGAGAGAGAGCAGTTTAACTATGACATAATTAAAACACTGTAATAAATAAGGACTGCTGGGAGACAAGTGCTGCACTTTTATGCCAGGCTCTGAAGGCACAACCATTTACACTGAAGCCTGTATCTCACTCTTAAAGAAAAAACATCTAATTAATGGGTTCTTTTGTTTCGTAAAGGTTCTATAAAATTTAGAACCAATAATCTACCTCTACCTCAGTCAGGGACCAATTTTAATATACTGTAAATAAATCATGGACACCCTTAATTACAGGACAGATTTTTTTATGAGCATATTTATGTATATCAAAAAAATTAGGCACATTACATAAAAATGTGTAATGTGCACATTATGTGTAATTCACAATTATCCTGAGTTAAAATGTTGAATTTCAAAGCTTCATGAAAAGTGCACTTAGATATAAGGTGGCATTTTCTGCTTACAGTACTTAATGAGATTAAACCCATTCAATTTAAGCAATCGGCCAAGTTTTTACTCTAACTATAATGATAAATAAATAAATAAATAAATAAATGAAGGAATAAGCTCTACACCACAATCTTCAAAGTTCTATTCTTTTCTCTGCAGGTTACCGTAATCAGAACGTGAGCAGAATATTACATCATCCATAATCCTGAATGTTTTGGATGTTACAATGCATTTTACACCCAGACTTACTATATTTGGATGAGAGAGACGCAGCAAGACTCCGATCTCCGTACGTACGATCTTCTTGTCAACCTGGAGGAACAAAATCAGTATGTATTCTTCAAAATGAGTGCGAGAAGGTGGCTCATGCATACAAGTTCAGTACACAATATCTTAACTCTTTAAATTCATGGAAAAGACTATAATACGTGCCTTTTTTTTATCAACGTTACATGATACGTGTTTTTTTATGCTGTGAGAAAGGGGGCATTTATTTATTTATTTGTTTGTTTGTTTGTTTGTTTCTGCTGTTGTGATTTTTCTTCACTTGCCCCTTTGGAGGGAAATGCCACGGCAAATCAATACAGGTACAATAAGTTCTTCTGACTGATCACTATGATGAAACGTCTCAATCCTAACAGGTGTGGTGTTTTCCAGGGTTCTGGTTTCCAGTGAACGGTGTGATGAAGAAGACAGTGATGTAAACCATGTGAGGCAAAACTCAACCTCAACGTTGGAGCAACGCATTACGCTACGTTCGCACAGACAGCGTCTCGTAGAGACAAATCTGACCAGAGAGCTTTCGTTTTCTGGTTACATGAACAACGGCGACTGTTGGCGTGTAAATATAAGTGTGACAAAATTAAGAAAAGTTGAACCTTATGCAAATACGGAGTGCGACGTCTACCAGTGTAAGCAAAGACTCTCGTATCTCTTATAATATGACGGAGATAAAAAAAACTACTGAATTTATATACTATCGCACCAAATCTCCCTCCAGAATGTCATTTTAGTGGCAAGAAATCTGATCTGGAATGCTAATAAACGCAGTTACTATGGCAACCAGTAGTAGGATGTGAATGTTTAGTGGCAACGACACAACAAACCGGTTCAGGTAGCTTGTTAAGGACCAACACCTTACTAACACAATCTAAGGTGGGTTTTTCCTTTCATGTGTAACTGATCTGTATACTGTATGTAGTTAACTATCATGTCAGAGACAAAAACGTCTATATTCATGAACTTCTCCAGTCCGAGATTGGGGAAACCTGATAAACTAAGACCTCTCGATCCAAGAAGAAAGAACAAATAAGAATAGAAGAAAGACTTGCTTGGACATGTCGGACAAAGGACTCACTGTTTTCTTCAGCTTCTTCACAGCGTAGGGTTTCTGTGTGCCTTTTTGTCGACATCGAAACACCACCGATGTGGCTCCGCTGAAATCAGCACAAAAAATCACATGTCTTATAAACCTTTTAACATATTAACCAAAAGCTTACGTACACAATTACTAATTAAAAGACAATCATACAGCTCGTGAACCAGACCGGCAGGTCCGAATCTGATATACTTACTGCTATTAGACTTTACACAACGTCGCTGTTAAATTGTCAACACTTGGTTAGAAGGAACTGATTAATTTTCTATAACATTACAGCAGATATGGGAATCCTGCTGGCTGTAATTCATACTCAATGGATTATGTTAATGCGCTCTATTAATGTCGTAATGCAGGGGTGTCTGAACTGATCTTCACACCCGTTCACATCCACAATTACTCAGCAGTGAATTTATTCACATGCCGTATATTTATCTCCTTTTTTCTCATAATTTTTCTGTTTATTTTATCTTGTACAGCCTCCTACTTTAGTGTTGAGTAGATTGCATTTATTTCCTTATTTTTCTTTGTTTGATTATTTTATTGCACTTTTAAATTCTAGTTTATACACTTTTCTGAATCTTGGATTTATCTCGATTTCTGTTATACACAGACTATATTGTCGTACTGTGTACGATCGAGTACGTGACAAATTATTAAGTGCATGATTGCGATTATTTGCTGTGTTAAGTACAAAATGTATAAAATAAACAACATGCTGTTACTACAAAAATATCGACTTCGAGTGACGAATTAGACAAAACCAATTATTTATTATATTCTTATAACAGCATGTTGTGTTCCTTACCCGGTCAATATCTAGTTCCAGTTCCAGAGACACAATACATTACTTCCTAATTTACACATAAACCTAGTGAGCTTACACCTTATTAGACCTAAAGCCCACTGCTGGCTTTAAAGCTTCCGGATCTACATTTTGGTGTTAAAAACGTGGCTTATTTTCAAACATCAGCATCTTATGTAGCATCAGTGTTTTGGTCCTTCAGTACAATGCATAATCAGCTTAGGCCAGGAATCAACCCCCAGGCCTCAAGCCAGCACAAAATGTGTGCCGGAACAGGGCCGGGCATCTCAGCCGGAGATTGTGTGATGTGTAAATAAATGAAATGTAGGTAATACAATAAAAATGAACCAGCTATGTTATTGCTGTAGAAGGTCCATCTGTATTTTTGGTTTGGGGGGTTCAGTGGAAATGGAGATGTTCCTTTCTTTTTGGGTATAAAGTACACTCTGCTCTACACACACACACACACACACACACACACACACACGGTAAATGTGAACAGACACCAAGCAAGCACGAGTGCCAGCTCAACAATCTGCTCAATAATTACTATATCCCAGAAAACCGAAGCCCCTCTCGCCATTCCTTCCCAGAACAATATTTACACTCCAGGACAAAATCAGAACAGCACAAATCAGAAATCATTACACAAAGAAATATTTTGAGGAGGATCAAAAAACCTCAAGCAGATATCAAGCGTTTAGACGATTCTCATCCCATCCCATCGTCTCTCTGGTTTTAAGCCACGCTTTGTGATTGAAGCTAGAACGCCGAATTTCATTTCATCACTAAATGTTAATAAAAGGATTTATATTAATGAAGAAGCTAATAATATTAATTATAAGGTAGTACATTTTCTTGGCCACATGCCTTTTAATGGAATTGTGCAGTAGAAAAAAACCCTCAGTAAATATTTTTATAATGACAATGATAAGCACTCCATACTTAACATTATGGATGCAAACAATGAAAATACATTAGATGCGAAGAATAGACATTGTAAATACATACAAATACAGATATGAAGAGGAGATGCATTGTTTTGTTTGCACTATTTACACGGTTTAGGCCACGCCCACTTCTGCTTTACACCCAAAAACAAATCCAGATCCAGAAAGTGCCAGAATAAATTTTCCATTCCTTTCCACCGACACAAATTATTTATTCATTGTTTTAACTCTAACAGATAACAACTTGGCACATAGTTTGAGTTCTTCTGAGACTTTTTTTTTAAGTTTTGAGGAGGTTACATAACACACATACGGAGCAGGACTCAAGGAACAATTCAACCCCGATTCCAAATCTGTGAGGAAAAAAAAACAAGAAAACATGTGTACGCTTAATACAAATCAAAAGTATAACACAGGTCCAAAGCTGCTATAACAGAAACTGCATATTTGCTCTCATAACAATAAGAGGATGTGAGACTAATAATATAATAACCAAAATGTAGAAATACAATCAGCTAAAAAGAAGACAGATGGGTTCGTCGTCCAAGAGCCAGAGCATGATGCTCTGCTCATCACCAGTAATGCCCCAAATCCAATCACTATTCATCAGAGTAATAATATTACATTACGGAAATGAAGTCACACACACACACACACACACACACACACACACACACACACAATCAATGTCTTAATCCTACAAAGACAGATCCACAATAATAGTTCAAATGAGGCAATATTGCTTATTAATGGCACTCACAAAGCCCCCATTAGCGAGTTTGACCAGCGTTGAATTATTGATCTAACTGCTCGAATCACTACAGTAATTATAAGTTCATACGATATTTACGCTAAGGCATAACGTGGCCCGCACGGATGTCTGTAACTAATAAAAATGTGTCAGATTTGAAATATCAACCAGCAAAATATTCATCCATTCATCCAATTCTGAAGTGTTTATCCTTCACGAGTTTGCAGGAAAATTGGAGTTTATTACATGGGATTAGTGGCACAAGGCACGGACACCCTGGATGGAGTGCCAACTCATCGTAGAGCACAATCACACACACATTCATACACTCTGGACAATTTAGAGATGCTAATCAAAACAAAGTGTGTTTTTGGACTAGTGGAGGAAAGTGGGAACGGAGAGGAAAGCCCCAAAGCATGGGGAGAACATGCAAACTACATACACACACACACACACACACTCACACACACTCATGGTGAAGGCAGGAATCAAGCCCCAAACCCCAAAGATGTATTTGCTTTGTGAGAATATAGCACCAGATGTATAATTGCGTATCATCTCAGCACAGTAGATCCAAGACATAATTAATAGGCTTTTATTAATTATTTTCAATGTATTAATTTTTTTTATTAAACAAGTTCAATTAACGTTACCAGTTAGACAGTTAGACAAGCTAATTATTACAAGAACTCCAAAATAAATATAACCACTATGATAATGGTTGGTTGTCTGTCGGATGTTTTTCCACCACTGCAACAAGACTGCAATAACATTCAAAAAAAAAAATAAAAAAAAAAAAAAAGATCATGGATTTTTTTTCAGGCTATACTTCACAAACCCGACTCGGAGAACCACTGCCTTAAGGCATTTCTCAGCATTTTCTCTAACACAGATAGCTCCGCCGTGGTAGCTGCCAAAATCTCTACTTCTGGACATATTTGTACGTATTTTTACTTCATCAATCATTCAGCAAACCTAATACAACTTTTGATGATCATACAGCACTTGCAAAAGCTTTGAGGAGAAGCTAACTCGATAAATTTCAACGATGGTAGCCACTTAGCGATAATGGATTTCCTAGTTCTGTTGTTTCTATGCACTTAATGGACACTTAATGGGGAGGGATGCACAACACCGGAGTGTGTGTGTGTGTGTGTGTGTGTGTGTGTGTGTTACCCAAGCTCCTTGTTCTGTTTCTGTTTTCTGCTTGCCCAGTATTATATAATCCCAAGCAAGTAAGAGAGAGAGAGAGCGAGAGAGAGAGCGAGAGAGAGAGCGAGAGAGAGAGAGAGAGAGAGAGAGAGAGAGAGAGAGAGAGAGTCTATCCCTAGTTTCATTACAGATTCACATTGCTTTGCTGTATCTAGGACCCGAGGGCTTTACATTTGGCATAGCTGATGAGAGCTCAGTGTTCAAACCGAGTCAAAATGATTCATCACCACATGCTCCATGATACATAAGATCCTGCCATGCTATAGGCTAAATTCTGAACACTGTTAATACATAATAAATAACAACTTTACCGTACATTTTGTGTGGATTACTGGCAACTAATAAAAGTTCCACAAATCGCCCTGTCAGCAAGCCTCTCATTCCTGCAGAATTCAGTTGGCCATCCTGCCACCATATGGGAGCATTTCGCTCTCATTTCTGATTACTCCACACACTCCATCTTCTCTCTTTCTCTCTCTCAGATGAAACAGCTCTGATTATAATTATAATCCAGTCTGCCAAACCTTTTCAGTTCACTACAAAGCTTCAGAGGAATAAATGCATCAAAGCAACTCTGGAAGCAAACACAAATAGGAAATTTATACTTATCATATTCACCAAGCATAGACTTAATTTAGCTACGACTGAAAACTGGGCTTCAGCCTCGTATCTCTTGATAAACCACACACTATTACTGACGTCCGCACTGATTTGACTATGTATTAAGGATTAAGCCAAGCTTTTGGATAAAACCTGCCCTAACTGGAGGTATTTTAGGTGACTGATTACAAACTGAGCTCAGGTTTATTATAACCTTTAAATTAATTTGTTTTGCACGTGTCCACTCTGGGTTCCTCATTCTTTCCTGGCAAAAACATACTAGTAGGTATAATCATAATCTTATTTTAATTGTAATTTTATAACCTAACCTAATTTCCTCTGAAATTTCTTCTTTGAATTCTCAAAAGAAAAAAATATAAATATAAAATATAAAAGTCAGTTTTCACAACTAGCAGGTGTCTACACTTCCAGCTTTAAATAAGTGTGAATGAGCTTGTGTGTGTGTGCGTGTGTGTGTGCGCGTGTGTGTGTGTGCATGTGTGTGTGTGTGTGTGTGTGTGTGGTACCCTAAGATGGACCTCCATCTCAACCAAAGTATATTCCCGTTTAACACCCAGGACCCCCAGGATAAGATCCACTTCAACGCCCACTAAGATAACGCACTTACTTCAGATAAATGACTGAACCATTCGATCACATGATGTGCCTTGTGGGATTCCACCATCTTGCCATTAACGCATACTGGAAAGAAATGATCCCTTATTTATGTGTTCATGGTGTACATCTCACCTTGCTTCACCATCTGTTCACAAATAGCAAGCAACAAGGAATTTCCCAATACTGTTTTTTTTTTCAGCTCATACTGTGCCTGTGATGTCCTCTCAGTGACCCAGTCCACTGTCCATTTATACACAAAACAATCTGTGCAGCATCACACACTGTATTACGAGTTATGTCATAGGTTAAGGCAAGAGCTCCGGTTTGGTATGCAAACGTTAATATTTGAAGTGTTAAAGGCAAAAAAAAAAAAAAAAAATACTTCCAATACTAAAATAAATAAATAAATAAATAAATAAACTAGCAAATATTAATTATATGTAGCTCTGTTGTTAGAAATTCACTTATAATTTTTAAATAAAAAACATCAAATATTAAACATAATGCTACAATTAAAAAAAAATAAAAAAGAAGCATTAAATAGGTTAATTTTGAATTTCATTATACTTAATTAAAACAAAAGAAAATAAAATAAAATAAAGAATTAACCTTTAAAATATGGGCATTTCATTGAAAAGAAAAATTTATGATTGCATTTTTTCATTTTTTTAAAAAGGAGATGTAATAAATGTAACAATCATATCTAATTGAAAAAAGATATATTACAATTTAAATTAAAATTACCTTCATCTAAACTTAGACTTAAATTAACAAGTGAACTTAAAAGGGGAACAAAAAGATCAAATAAAATCTTTTAGAATAAATCCTATTTTAAAAAATGTGTAGCCTTTTATTCTCCCCAGTTCATGAGAGCTGAGAGGTACTGAGGGGTACTGAGGGGTACTGAGGGGTATTTCAGGCTACTGTACTCAAAGGAATTGACTGCAATGAGGGGTATTAAAAGGTAATAAAGGGTACTAAGTGGTACTGAGATACTGGAAGATAGGTACTAAGGAATACTGAGGTTATTAAGAGGTACTGAGGGGTAATGAGATGTATTAAGAGGAAATTAAACAGACTGAGAAATAATGAGGTTATTAAGAGGTACTGAGGGGTACTGAGGGGTACTAAGGGGTACTCACCGTCCCAGTTCCGACTCCAGCTCGTAGAAGTCCTCCAGAGTCTCTTTCTTGGAGCCATCAATCCAGTATTCCGGAGCTGCGCCTGGTCTGGAGCTGATCATACTGACTTTGAGCATCTCAGACGCAGTGATCCTTCTTCAGCTGCGGTGTGATTTCCCCGCTTCACTTCAGTGCCACGCTGCGGAGCGCGGAGTCGCCTTGCGGTTCCCTGAGGTGCGGTTAACACAAAACACACACTGGCTCGGAAAACTGCCTTAAACGGGAGCGACAGAAATAGTGAGCGCGGCTCCGGTGTAAAAGCGCACGCAGGACCTAGAAATGTGCGTGTTTGAAGTGAGCTGTGAGGCTACACACATTAACCGGAGCTCATCACCCGCAGCAGTGCATCGTTTTCTCCCAGTGAGAGGGGGCGGCCGGTGCGCTTCCACTGGGTCTTACTGTCGCTAATGTACCGGGGATTCAGTGCGCGTCACAACACCGGCGTTATGTAACACTGAGCTGAGATCCACTGCTCTAATCTCATGGGCATGAAGCCATAGCATGTCATAATAATAATAATAACAACAACAACAACAACAACAACAATAAATAATAACAACAATAATAATAATAAATAATAACAACAATAATAACAACAATAATAATATAAATAATATTAATATTAATAATGATGATGATGATGATGATAATGATGATGATTATGATAATAATAATAATAACAATACCAACAACAACAACAACAACAACAACCACAATAATACTACTACTACTACTAATAATAATATTAATAATAATAAATAATAATTATAAAATAATAATAATAATAATAATAACAACAATAATAATAACAACAACAACAACAACAACAACAACAACAACAACAACAATAATAATAATAATAATAATAATAATAATAATTCATATGTAAAAAAATCACACTTGGGAACGTGAAGAAAATAAACAAATAATTTGTAAACATGTAATCATGTACTGTATTACAATTAAATAATGCAATCAAATGGATTAATCCAAATAAAATCAGATCTATCTCAGATCTAACATTAATGTTTTATTTGTGTATCCTGGCATTTCTCTGCAGAATGAATGACAAGGGTTATTAAAGGTAATCCATACAGTGTAAATATTTAAAAGGTAATGCTTTAAAAGTTTTAAAGGTTTTTACAGTTAGGGAATACAGCTACAGAATCAAACCAAATGGGAAAATATCTTCTGCTTTACCTAGCAGTTTGAGTAAACACTAGTGAGAGCAAGCTTGAAGCCTCCCTCCCTTTGTGGACTCTAGTCTGTCTTGGCTTGGACAACTGCTCTGGAGCTTCCCTACACAGTGTGGCCCATCTGTTCTAGACCTGATCCTTACCAAATATCAACCTGCATGTATCCTCACAACACACACACACACACACACACACACACACACACACACACACACACAGCTCCAAGCTTATCCATCCACACACCCACATGAGAGCTTTTTTTGGAATATGAATATGCAGTTTGCCTTAGATTGCTTACAGGAATACTTCAGCATTTTATCGAATCTAATCTCTCTGTATCTCATGTGCACATGTTCTCGATGTACAAGAAAAGACACATGTTCTGTCCTCTCTAACAGGTCAAGCACTTTCTCCTTCTCCTGCCCAAGCACAAGCTGTTCCTTCATTTAACTGCAGATAAAGATAAAGGTGAAATAAACACAGGTGTAAATAACCATAGAAGAAGACAATATTTCTGACATTTCTGTAATTTGTTCTGGAAAAAGTTTGATATTCTGCTACATAGAAGTGCAAAAAACCAGAGATCAGATTTTAGCCTTCAGGATGCTGAAGCTTGTGTACACAAGATATGTGAAGCATTACTGCCAATGGGTGCTTTTGTTTCCTGGAAAAGAAAACTCTAGTGTTCATAACATGACAAAAGAAGAATTAAGATTTCTTTGAAGAGGGAAAAGAATAGAAAATATCTAACCTCATAATGGGATTCTAAGGACAGACACTGAATTTTGTCAATAAAAAGGGAAATAAAAACCATTTTCTAGAATGTTTCTAGAATTTCTAGAACTCATCACTTTTAACCTTTTTAATCCATCCTTTCAGAGATGTAATTCTTTATAAATAGACGCGTTTGTTGGAAAGAAAACTGCTGGAATAAGATTTTTTTTTCTTTCTCATCCCCCAAAAGCATTTTCAGTGTCAGAAGACACAGGTTTGAATTTGTGTTAGATAATTTTAGTGTTTATTAAATGTTTGGCAGACTTCAAAAATTGCCCTTAGACATCCATTAGAAGGGATTTTAAATTAAAAAGGTTTATGTTCATTTCTCAGTTGTGGTAAACGTGTTGAAACACTTCTTTATAGTAATCACACACATGCAGCAAGTATATTGAAGAAATATTTATTTAATATTTTTTGGTGGATGTAATTGGGAACAAGGGCATTTTTGTAACCCACTGGTACTGTTTTATCTGTTTGAGGAAAAATGTTCATACAAACAATACAAAAGTCTTGATCAAAAATGTAGGCAAATTACTTGTATGCTGTTTAAGATGATAATCTGTTGAAATGTTTATTTTCATGTGAAAACCAAGTAAAAATAGATAAACAAGAATCAATTTGCAGACGATTTGAATTATTCTGTCTGACGGCTAACCCTTGTTAGCAAACCTACCTATGCTTTTAAATACCACAATACAACATGTAGCCAAATATGAGCTAGTTACAGGCCACATTGTCTAATTGTTTATTCAAGATAATAGCTATTTTCATTTTAGTTAGCCTGCTTGTTAGCTTGACAACTGGTTTGCACAATAAAACATTAGCTCACTTGGCTGCTAGTTTATGCAGCACGTTAGCCTAACATTCTACTATCACAGCAGAGCCTAGACGTTTGCCTGTTAGCTTGAAACTATAATTGGCTATAAAAAAATTTATAAAATGTAGTATCTTCGAATGTTATCACTCGATTGAATGTACGTTATCAGTGGTTAATGAGCCCATAGATATGGTCATATGGGGGGGGGGGGGGGCATGTTGCAGCTACTGGTAGGCTCAGAAGGTTGTTATCATCCATCCAAATTAATCAATGAGTTAATCAATGAGTATCTATACAGGGCCATTTCCATATCGAAAGGGTCCTATGCTCACCAGTTTGATATTGTTAACTCGCATTAAGTAAACTTTTCAAAAGATTGAATGTAGTCAGGATTCATACTCTCATTCTTCTCATTCTCTTCTTTTAACAGGGAGAAAGAGAAAGACGACGGGCTGGGGGGGGGGGACGACTCTGATGAGTTCCTACATGTCACCCATGTCATATTAATAGAATACAGAGCTGGGAACATTGTTTTCAGCTTCCCATTATATGCTATATAGCTGGAGAACAGTGTCTCTTTGTCATGTGTTACGGAACAACGGACCCTGGGGACGCTTTTATTTTAACTAGCTTAAAAGCGGTTGTTAATTATCCAGTGACTACACAGTATAAATTAAATGAATGATTGTTGGCTTTCTAGAATCCTTGTTAAAATGTAAACTAGCTTTCTAGTGAAAGTAAACAAATAAAGCCAGAGATTTTTTATACAATGTATTTTAAGCAGTTGTATTCATTCAAAGTAAATGTAATACAACAAGAATCGTAAATAATATCATCACGTTAAAAAAAAAATCTATTTGAAGGCAGTGGAGGAATCAGGCGTCTACAACAGCGCACTCTTGATGTAGGACAGAAGACACATGTTCTGGTTGAGGAGAGTCTGTATGGAGGTCCACGTCCTATCTAACAGTTCGAGAACATTCTCCGTCTCCTGCATGAGGACCTGTTGCTCTGCAATCAACCTCAGGTGAATCTAAAAAGAAAGGAAAGACCGGAAATGTCAGAACATATGGAGAAGACTATATATATATATATATATTATATATATACACACACACACACACACACACATATTGTTGTGCTCTCAGTGACATAACAGCATCTGATTGGTTAATACAGAACTTAATATACATGCATGTAAAAATGTACCTCAACAACATATTATTTAATACTATTTAATTAACTAACACTATAACAATATAATTATACATTTCTATAGTCCAGGGGTCGGCAACCCGCGGCTCCGGAGCCGCAAGTGGCTCTTTCATCCCACTGCTGCGGCTCCCTGTAGATTTGGAAAATAAATATTTAATTAAAATTTATTTTATTTTAGTTAGGTAGTTTTTTTTTTTAAATGTAATTCTAAATTCTAAGATTATGATGCTCTTGTAACATTAAAATAAACCGTGTTTAATTTTTTTGTCGCTCAAAATATGCGTCATAACTGCCGACTTGCGAAATCCGACACACAGAAGCAGACGCGTGTTTGGTTTGCTGCAGCCGGCAAGTTAAAATTTTGATGTCATGCAAGACTGTCAAGTGTCAAGCATTGAGAGTGACAGTCACGTATTTCGGTCTTTTGTCACGCTCTCCCGCCACACATCGTATTACTCACGCAGAAAAACTTTTTGACTATTTATCATACATTTAATAAGCCGCAGCGCCCAAAATGTATCTGTCTGCACCGCTGTCTCTATGGAACCGGGCAGGAACCAAGCGCGTCTCAGATCTTAGTCGAGCCTGACATCAGCCAATCAAAAAAAATAGGCTAAACAATAGCCAAAAAGAAAATAGCACTATCTGGGTAAGATTTAACGCACCAACCAATGAAAAAAATTGGGGTTGCGGGGGGGTTGGAGATGTCACGCTTGCCTGTCTTCAAAACTTGAGAGCCCTGGTCATGAATACGAAGAGGATTCAATTAGACATTGAACATTTTATTTGAAAGTAACCTTCAACCCAGCGTCTTTTTTTTAAGGTTAGTTCAAACTGTTCAAAATATTTTTGTTTGCCTGCAGAAATAAAATTTCGTTTACTCTGTAGCAGTTCATTGATTTCATAAATGCAACACACTACAGTTTTTTCTATACTTTCCATAAAGGTAAAAAACGATATATGCGGTGTTCTCTTCATTTTAGATGTCAAAAGGGTTTTGTGGCTCCCTGTGTTTTTTTTTCTGTGGGAAACGGGTCCAAATGTCTCTTTGAGTGTTTAAGGTTGCCGACCCCTGCTATAGACGGTTCGGGAAAGAGATTTTCTAAAAGTATGCTTTCTATATTCAGTTAGACTTTAACCATCATGATTCTGAAGCTTGGAAAGTGGCCAGAAAAGTCTACAAAGAAAAACAGTTCAGATGCAATGTGCACAAAAAATGGAGTACGATCAGTGAGGCTAACATTGTTCTTACAAATATATAGAACGTTTATTCTGGGTTTAAAACAAAAAAAAAGAAAGAACAAAAAAATAAATTTTATGTAATTGAAATCGTTTTACAGGTTTGATTAATTAGCCATCAATAATTTACCTGTGGTCTATACAGTTAAAGTGTCTGTGTTTCTTCTATAGAAGAAAGTAGTTAGTAATCAGTATAATAGAAGATATGGTTATGTTTCGTTAAACTCTGCTGCCATCTGCTGGCTAAGTCTTACAATAAAAAAAATCAGCTGCACCTGATTTTATATTGTAAGTTTAAAGAATGGAATCGCTATATTGCAAGTAGTAAGTGTTATTACATAGTCAGGAGATTTAATCAAGTTCGAATGTTTTACGTAAACATATAAAAAAAACACACACCTTCAGGAAGAGGGCTAGATAGGCCTGTGCCAGATCGAAGTCTTGCTTCTGCCTCAGCATGCTGCTGATCATCCTGAGGAAGCTCTGCATAACACTAACATTTCCACCCATATCCGGTGCCAAGCTTCGTAGCTCCATGTCAATAGCAGAAGGTCCCAACTCCTTCAAGTGCCTCACTGCTGCCTCATCTGAAACAATAAGTAAAAAATAAAAAATAAAAACGTTTGAGTTGGTTGTGTGTGCTGTATTCAGACAGAACCATAATGAAAGGTATTGGCCTTACAGAGATTGCTGTCTAGCGCTTCTTCTAGCTGGAGGTAGAAATTAGACTTTTGGGCCAGAACGCCAATGTTGAACACCTTGGACTATAAAAAAGAAAGATGATAAGTGGGCATGTGATAAGTGAGGAGAAATTAATATAACACTTAATATTATCTTATGTATATAAATATTACTTAATCAGCTTCTTCTTTTTTCTCTGTAAACATTAATAAGACCAAAACAGACACAGATTGAAAACTCTTATGAAGACTTTACCATGGAGGAAAACCTACACTGACAACTGTTACAAAGTGCTGACAATGGAGTCTCTTTCCCTAAAGGTAAAATCAATGTGTCCTGACAAAAATATCACAGCAACCACTGATGATTAGATGTTGTCATGTCCAGAGGCACGACAAAGTAAAGAACACTGGAACTATGCAAATACGAAGCGACTCATTGTAGTGACTACCAATAGGAGTGTAGACTGTAGAGCGCATGTGATCTGTGGTAAAGAGCTCACACTGCTTCTCCTTCATCTTGTATAACATTCACTCACTCGTTCATTGTCTACCGCTTATTCGAACTACCTCGGGTCACGGGGAGCCTGTGCCTATCTCAGGCGTCATCGGGCATCAAGGCAGGATACACCCTGGACGGAGTGCCAACCCATCACAGGGCACACACACACTCTCATTCACTCACGCAATCACACACTACGGACAATTTTCCAGAGATGCCAATCAACCTACCATGCATGTCTTTGGACCGGGGGAGGAAACCGGAGTACCCGGAGGAAACCCCCGAGGCACGGGAAGAACATGCAAACTCCACACACACACAAGGCGGAGGCGGGAATCGAACCCCCAACCCTGGAGGTGTGAGGCGAACGTGCTAACCACTAAGCCACCGTGACCCCCTCTTGTATAACATGATGCAGATAAAATATATATACATACACAAATGCCAAATCCCTCTCCAGAATGTTTCATTTTAGCAGCAAAAAATCCTGATTTTTAAAAATGAGAGTGCAGTGATCATGTGGTCACCTGTGCTTCCGATGATGTATCAGGAAGGACGAACTGAGGGACGAGTCCAGGAACAGTTGGGATGAAAAAAGGGGATGCTTTGGGCACTTTAGGGGGTTCTTTCGGCTTGTTTCTTTTCTGTTGAAAACAAATGCGTGTGTTGATTGGGTCAACAACAAAAAACAAACAAGATAATCAAAGAAAAATAATTCTAACCTAAGCATATCCACACATACCTTAATAATGTCCAAATGGAGAAGATTCTTCCATCGGGAATCAGGCAACAAAGAAAGAGTGACCAGCTGTTCATCCAGCTGCGCAGGGGACACATACTCGTCCATTTCCGAGCTCTCGGGTTCCAAAACATCCTCTTCTTCATCTGTTTGTGTTAGTCACAGGTTTAGATCTCAGCATGTGTAATGATGGGGGGCTGATTGTGAGAAGACCCAGACAAAACACTCACCTTTACTCGGACAGGTGCCGGGCAGCATGACCACTGTAGGTTCATAGTCTGCAGGTAGAGGGCGCAATGACACCAAACTACACAATGTGGTATTGGACCTGGGACGCAAAGTTTAAATAAAGTTAAAGTTTAAAGTAAGGTTGAACCTCAGGTATCCATGCTGGGCCCTTAAATGTTTATTTTATTGCTTGTTATGTTTCCTATTGAACAGCAACAAAAGCAATTCTAATTTAGTCTAAATTAGACAAAACATGACAAGATTGCGTCAGACAAACCCAGCCCACACAGATTATACCACATGCTGCCATCACACTGGGACAGAATTTAGGACTATTTTGTTCCAGGGATGTACAGATATTGTTAAAACCAAAATCATGCTAATCAAAGGGGGGAAAAATGATTTCAATTGAATAGGGTAATTTTCAACAAACAAGAAAATTCAATTGCAAATTTTTCCATGTCAAAGAAATACGTTTTTGATTTAAATCACAATTTATAAACACGGGGATCGAGAAAAGGAGGAAAAAAGGACAAGAGAAAAAAGATGGTGAAAAAAGGAAGAAGATGGAGCCATGCTTGGACCCTTAAATAAAATGCTCAGCTAAGTTTTCTTACCATAGGTAAATACCCAGAGTGTCTACATGGGCGGAGGCAAGGACATTCCCCGTGGGAGAGAAGCTGACACTCACGGCTGCCGTGTCTACCAGGAAACAGTCGACCAAACTGCACAGAGAAAGTGAAAGCGAGCATGAAACAACAGCAAGCGAGAGAGAAAGCAAGGGGGAAAATGTGCTAACCACAAGGCCACAAGCATAACTGATAAAGCATCGCTATTTGAAGCTAAACAAGATAAACCTTATCTGTAGAGGCGATTGCACCGGACTCAACAAAAAGGTCATCGTGCAAAATCAGGCAGAGTAAATCATTCAGAAAGCGAAAATGAGTAAAACCTGGTCTTCCCCTGCCTCAGAGCTGCAGGCGCTGGAGTCGTCAAGGTCTGCCGGGACGAAGCCCGAGAAAACGCCACTGAGGGTCTTACCTGCCAGATGGTAGGTCCCAGGTCCTGATGGTACAGTCCATGGAGGCCGTTATCAACCATCGTCCGTCCGGGCTGAAAGTCTGTACAGGTAATAAAAATAGGTGGAAAACAAGGAAAAAGATTACGATTAGTACACAAATGCATGTACAAACCCAAGGAGTGCAGAAATACCATGACCTTTTGTGAGCGAAAAAAAATCCCTCACCATATCATTAATCTGCCCACGCTGGCCAGAGAAGTGACGTACAATCCGCTTCATCTCCATGTCGAAGATACTGACAGTGAAGTCATCAAGAGCAACCGCTAGCATCCCGCTGAGAAAAAAAATCGTCATTAATACACCAGAGAATTTTTTTATTGTATTTATTATTATCTATTTTGTGTTTTTCGTGTATTTAATTTTTGTGCTATGATACTGTGTTGACCTGCCAAGGGACTGCAGATGAAAAATAGCTCTTCAGCTAATTCTGGCACATTTACATTTTGAGTGTAAACAAAACAATGTTGATTGATGTGCATTGTCCCTTTCAAATAAATAAAAAAATTAAAATTAAAATAAATAAATAATTTATTACAGAACGAGATTCTTTGAGCCCAAAGCGACAGCCTGAAGCTGCCGGCTCTCACCTGTCTCTGTGTAAGAGTGTGGAAGCTGGTGACGCTTGCAGGCTGTGTGTGTTTAAGAGTTCTTTCGATTTGAACTTCCACACCTTCAGCAGACCGTCGGCACCGGCGCTGACCGTCAGCTGATTCAGAGCGTCCACCGAGACGCCTCGAACTGGCCCCGAATGCGCTGTAAATACATCACGCAGAACATGAGCTGTCTACAGGAGTAAGAGTAATGCAGTGTGGCAGGAAGTGATGTCACACATCAGCTGACCTCGGTCTTGTCCATACTGTCCTCTATGGAGACCCGATTGCATGTTATAGACGTCTATGTGTCCTGAAGACAGAGCGATCACAACAAAGTTCCCACAGGAAGTGACATCTACAGCCTGGAGAGGCAAGAATTTCAGGATTCAGCAAAGAAATTTAAGAAACTAATTTATACTTTACGTTGAACAATTAACACCACACACACAGACACACACACAGACACACACAGGCACAGACACACACAGGCACAGACACACACAGGCACAGACACACACAGGCACAGACACAGACACACACACAGACACAGACAGACAGACACAGACAGACAGACACAGACACACAGACAGACACAGACAGACAGACACACACAGACAGACACAGAAACACACAGACAGACACAGACAGACAGACACAGACAGACACAGACACAGAAACACAGACACACACAGACACAGACACACACACAGACACACACACAGACACACACAGACAGACACAGACAGACACAGACAGACACAGACAGACACAGACACAGAAACACAGACACACACACACAGACACAGACACACACAGACACAGACACACACAGACACACACAGACACACACAGACAGACACACACAGACACAGACACTTGCGCACACAGACACACACAGACACACACAGACAGACACAGACAGACACAGACAGACACAGACAGACACAGACACTTGCGCACACAGACACAGACACACAGACAGACACAGACAGACACAGACAGACACATGCGCACACAGACACACAGACACCCACACACACCCGCGCACACTTGCGCACACAGACACTTGCGCACACACACACACAGACACTTGCGCACACACACACACAGACACTTGCGCACACACACACACAGACACTTGCGCACACACACACACAGACACTTGCGCACACACACACACAGACACTTGCGCACACACACACACAGACACTTGCGCACACACACACACAGACACTTGCGCACACACACACACAGACACTTGCGCACACACACAGACACTTGCGCACACACACACACAGACACTTGCGCACACACACACACAGACACTTGCGCACACACACACACAGACACTTGCGCACACACACACACACAGACACTTGCACACACACACACACAGACACTTGCACACACACACACACAGACACTTGCACACACACACACACACAGACACTTGCACACACACACACAGACACTTGCACACACACACACAGACACTTGCACACACACACACACACACACAGACACTTGCACACACACACACAGACACTTGCACACACACACACACAGACACTTGCACACACACAGACACTTGCACACACACAGACACTTGCACACACACACACACAGACACTTGCACACACACACACAGACACTTGCACACACACACACACAGACACTTGCACACACACACACAGACACTTGCACACACACACACAGACACTTGCACACACACACACAGACACTTGCACACACACACACAGACACTTGCACACACACACACAGACACTTGCACACACACACACAGACACTTGCACACACACACACAGACACTTGCACACACACACACAGACACTTGCACACACACACACAGACACTTGCACACACACACACAGACACTTGCACACACACACACAGACACTTGCACACACACACACAGACACTTGCACACACACACACAGACACTTGCACACACACACACACAGACACTTGCACACACACACACAGACACTTGCACACACACACACAGACACTTGCACACACACACACAGACACTTGCACACACACACAGACACTTGCACACACACACACACAGACACTTGCACACACACACAGACACTTGCACACACACACAGACACTTGCACACACACACAGACACTTGCACACACACACAGACACTTGCACACACACACAGACACTTGCACACACACACAGACACTTGCACACACACACAGACACTTGCACACACACACAGACACTTGCACACACACACAGACACTTGCACACACACACAGACACTTGCACACACACAGACACTTGCACACACACAGACACTTGCACACACACAGACACTTGCACACACACAGACACTTGCACACACACAGACACTTGCACACACACAGACACTTGCACACACACACACAGACACTTGCTTGCACACACACACACACACACACAGACACTTGCACACACACACACACACACAGACACTTGCACACACACACACACACACACACAGACACCTGCACACACACAAACACACAGACACTTACACACACACACAGACACTTACACACATAGACACACAGATAGACACACAGACCGTAGCATGAACGCTGAGAGCGCGGTTCTTGTTGAAACGCTTCGGTTCCAGCCTGTGAGCCCCCATAGAGCCTTTCCGATAATTCCAAGTTGTGCTCACTACAAAACCCTGGTGGCAAGCCACAATGCCATCCCAGTCACCCTGACGTGCAGTTTCTATACACACACACACACAGCCAACATGCAATAATATATCTTGGACATAAATTCAGTATCATCAACAATGTACATGCAGAATTTAAATGAAAGTTCCTGACATATTCATAAGCGCTTTATAAATCTTCTGACTGCAGGATTTAGGACTTTTAGTTCAAGTTCTATGTAATATGACCATTTTTACAGAGAATAATATCCCCATGGACTGATTATTAAAGATTCTTCCTATTTTAAAAAAAGAGTTTATTTTCCTTCTTTGCAGGTTAAGAGTTTTTCATGATTTTATAACATGACCTTATAACAGCGCTGGTTAAAGTGGTAAATGACCCAATACTGGCTTCTAACCTGGGTTGCTGATGGTACACAGTTATATTTCATCAAAGTCATAAAGAAAGCAATAAATAACAATCAATCTTGAAAAAAATGTAAAAAATAAAAGTGAAATGAGGCTTGAATTCTATATCATTTGAAAAAGTGTGTTGAGAATCTGATTTGCTGACTGGCTGCTAACATTAATTAGCTTTATTAAAGAATTTAGCCTGTTATCATTTATATGAATTTAGTTAAACTAATCTAAGCTGACATCAGTAACGATAAATACTGCAAAATTATTAAGATAAAGGTTTTCGAAGCGAAAAACTGTACAAATGCTTTATAACACAAGTAATAGCTACATTTCACATAATTTATTGGATTAAAATTTTGCAAGGTACAATTTTGGCTGCTTCCACTCCCAGAAAATGTTATCGTCTTATTTACTTCCGGTTAATTCACTTCCCAAAAGACTTCATAAACCTCCACAAAACTTTATGAATGTGCTTTCTAATAATGCGCGAGATAAAAATCGAGCATTTACAGTAACACGGTAATCTTTAACGATCTAACCACAACGATAAGTCAGAGTTCTTCTAAGCGCCGCAAAAAAAAAATTACGCTAAAGGTTATGTAAAATGCTACAAAGGGAAAAAGTATTATAAGGGAAAATATATTAGTTAGATGGAAGGAATAAAGATGGAGCGCTCACCTGATGCAAAAGTGGTGATGGGTGGAAGTTTTGCCGTGTCAAACGTCGCCCCCTTCTTTTTGGCTTTCTTCTTGGTAAAAGACCCTGGATTTAAAAAAAAAAATCTGTATCATTAATTTGTTCAGAGCTCGATGGTTGAAAAGCATGGTTTTGGTTGTGACCCTCGTCGTCATGTGAGCCTCACAGACCACCATCAACTAATTCTATAGGAAAATAGAAATAACCAGAACTTCTTTATACTCGTGTACTCCGTATCGTCCAAGTGTTGGACAAAAGTGTTTAATAATTTACACCGGCTCAGATATTTGTTCCAGCTCAAAAGCTAAATCACAGGTTTATATTAATATTGACGTATGTTTTAAAAGGTAATTGTTTCTATAGTAACCAGTCACACAGGGGCTTGTATTAATAAACCTGTAATAATAATAATACATTGATAAAAAGCTGCTGGCATTTAACATATAAACACTTATCATCGCTGATATGGTGAAGTTTCTGCTATGGCAAAATTCTCAGGACTTCAAGGGGTTTTAGCTTCTGGGTGAAAAGATGAGTTTTACTATTGGCATGAGAAGGAGGGGAAAAAAGGCTGGTGAGGGACACAGGAAGGACCCAGGAAGGACCCAGGAGGGACACAGGAGGGACACAGGAGGGACACAGGAGGGACCCAGGAAGGACCCAGGAGAGACACAGGAGGGACCCAGGAGGGACCCAGCAGGGACCCAGCAGGGACCCAATAGGGACACAGGAGGGACCCAATAGGGACACAGGAGGGACCCAATAGGGACACAGGAGGGACCCAGGAGCGACCCAATAGGGACACAGGAGGGACTCAATAGGGACCCAATAGGGACACAGGAGCGACCCAGGAGCGACCCAATAGGGACACAGGAGGGACTCAATAGGGACCCAATAGGGACACAGGAGCGACCCAGGAGCGACCCAATAGGGACACAGGAGGGACTCAATAGGGACACAGGAGGGACACAGGAGCGACCCAGGAGCGACCCAATAGGGACACAGGAGGGACTTGTTTATAGCTGCTGTGGCGTAAATAAAAACGGGAACTTGTTTGGTGGAAATTCCTCAACAGATCTATACACGGTCTATGATTAATATAATCATGTACCTATAGCATACATTTTACTAAAATCTCTCAGGATTAAAAGAAATAATGTGCCAGTATAGCTGAAGGAGTCTGAAGCCTTTTATTCTGTCCATTCGTTCAGCCAAAAAAAAAAAAAAAAAAAAAAAGTCTTACCATGTCCCAGACTCTTGTTAAACCTTTCATGAACAGTAGAAAAAGACTGCAGTGAGCCGTCTTGGCCTGGAAAGACGACACACAGATCATGCTGTTACGAACGAAATGAATTTCTATTTTCTCTCTCGATCTTTTTTACATTGACAGAGCAAATGATGAAACTGTCAAAAAGCTCCTACTGGCGCTGAGGATGTGTTGCCCGCTCTGGTCGTAGTGTTTGATCATGGTGGGCGGGGCGCTGTGACCCATCCGAAATCTCAACAGACGTCCTTCACCTCCCGCTACGTCAAAAATCCAAACCTACAGAGCGACAAAATGATCATGGACAACCATGAGAGACGTACACTAGAACAGAAAACACCGTAGCTAAATCCAAAAACATGGTCTGCAGTAGCACATATGAAAAAGATCATTACTAGTGCAGAGGCGTATAACGTCTAATATCTTACAAGGAAGCAAATTCCAAAAGGACTACAATGCAATAAAATATTCTCGGTCATCAGGAATGAAACCAACCCGAATGGCGTTATCAGCTCCGTTAGTAAGGAGCAGAGGTTCGCCGTGCAGGAAGGTGAGACCAGCTATCGCCGTGGTGTGTGCGTCTCTCATCTGACCAATCAGCTTCTTGTCTTCCAAATCCCATAATCCTATGTGTCCAACAGGGCTTCCTGCAGCCATCACTGCATTCCCATCTACATGGATGAAAGAAATGTGGAATATGTTTAGTTCAGATGTTCTTTTTCTAATACACTTGTTTCTATAGCAACAGCTAATTCACATGATCACAGGTCTCCAGTGTTATCATCAGGAGTGATGCTGTAACTCTTCTGGTTACGATGGGGGAGGCTGGTGGTATAGATGTTATAATGCAAGTGCTAACGGGAACAAATTAGTTTTGTAGACGTTCCTAAACATTAAATGCAACTATAAAAGGAAAAAAAAAACGTACATGTCGCTCTTTTAAACGCTGTTATAAAAAAAATTCAACTTTAAGCTCATAACCATGATTCAGTGTAAAGCTGTTGATTATTTATTTACGTGTTTAATTGCTTATCGCCGAGAGCGTGCAAAAGCAAAATGACCTGTTCGAAAGGATAAGGCCGTGATCGGACCCCAATCTTGCTGAAACTTCATCAGAGTTTCGTTAAATTTGATGTTGTGGATGACGATCTGTCCTGAAGCCAAGCCCACGCCGACCACGTCCACTGCCGGAGTCTAGAATATGGGAAATCGGGAAAACTCGATTATACAATAATCAAAAAAGAGGTCGAAATGAAGAGATGTGACACGAGAGAAACCGACACAGACCTGCTGTAGAACAGTCACTGCCGAGCCCCAGCCAGGAAAAGTGAACAAAAGTTTGCTGAAGAAAAAGGTACGAAAGACACAGCTGTATTACATCTGTACAGAACAAGTTCGCCCTCCTCATCCAATCAGGTATCATCGTCGCCTCGCTGCTTTTAACCTCTTAAACACTGATGACCTGCAGTTATTGAATGAATTCGATTCAAACCGTCACATGCACAACCACACACAATAATAATAACCTTAACAACCACACACAATAACAACCACAAACAATAATAATAACCATAACAACCACACACAATAACAACCACACACAATAACAACCACACACAATAATAATAACCATAACAACCACACACAATAATAACAACCACACACAATAATAACCATAACAACCACACACAATAACAACCACACACAATAATAATAACCATAACAACCACACACAATAACAACCACACACAATAATAATAACCATTACAACCACACAATAACAACCACACACAATAACAACCACACACAATAATAATAACCATAACAACCACACACATTAACAACCACACACAATAATAATAACCATAACAACCATACACAATAATAACAAACACACACAATAATAACGACCATACACAATAATAATAACCATAACAACCACACACAATAACAACCACACACAATAACAACCACACACAATAATAATAACCATAACAACCACACACAATAATAATAACCATAACCACACAATAACAACCACACACCATAACAACCACACACAATAATAATAACCATAACCACACAATAACAACCACACACAATAATAATAACCATAACAACCACACACAATAATAACCATAACAACCATACACAATAATAACAAACACACACAATAATAACAACCGTACACAATAATAACCATAACAACCATACACAATAATAACAAACACACAATAATAAGCTGTACTGAGATGTTAGAATAAAAATACAATAAAATTGTATACAATTATCTGTAAAATCACAAAGGAAAAAAATATATAAATAAATAACAAATACATGAATACGGACCACTGGCAGAAATTTATGACTGTTATATATAAAGTGCAGATGTTTGCATGTTCTACCACAGCTGGATAAAAAAAAAAAGATGTATATACACAGGTGTATATTTATCAGCATTTAGAAAGAGTCCCCAGTGTCAGTGTTTTGTAACTGGACACTTTCCACCAGAGGAAACTCTTCAGTACAGAGAACATTATATTTTTTTTCCACTAAATTCAACAGAAAGAAAAGACTTCTGAGAGAATAACTCTGTAGAGATGTTATGTAATAACAGGTATTTGTTTCAACATTTATAGCAAATGTAGTTACAGTATAAATGGATAAAAAGTGTGACTGTTTTTCCCTCTAATGAACGTAGAAGTAAAATCGTTGGCACACTGCTGCAGTATAAGGGCAATAAAACCTATATAGAGGCAATAAAAACTTCCTTGTTATTCCTTGAAAGTCCACCTTGTTGTGTTTTATTCCTGATGTACCTACTTCTGTTAAATGAGACGAAGGGAAAAAAAAAAAAACACAACCTACTTCGATTTGACGTTCCATAACTGAAGGCTCCCTTGACTGCTTCCGAACAGGATTTTATTCAGGTAGGTGCTCGGGTGCATAACAGCCCCGACTTCAAACGTGGATTTGTTAAATGAAATCTGCAAGTATATATCTAAAGGTGAGGGGAAAAAACACCACGTTTTAGAGTTTAAAACAATCAGCATCTGTGGCTCAGTGAAATGAAGGAGACTTTTACATTTCATTACAGTGACACAATCTATATGGAAAGAATCTAAACAGATTTTTACACTGCAATTAATCTGTTCAGTATGAAAGCTCAAATTATGAAAAGCAAAGATTCAGTTAATCTGGTGTATACAAGCAGCCAGGGAAGCTATTTTAAGGGGTAAAAAATGTTTTTTATGAAAACCTTCTGACTCCACGTCCCAGATAATGACGGCATTGTCCTTGTCCACGGATATTAAATGGTCTCCAAACGGAAGCAGTAGATGGACGTCGGCTTGGTGGCCTTCGTAAGTGTGAACAACCTGAAACGCAGTTAAACAGGCTGCTACTGGGGTTGTGAGGAGGAATCCAAAACATTACAATTAAAGATAAAAAAAATGACCTGGAAAATAATCTGAGAGCACAGCATCTAAAGACTTTCTGAAAATAAAAAGACATGTTTTTCTAATCTTTCTAATCAGTTCCAGTGACAGAAATTGAACCTGATGTGGACTTGTGCTGATGTAGCCTATTGACCTCAATGTTGTGCATTGTGAGATGCTTTTCTGCTCACTGCTGTTGTAAATAATGGTTATCTGAGTTACTGTATCCTTCTTCTTAACTCAAACATGTCTGGCCTGATCTGTCTCTAGTGAACTTTATCAAAAACAAGGTGTTTCTGGCCAAGAAACTGCTGCTCAGATGTCAGATGTACCGTTCTCTATCGAATGTTACGTATTAATGTCACTTTATCCTCCCTCGTTTTAACATGAACAATAACTGAATCACTCGTCCTGTATCTGCATGTAAATGTATTAAAGACACGTGATTGGCTGATTGGATAAGTGCAGGTATTTTAATTAAAGTGGTTAGCGAGGCAGTAGGAACTTTACCTCTGTGTTCTTTGCAAAAGCTGAAATGACTTTTCCATGCGCGGCGTAGACGAGCAATCGGTCAGCAGCGAGATAGGCGATGTCTTCAGGAAGAGCATTACCTGGCCAATAAAAATGTTTTTTAGTGTTTTAATTAATTACAGACCAAAAAATCATATAACAACTGAACTTCTTCTTCTTTCGGCTTTTCCCTTCAGGGGTCGCCACAGCGAATCATCTCTCTCTCATCTTCTGCATCCTCAACACTTGCACCCACTAGCTTCAAATCCTCATTAATTACATCCATATACCTCCTCTTTTCCCTTCCTCTTTGCCTCCTGCCTGGCAGCTCCATGTCCAACATTCTCCTACCAATATACTCACTCTCCCTCCTCTGAACATGTCCAAACCATCTTAATCTCACCTCCCTAACTTTGTCCCCCAAACGTCCAACATGGGCTGTCCCTCTGATGTACTCGTTCCTAATCCTGTCCAATCTTGTCACACCCAAAGAGAATCTCAACATCAGTTCGGCTACCTCAAGCTCTGACTCCTGTCTCTTCTTCAGTGACACTGTCTCTAAACCATACAGCACGGCCGGTCTCCCCACTGTCCTGTACACCTTCCCCTTGATTCTTGCTGATATTTTCCTATCACACAGAACTCCTGACACCTTTCTCCACCCACTCCAACCTGTCTGCACTCGCTTCTTTACTTCTTTCCCACTCTCTCCATTACTCTGGACTGTTGTCCCCAAGTACTTAAACTCCTGTACCTTCTTCACCTCTTCACCCTGTAACCTTACTGTTCCACTTCCCTCCCTTTCATTCACACACATGTACTCAGTCTTACTACGACTGACTTTCATTCCTCTTCTCTCCAGCGCAAACCTCCACCTCTCCAGGTTTTCCTCCACCTGCTCCCTGCTCTCACTACAGATCACAATGTCATCTGCAAACATCATCGTCCAAGGAGACTCCTGTCTGACCTCCTCTGACAACTGGTCCATCACTATAGCAAACAGGAAGGGGCTCAGAGCCGATCCCTGATGCAGTCCCACCTCCACTGTGAACTCCTCTGTCTGACCTACAGCACACCTCACCACTGTCCTGCTCCTCTCATACATGTCCTGCACCACTCTGACATACTTCTCTGCTACTCCTGACTTCCTCATACAGTACCACAGCTCTTCTCTTGGCACCCTGTCATACGCTTTCTCTAAGTCTACAAACACACAGTGCAACTCACTCTGACCATCCCTATACTTCTCCATCAACATTCTCAGAGCAAAAATTGCATCTGTTGTGCTCTTTCTGGGCATGAAGCCATACTGCTGCTCACAAATTTCCACCACCTTCCTTAACCTAGCTTCCACTACTCTTTCCCACAACTTCATTGTATGGCTCATCAACTTTATCCCCCTATAGTTGCTGCAACTCTGCACGTCACCCTTATTCTTAAAGATCGGCACTAACACACTCCTTCTCCATTCCTCAGGCATCCTCTCACTTTCTAATACCCTGTTGAACAAACTAGTTAAAAATTCCACTGCTGCCTCTCCTAGACACTTCCAGACCTCTACCGGGATGTCGTCAGGACCAACTGCCTTTCCACTTTTCATCCTCTTCAAGGCCTTCCTGACTTCATCCTTTCTAATCTTATCTACTTCCTGTTCCACAAAGTTCACCCCTTCTACTCTTTTTTCCCTCTGATTTTCCTCATTCATCAGCTCCTCAAAGTATTCCTTCCATCTCCTCTGTACACTCTCCTCACTTGTGAGCACCCTTCCATCTCTATCCTTAATAATTCTAACTTGCTGCACATCCTTCCCATCTCGATCCCTCTGTCTAGCTAACCTGTACAAGTCCTTCTCTCCTTCTCTAGTGTCTAACCTAGTGTACAACTCGTCATATGCCTTCTGCTTGGCCTTAGACACCTCCCTCTATATAACAACTGAACATTGTACTAAAATACTTGTGTATTACTTACTGACAGCCACAATCCCAAGTTTCTTCACCTGCAGAAAACAAAGAAATCAGATTCATTAAAAGAAAAAAAAAGGTTTCATTTTTGTGAGTTTGACCGAGTTTACTTGGTCTGATAAGAAAAATCTGCAACATTTTCATCTACTTCAATCATTTATTTGAGCATCATTACAAAAGCTGAGTGAAAACAATTCCCTTATAGTGCCTTGGAAAAGGTTTCAATTCAATTTATTTCTATAGAGCTTTTAAACAATTCCCATTTACAGAAGTATGGAAACAGAAGAGAGAGAGAGAGGGAAAAAAAAAAAAGAAATACATAATAATAATAATATTAATAATAATATAAAAATATAATAATCATAATAAAAAAATAAGGATAAAAATAAATAAATGAATAATAATAATAATAATAATAATAAAATATAATATAAAAATATAATAATAATAATAATAATAATAAAAGAGAAAATAAATAGAAAAAATAAGAAAAAATGTAATAAATGGATAAATAATAATAATAATAAAAATACAATATAAAATATAATAATATAAGCAGAAAAAGGGATAAATATAAATAAATTAATTAATAATAACAATAACATATAAACATAATATAAAAATATAATAAGAAAAAATAAGGAAAACATTAAAAATAAATGAATAAATAATAAAATATAATAAAAAGAAAAAATAAGGATAAAAATAAATGAAAATAATAATAATAATAATAATATAAAAATAATAAGAAAAAATAGGGATAAATACAAATAAATAAATGAATAATAATAATAATAATAATAATAATAATAATATAAACATAATATAAAAATATAATAAGAAAAACTAATAATAAAATAAATTAATAATAACAATAATATAAAAATATAATAAGAACAAATAAGAAAACTGAATGAATATAAACAATTAGTTTAAAATTAATAAAAATAATATATGTATATACTATCTCTCTCTCTCTCTCTCTGCAGGTGAAGAAACTTTGCACCCCTTCATGTTCTCCTCACGTTATTATTATTTAGATATAATTAACGTTTTAATGTTAATCATTTATTTTATTTTGTTGTTATTTAGTTGACTTACATTGTAGGTGTGGAAACACTGGCCAACGGGTGTCACCACATAAAACTCCCGGTGTTTCTTGTGGAAACGAACCACGTGTGGAAGATGATTGGAATAAAGCCCGAGTGCTCTAAATCCACAGAATATCACGCTCCCTTTTTTTCCGACCACGGACATTTTGTATGTCTGTATCTGTGTCTAATCCTGGATTTCAGTATCTACAAAGCGTTTAGTTAAAACATGTCTAAAATATCAAGCAGCTCCACCGCTTTAACACACGAACGTTGTTGATGTGGGGAGTTACGATGAAAATGTTCCGGGTTGCGCTTCGGTTCTACTATATCAGTTCCTACTGTCCAACATCAGTAGGAGAGTTAGCAGGTGTTTAAACCCTCAAGAATTAAAAGTATTTGTTGTGGACAAATAAAAAAGGACTTGGAAGGACACACTGTACATATTTATGTCATTTTATTTCTTGAAAATAAATTAACAATTCAACTCAGTCACTATAATTAAATGAAATAAAATACAAGTGAAATAAACAATGAAAGAAATGTGTAAAAGACAGAATTATTAAATTAAAAAGACAAAAGAATCCAAACTCATATATGTTAAAAAAAAAAAAAATGTCATAAAGTATTAAAAATGAATAAATAAATTCTTAATTAGTCACAGTAACCTACAGTCATACACAAGTTAGTGTTTTCACTGCATTAACACACAACAACTCACACAGCCATCAGATATTGACCAAATCCTTCATGAGCTGAATCATATTTTAAAGTCAAGATCATAAGAGCAGGGTGAGTTAAACACTGGTTCAAATCATTTGCAGTAAAAACCAGGTAGATCACGTCATCGAATCAGTTAGGTGACCATTCTAGAAATCCACACCAACAGTTCAGGAACGAATTCAAGCAATCTTCTTTGCAGGAAGCCGTTTGATTATAACTCTTTTTTGAACAGTTGTACTTACGCTGCAATGTCAAGTGAAATGAAATAAAAACTGATTTAGTGCTTGTCATTAAAGAAACCAAGTAAAGTAAAGTACAAAAGAATGAACTGATAAAGCCTTACCATACTCTGTTTCAGAAGCACTGATATATTTCCTAATTGATCAGTTTGCCGATAATTTGCCCATTTGAATATGCATGTAGTATTTTTTGAAAACTGGGTTAGAAAAAAAAAAAAAAAAGAAAAAAAAAAAGAAAATTGAATGCACGACCATATAGACTGTCAAACATCAATATAAAATTAACATCTTATAATTTATATTACAATTACTGTTATAAAAACAAAATGACTTACCTCGCTAACGTTTAGGTTACGACAATTGCTTTTGAGTTTCTAAAAGAAAAGTTAAATTATACAAATTGATTGATAGTAAACATACATGGGAAAAGCTGTACATACACTGGTGTTAATATTTTATTACAGTTTCTCCACTAAGAGAAAAATTTCATCATCATCTACTCTCACCCTGAAATGGAAATAATTTAGTATTCATCTTTAACTCATATCTTGAACCAAAACTGTTATATTTAATAAATATCTGAATTATTCTGAATGCTGTTAAGAACTTACATTCACATAATGTTTGATTACATAATGTGCCGCTTTGTGCACCTCCTGAAGACAGCGTTTATTCCGAATGCTCATGCCTGACTTTACAGCCAGCAGTACAAAAACGAGGCAAAACCCTGTCAACAGAAGAAAAATACATATTCACAAATTTAGTTCAGCTCCAAGCACCAAAACACAAATCTGAACAAGGGTTCATGTCTTACCAACAATCCTGATCCTCTGCATCTTGAGCATCTCTTTATCATGACTTGAGGTGAGTGCTGGAGTTTCTTTTATACAGAACCCAGTTCGAATTCACTGCTTCAGATTATCAGCTTGGTTTATCATTGTTGTTTTTTTTTCCCTTTTTTGTGGCACCAGAGAAATGCTTACACATAACAGACTTAATATATTTGATGACTCAAAAGCCGAAAACCCCATGTTCTGTTCTGTTGACTTGACTATAGGTGTTTTACAACGTATTCACAGAATTATTCGAATAGAGATGGACTCCAAATTCTATCGTATGAGTAAAATTGCAGACGTGACTCAAAAAAAATCATCCAACAGATAAGGCACTATAGGTTTCACCACATGAAATAGACTTGATCTAATCTCTTCTCAATATATTCTTTCACAAAGATGTCAGAGAAATGACCATGTCTAGTTTTTTTTTTTTTTATCCTGACCTGACCTGAAGGTTTTACTGTTAAGATGCCGTTATTGTATACGAAAACACTAGCTGTGTTCATGGATAAAGGATCCTGCCTTTTGAAACTCTCACAGTATTAAAACACTAATGCTATCGAATGCTCAGATCTGACTGGCCAAAGTCAGTCTACACATCACAGTGTAACATCTAGCAAGTTGTCTATAAGGAAATGTTTATGTAACTTAAGCAGGATTTGTGGTTTGATAGTAACATGACAAGCTGTGTTTTTAAAACTCTTATTAATTAAAAGACAGTCGGAAAAAGAGGCTGTTGAGTGAACGACACTTTTTCTTTTCTTTTTTTTTTTTTTTTTTTACTAATTTTCATGGAAATGATACTGAATATCTGAAGTCTGAAATCATTGAATTAATAAAAGCATGTAGAAATCGCTATGGAATAAAAGGAATAAGACACACCGGGATGTCAAGATCTAGGAAAATAATGAACTTTTGGGGTGGTGACTATAACTCAGGCTGTATCACGTTAATGCGCCGTTGTTTATTTTCCTATAACAGCATATTTTGTTGTTTCATTCCTTACTTAAACAAATAAGCCAATTTAAACAAGAATTTTCCATAAAGTGACATATTGCTTCTTTTCTGTAAAGTTCCAGGGGAACTCCCCAGTGAAAATCCTGCAATCTAACACCATCATGCTGAGATGATGCTGATCCTCTATGAGGTTTATTTCGGTTCCAAATTTAAACACTTGACATTTCCTTTGTATGAGAATTGGAGGCTCCTACATGATCTGATTTGGCAGATTGAGCTTATTACTGGAAATGAACTCCTGGCCTTACAGGAGATTTCTTTGACAAATGCCCAAAGTATCATTAAGAACTGCACTCACTGTACTTACTAGCTGTATACAACACCGCCGTCTCTGCCAGACGCTTCTGCTGCATTCAATCACACACAACCAGAATGAAGTTTTTATCTTCATACCATCAGACTACATAACAGCAGTCTTTTATCTGACAGTTTAGAACCGGGTTATTTAATTGTCCAGAGATTTGGTGGGGGAATCCGTAATGCAAGGTGATTTGTCCGGGGCTTTTAAGTAGCCTAGTGTGAAAAAGTTTAAACTTAGTTCAGTCTGGTGACGAACCCTACAGTTATGAACCGACCCGTCTGTTCCATTCAGCACAAGGAACTTATGGGATGAATGAACTGGGGGCATTTAAGCCTTTATTATTGCTATGTATACATTACAGAACACTCACTCATTCATTTTCTATTGCTTATCCGAACTACCCCGGGTCACGGGGAGCCTGTGCCTATCTCAGGCGTCATCGGGCATCAAGGCAGGATACACCCTGGACGGAGTGCCAACCCATCGCAGGGCACACACACACACACACACACACACACACACTCTCATACTACAGACAATTTTCCAGAGATGCCAATCAACATACCATGCATGTCTTTGGACGGGGGGAGGAAACCAGAGTACCCGGAGGAAACATGCAAACTCCACACACACAAGGCAGAGGCGGGAGTCGAACCCCCAACCCTGGAAGTGTGAGGCGAATGTGCTAACCACTAAGCCACCGTACACCCCTCACATTACAGAACAGTGGAATTATTTTGTTCTTATATCCCAAATGAGGAGTTTGGGATCGGAGCACAGGGGCAGCTATGGTACAGTGGAGACGGATAAAGGCTTCGCTCAAGGGCCCAACAGTGTTAGCTTTGCAGTGCTGGGGCTTGAATCTCAATCCTACCATCAACAACCCAGAGACTTGACCACTTGAGCCACCATTACCAAAAACATTACGTTCCCTGACCGGGAATCGAACCCGGGCCGCGGCGGTGAGAGCGCCGAATCCTAACCACTAGACCACCAGGGAGACACTGCAACTGCTTTGAGTCTCAGTTAAATGATGATCTAACTACATTTCAACACGTTTGAACGTAGAAAAAAGACGCCACTGACGTCAAAATACATGAGCATGTTTAAGTGGGGTTAACTGTGTGTCTTATGGTGCATAAATATCACATATTCAATCATTCATGTCCAATATGTGTTGGTTCATGACTAAAACTGACAATTCAACCTTTTTTTTGGACACGTGTGAAGTAAAGTCCGAATGCTCTAAATCTACTCAACATCGCGCTTACTCTTTCCCCCCAGCACGGAGTTTGTATATCAGCATCTATCCCTGACTTTAAATATGTACAAAGCTTTCAATTAAATCGTCTAAAACTTCACACACATTCCCACTGCTCCTAAACGAGCGATCGGTATGGCGAGTTACACTGAAAGTTTCCGGGTTGCACTTTCAGTTCCACAAAGTCAGTTCCTTCTGATTAGCATCAGTCACATTTTGTGATTGTGTAGATTTTTTTTCCTTCTGTTTAATAAACAACACAACGAATGCCACAAAACATTTTATCAGCAATAGTATGATCTTGATATTGTACTTTAATATCAATTTAATAATTCTCTACATATTCAAACGATTGCAATTAATAGTTTTTCTAATTTGGCCTCTTGCTACTTATTTGCTAATTGTAGCTTTGTGACTAACAATAGTGCAGGTTAAATGATCATAGATGAATAAAATATACACTCTGTCTGTTAATTCATGCAGTAATTTAATCACGCAATCATATGGCAAAGACACGCTGCATGATACATCATAAACAGATCATGAGCTACAGTTAACCTTCACATCAAAGATCGAAACAATAGGGGAAAATGTTCATGTTTTCAGACTAGTTAAAACTAGTCTGAAAACAAAGGTGACCCAAATGACCACCGTGGTAAGCAGAAAAGCATCTCGGACCTTGAGTTGGATGGCCTACATGAGCAGAAGGCAACATCAGGTTCCGCTCCGGTCAGCCATGAACAGGTATCTGATGCTAAAGAGGGTCCATGGTCATCCAAACTGGATATTTAAATATTAGACAAACCTCAAACCATCACCTGAACTTTATCCAATCTTTAACACTCCAGTTTTAAACTGTAACCTGTAGCCTCAGATCTTTTCTGTCAGGATTGGTACCCAATGTGATCTGCTGTTGTAGCTCATCAACCTCAAGGTTAGAGTTTAGATGTTCTGCATTCTGAGATGCTTTTCAGCTCACCTGAGCTGTAAAGAGTGGTTATTCGAGTTACTATGTCAGCTCAAACCTGTCTGGCTATTCTTCTCTGACCTCTCTCATCAACATAGTGCTTCCACCCACAAAAGTGCCTCTCACATTAACCGAAGCTCTACACCTGTTTATCCATAATCTGATTCATGACGATGCTTCTACATGATCTGCTATATCACGAAAGGGAAAGTGTTCAGAGTGTGTAATTCTATATTACATGTTCTCCATGGAAAAAACCTAGACACAAAAATTATTACATACATTTATTTTTAATCACAGTACCCAATATTGTACATATTATTTTCTTGTTTAAGTGCAGCTAAATATTACATTTGCTTCCAAACAAAGTGCTGCTTTGACACAATAAACCTAATCAGTGCATTATACTGCATCCTTGCAGCGATGTGGGAGAAAGCAGATGGAAACGTTTGCAGGAATTTACACATGGTTACAAATGATTAAATACTTTACAATTCGTATATGATTCATGTTCAACAAACTCTAGACACCGGTCCTGAAGTGTTTAGCATTCAACTTCGCTTTTTTTACACCACCAAATCAACCCATCTGTAAAGTCTGTGTGTAAAGGGGCGGAAAAATAAAACAGAGCGGAGAAAGCAGATATATGTAGGGTTATGGAAATCCATGATCTGAGTTGGTACAGAAAAAGCTGTGAGAAATAATGGTGCTCCACAAGATCAAAGTTTCCATCAGTAAAAGAGGATAAAGTAAATGTAGAAAGCTACACACGCACCTGTGCTAATCAACTGAACAAATGGCGTTAAGATTCATCCTCAATCTTAAAACCGCTTCATTGGGGTTTTTTCCCCCCCTCAAATTTCTTTATTGAATATTTAATCTTTTATTACATTGTAATAAAGGATTACATTATTTCTGTGGTTACGGTTGAAATAACTTCCAAAGTTTGAAATTTGTTTTTATTTTTTAAATGTTTTTAAGTTTTTACATTTTTATCAACGGTCTGATGGAAAACACGGTGCTGCTTGAAACAGATGATCGCATGTATGAAGCTCAACCTCAATGACAAAATTTCCAATTCATTCCACTCCCTTTTTACTTTTACCACCAGAAGAAAATGTTCTGAACATAATCTCTACCCTCTGCTGTAGGTCTTTTGCCAGATACATCCTGGAAACTTTGTGTATTAGACTGAACCTTTTCATTATTATCTACTATAAAGGAAACATCATCAACGTAATACGTAAAAAAAAAAAAAAAGGTTTGTGGTGGAAATATGGTTCTTTTAGTCGTTGAATTGTGTTTCAGTGACATTCTGACATCAGTAGATTGATTTTTTCCGTTATTGTGGATGAAATCTTGATTAAAACCAAGTAATCATGACGCAGCTTGTGGGGCAAAACAGACATGGGAGGATAGAGAGCTGCTAATGTGGAAACTGAAACGAACACAAATGAAATAAAGCACTGTAATCTGTGTTAAAGCTGGAATTTCAACTTACATATTATGTGCAAGACTTTGTACGATATTAGTTGAGCAAAACAATGGTTATTTGCATGTCTACACTCACCAGAGACTATAACAAACTCTACCAAGGTTTATTTATTCCTGTCATGTCTATATACACATTTAGCCAAAGGTTTTTTATGCCAGCATGAACCCATGCATGTTCTTTCATTTCTGTGCATCAAACAAAAAATGTGAAATAACTGCGTGTAAGAAAAAAGTTGTGAGTGGAAAATGGAAGTAAAGTCGAGCCATGTGTGCGGCATAAGATTGGTCGGATGAATCATTTGTCGCCTTCCGTCCTGTCCTAATATAATTTTCATAGTGGTGACAAAAATCTCAGTTTAAATGTCACTTTGTTTCACAGTTGTGAAAGAAACTGCAGCACGAACGACGGACACTTTTCACTAAGTCATCGCGAGTGTGATTGTAGGGTTTGTGAGAGAATGTAAGCAGATTTAGATAATCAGCACAATGGGTTGTGGCAAGTGGCAAAACAATGAAACTCAGTGTGAAAGCAGCCTAATATTACGACTGATGATGCATCAAAGTTTCATGCAAGTGCTTCCTCAAATAATAACAATGTGGTTTGTTGAAATTAAGGGAGGCGAAAGGACCCGCGTTAGTAATGTGAGTGATGTTTTCCCCTCAGGCGTTTTGGAGCAGAGTCGAGTAAATCATCTTGGTGATCTGCAGCACTGTTGCGTGTAGCGAGTACTGGATCACGATGGTCCCGAAGCCCTTGTAGAATCCCAGTGGACCCTCCTGGCGTCGTATTGCGTTTATGCAGTCCCTCATCCCTTCGTACTGAGAGTTAATGGGAAGCACCTCGAAGCCCAGGTCAGTGTTATCGATGATGGTGCGAGTTCCCTGGACGTGCAGGCGATGCAGCACCGTCTCCAGAGGAAACAGCAGCACGTCAGCACACAGGTTGGCAACGAAGCTAGCGATCAGCTCTGGGAAATAGGCGTCCAACATGTTCTGGACTGTCTCCATGCCAACTTTGGTGTGTTTGGATGACGCGCTTGTGCTGCCACGGCGATGCAGCACGTACAGGACCAGCTTCTGCACGCTGGAGCTTATTATGTAATGTAGGACACCGTGGAGGACGGTAGGGAAGACCAGCGTCCAGAGAGGAAGGAGGCGTTTACTGTGAGGCACACCCAGACCCAAGACACGCCCCACACCCTCCTTGACGCAATCCAGGATTCCGGGGTTGTCCCGAATGATCTCGCTCTATATGGAGAGAGAGGAAAAAAAAAACAACAACATACAACAGAATGTCTTTCATTAAAATAACTTTTTCCAGCTATATATAAACAATAGATATCAGATGCACGATAATATTCCTATAATTACTAATTAAATATGTGCCTATTTGCATAGCTAATGCATCTAGATAAGCTAGTCATTTAATGTCCTTAAAATGATTTATTCGAAAGTCATCGTTGTGTTCGTGCTCATCAGTTAATAAATCTAAAACAGGTTTAAACAGGACACTGACCTGAACAGTTTCAATCAGGCTTGCTGAGTAAAACGGCAACGCGACCACATGTGTTAAACTGGAAAAAAGAAAAAAAAAAAATCACTCTTGCTCAAAACCATTCAAGAGATTGAGATAAGAGGTCAAGTGTTAGAAATTCCTTTACCAAAAAATCAACACTTGACTAAAACCCAAACAAGTCTGAGCTGACATGTTTTCTTTAGAATTTCACTGATGTAAGAGTTATGACAGTAGATAAGTGTGAGAAGAAAAAAAAAAGGGCAGATAAGCCCTGAAATACGAGGTGACTTAACATGAGAAGTTGGTGAATTAACTAAATTCGTACGATGCGCCATCTGTTATCAGGGGGAGTTTTTTTTAATATTACTCTTGTGACATAACCTGAGCTAATAAATCCATCATAGACAAAAGTTTAAAATTGGAGGTCATCGAAGCATTTATTATTGCGACATATACATTACAGAACAGTGAAATACTTTTCTTCACATATCCCAACCCAGGAGGTTTGGGTCAGAGCACAGGGGCAGCTATGATACAGTGCCACTGCTTAACTGGCCAACAGTTTGGCTTTGAAACGAAAGGACCGACTACAAAATCATGCAGTATATAAAAACAGAAACATCCATAAATTAAATTTATACATACGACATTCACCTCGTTTGAATAAAATCTGATGTTTCAATAAATTAAATGACGTCTACACTTGAAAATTAGGTCACATGACTGTGACATGTCGATACGCTAGGCTTAACCCGTGCTATGAACTTAATCCAAAGGTATGACATTTATGTATATTATCGTTCTGTGTCTAAATTGACCACAGATTTCTGGAGACTCTATACTGAATAAAGAACAAAAAAAAAACTTTTCGCACAGGATATCATGATCTTTTTACCATCCGATGTTCCGATGGGACTCGCTGTATATTAGTATTAAATTATATTCTGTATTGTTTTGGTACTCCACTGGTACTCCTTTAATAAATCCGTTATTCCACATCCTCATGGAAAACTAATCCTGTTTGAATCGGGCTTTCGAAAGCTAGACTTGAGATTGACATTTGCCTAAAATCTCTTACATTGTCAGTACTGATGTGGTCATGCTGTTGATAAAAGCAGGCAGAAAAGACGGAAAAGTGACCCTTAAGAAACAGAAAACAAGTAAAAAAAGGGATGCCTGCGTTACCGATGAGCAGCAATTCGTATGCAACGAAATACTCTTAAAATATATTTCAAGCAGGAAGGAAGTTAATCTAAGATCAAATCGAATCAGTTTATCTGCTGGTTACAAGAATAACCCCATAGAAATCCTGCAAACATTCAACCGCTCCTTCTTGAGAAATCGCGCTTACGAGATTTTTCGGTGGACGTGCGGACGGACGGAGAGACAGAAGTCCCGAACACACAACAGACAGGAAATAAGTCAGTGCTGAGGTAAATATCTGATCTGATCATACATCGTGACTAATTGTGACACCATAAAAACCCTACATACAGAGTTATTATTAATTAATTACAGCTATCTAACAGATCGTATCGAAATGGTGAGGTTGTACGCCTGAAACAGCTTACCCTTTCAGAATAAAGTGGCCTGCGATTTGTTTGGGGTTCCATCTGTGAGGCAGCTCCCTGTAGGGGGAAAAATCTTCAGTGATTTCACATTGGCTAAAGTTAACGTACTGATCTGCTACAACTGGGTAACTGAAATCATAAAAATCACTTTTTCTTAAAGAGAAATGAAATAATTGTGCTGTCAAGAGAATGCCATGTCTCATGTCTCTCATTAAGACATTCACATCTGTAATCATTCATATCTGTATTAGTGTAAAAAAAATAAAATAAAATAAATAATAAAAAAAAGAAGAATATTCAAAGAGAGAGAAAAAAAAAGATGTGTGTTCATTAAGTCCTTCGACACAGCAATCAAACCCAATTGCATTAAAGTAATAACTCTGAAATTGTGGTCCACTTTCTGTCTGAACTGAACACTTCGGTTGTGTCCTGAGGTGAACAACGGATCATTAAATAACTACAACAAAAGGAGAAAAGATATTATCATGCACATATTGCTTGCCTCGGCAACGGGGTGCACTCGCTTATGATGCCCTCTGTCCCGAGGGTCACGCCCTGGACCACGAACGTGCTTCCCATCCCTTTCCATAAAGCCTTCGGTCCCTGACACACACACACACACACACACAGAAAAGAGACGTGAACTAAGCCTCAGATCTCTAGTGCTGTCGATTACTGATAGTTATTACAGGTATAAGTCGGGAAATGACTATAATCGGGCTATAATCGTGATATAAATAGATTTGTTCTGGACATACGGGAAGCCTTGAATGAAGCCTTTGTTACCTGAGATTTGGAGACGTTGTACATCACAGTAAGAGCTGTTAAAGGTGACAGGTGGTAACATCTGGCCTGGTAATTCACCTGAGACGCACCATCAAAAACGCAAGAATTATGACATGAATTAACTTTTAAAATGAACACTGAAGTAACTTGTAAACACCACAAACCTATACTTAAATATACATATACAGCTCCATGACACGGTTTCTGCCTATATATCCATTGAACAACTCGTTTTTAGTTTACTACATACAAGATTTATAGACATTTCCTGCTTTCCTTCTTCTATTCTCCTTCTTGACATATCATTTGCATCTTTCTAGAAATAAATTCTTAGCAAAATTATCTTCTAAAACAAGAAATTATTAAAAAATGTCTAATGTCTAGAAATAGGTTTAATAATGTTAGATTTGGTTTACTGTAATCTTATAATAGGAAATAATATATTTAAGATATTCAAAATATTTTCAACATTGACGTCTTTTTAGGACTTTTTCAAGTTTCTGCTTTTTTCCCCTGCTATCTGTAAATCCTTCTGAGGTTTTTTTATTTTCCCAGTTATATTACTTTTCTTCTTGATGTCATTCTTGACTTCATGTAGGTGTTTCTTCCATTTCTGGTATTTTTTTTTTTTTCTGTGGGTATTGTTAGCCCAAAACACAAATATCTTTTTATCTCTGGCTTTTAGAATTATCTCTGTAAAAGGCCAGTTTTCTGTTTGGTTTTGCTGAATCCCAGTGACTCTTTCAGCAAGCTGACTGAAGGTTTAAATGACACTTAAAATAAGTGTTAATGTGCTGAGATCTTTGTTTTTTTTTTATTAGTGTATTTTCAGGAAAAAACAGTGACCGATGGTTCTGGTTTGTAGATAAGGTGTAGAACAAAACAAGGGGGATTTAAACCTTTGCACTGAAATGCCAAAACTATCCCATGGGTACATGTTGCATTAGCGTAGATTTGTCCTTTAAAAAAAATACGATTCAATTATTTTAAAAACGAATTCAATTATCTTTCTTTACGTTTCAGGTTTACCTGGCATTGCCGCCGAAATACGATGCACGGGTGGGCTAGAACGTTTTCTGTAAAGAGGCTGAACAAAAGTTTGTTAAGAATACACTTCAGACTTTAGACAAAGTTCATGATTTGCGTGGTGTGTGCGTGTGTGTGTGTGTGTGTGTGAGGTATACGCTACCTAGCAAGACCAATCCCAAATCCAGCAAATCTGTTCAACTGATCTGAAAACATACAAGAAGTAGTAGTAGAATCACAAAACTTGTGTCTGTTTAAAAGACAATGTCATCAGATGGAAAGATTTCACTCAACAAATAGCAATCTCGGGAACGTGAAGGAGCTTCTAACTTTCGCATGGACAACATTATTAAACAACATGCAGCACACGGCATAAAACCGGATTACTGTCACCACCCTGAAGTATTTTCCAATAAAAGCATGTCCAGATGTGTTTTATTCCTCTTATACTGCAGCAATTTGTCAACAATAACCATTTGTAATAAGATGTGCTTTTAACTATTTATGGTTAAATTTAATGATATGGAATAATGTCCACAAAACAACTAGGATGCTGTTATCATTTATATTAAAGCAGCTTTAAACTCTCAGGTGCACCATGAACACATATTCACACCAACAGTGTGTAAAGCCTGACTGAGTTACATTGGTCAATAGGAACATCAGACCAATCACTGAACACTATAGATCCTACTGATCAATCAATGAGCACCACTGATCCTACTGACCAATCACTGATCACCACTGATCTTACTGACCAATCACTGAGCACCACTGATTCTAATGACAAATTCATTGGTCACCAAAGCGATCACTGATCATCATTTACCTAATGTCCAATGGCTAATCACCACTGATCCTACTGACCAGTCACTGAGCACCATTGACCCTACTGATCAATCACTGAACACCACTGATCCTACTGACCAATCACTGAGTATCACTAACCCTAATGGCCAATCAATGAGCACCACTGATTCTAATGACCAATTCACTGGTCACCAAAGTGATCACTGAGCACCATTTACCTAACGTCCCATGACTAATCACCACTGATCCCACTGACCAATCATTGAGCTGTCTGATGACTAATCACCACTGATCCTAATTGGTTTGGACCAAAGTGTTTATGTATATTAGTGACGTACTGGTGTCCCATCCTGCTGGAAATCTCCCACAAGAGTAATAATAATCTATTAGTTTACATTCTGTTCAACATTATAATCTGATATGCAAATGTAAGGAAAACAGCCTTAATGAATATGCAGATCAGCCCTGAACACTTCATACAGAACACATGTGTGTGTGTCTGGACCCCGGTGTCAGTACCGGATGGTGGAGCAGCTGACTGAAGCTCGTCTATAGCTCCAGGTGCTGCAGGAGGCGCTTCAGACTGCGGTGTGCGGTCACCAAAGTGCAGGTTTCTGCTGCCCGGGATGTCCGGAGGCGTGGTGACCCAGTGCTGCAGGTCAACGCTGGAGGAACTGTTAAACGACCTTCCTGAATATCCTCCGCCGTATGACGGCTCCTCTCTGCCCCTGTAACCCAAGCCGTCGAAGCTGTCAGGACGCCTGGAAGTCATGTTTACTGGGACACAGTACGGACAATGCTACAGAGTTAGCATGCAAGCTAATACTAAACTGCAACCTCTGACCTCCTGTCTTACTTCCGGGTTTGCTCTGCGATATATATATATATATATATACGTCATCTTAATGTTGCCAGGTTGTGATTCAATAACAAACGATAACAGGGAACAAAATGCAACGTCATATTGTTCAAATCTTAAAATAATCCCATAACATAAAGGAAAGAAAAGGAAAAAATATAAAGAAGGGGAAAGGAGCGATAGAATTGAGTTAGAAAAGAGGAATTAAATGAACAGATATAACAAAATAAATGTTAATGTTCAGCTTAAAATGGGAAATGTTTGGTTTATTTTCAAACCACTTTAGATTGATGGATATGAAACTTTTTAAATAAAATAAAATAAAAGATATAAAATAAAAAATGACATTTTGCCATTTTACTTCAATCATAATAAAAACACATCTTTTTTAATCTACATTAATTTTATATGATAAAATATATAAGTATTAATATAATATATTTTATCATATAAGAATGAATATAGATTAACATATAATAAAATCTATTATATTGATTATATATATAATATAATGATTAAAAAAATGTTAAACATCAATAAAAACAAAACAAAATAAACTACTGAACATACAATAAAAAAGGTGCAGATTCTGTGTTTATATTACAGAATGTACAAGAATCTGATGTCATTTTTTAATTTTTTTGTAAAAATTGGTTTGTTGGGTAAATTAGCTGTATCATTTTAAAATATACTTCACTACTTTTATTCTTAATGCAATACTTATTATTATTATTATTATTATTATTATTATTATTATTATTATTATTATTAAAGTCCAAATCAATTTCCAGTTAATATTCTCAAAAAGATTGTCCCAGTATTATTTTAGTAAAATGTTATTACATTTATTGTCTTTAATATTAATATATAATATACTATAATATATATTTAATATACCATTCAAAATAATTTCTTTTTTTAATGTCAGTTTTCTTTGCAATAATCTTAGAAAATCTGCAGGAATTGCATTAAATACAATGCTATATTCTCGTGGAGAAACTGGGATATTAAATAAAAAAAACTCAGAATATGTAAGAAAATAACATTTACCATTTTACACAAGCAATACTATAGAAAAACTTGTCTTCAGTAAACACATCACACATGTTTGTACCCAGCTGCTGTACTGTATCCATAATCAGTTTAGGCTTGTCTTTATTAATGTTTTTTTTTTTTTAAGTTGGATTTTAATATGTTTTAATTATTACAGTTTTAATTTGCTGGTCATAATTTGAGAAGGGGGACTTTGTGCTCAACCCTAGCAAATAAATCTGTTTTTAATCGCAAATAATATATAACCTATTCAGATACTCCTTAATACACTTCACACATTATAATACGATATAATTCACACAACTATAAACGAAATACAAAAATATTTTATAAATGTTTGTAGATTATTATGCTGAACATTTATCTCCTCCCTTTAATTGCTATCCAGTGCTGGTGCTTATGTTGCCAGGTATTCTTATTTGATTCAACGTCGTGTTACAGATTTTCTGCTTTTCTTTAATTCTTAACGTCATCTATGATCGTACATCTCAAATAAAGCAGCGTATTTATTATAAAAGGACGTTTGTAAAACCGTGGGTATAGAACGTATTTGATCTACGTCGTGTTTATTTCTTTGAGGCAGATCTGGCAACCGTGGTAGCTTTAACCCTGCAACAACATTCATTCATTGATTAGTTAGAAAGGCTGCGGTAAGAATAAAGAGCTTCTGTGTATTATTTTTCTCAGTAATAACACAAACGATTTCAGTGCTTAATTGATGATTAACTGATGATTGTAAACGTGCTTTTGTTATTTGTTTCGATGGCTTGCAGGTTGTTTAAAATGCTAACCGAAAGAAGATTAGCATTGAAGATAGCAAGCTAAAGCTTAACCCTAATACAAACACTGGGCTTTTATTTGTTGTTATAAAACAATTTATAAAGCTTGTCAGTTTTTAATTATGCATAAAGCTTATTCTCAGGGTTGTTATACAGCTGCACAATTCCAGATTATTAGTCTTACCTTCCATATAGGTCACTTTGTTTGTATACATTGTTTATTCAGACTGGAGCACATCTGGATGCAGGATGCAGATGTTTCATCATCCCTCTATTCTATCCTTCTATCCAGTGTATAGTGACCATCACTGGCCAGATGTTAATTGGATGCTGGTCTTTACTTAACACAGCAGTTAGACAGACCTTGTAAAAAAAAATATATATATATATGTATATATATATATATATATATATACATATATGTATATATATATATATGTATAGTCCTGTAAGACTAGGACTCAGGTGGAGAACCATGAGGTCTTGTGTTTGTGTATGTGATGTGCAAACAAAAATTGTACATTTTAAAATTTTATTTTGAGCTCGGTTTACAGTCTGTGTGGACTTTCTGTACATGTTCTCATTGTGTCTGCAAAGGTTTGCATCCAAAACATGCTGGTAGACAGATTTGTCCGATCCAGAATCCGGCACAATCCTCACTATGAAGTTTAACCGTGCATCTCTTTTTCTTAACAGCATGCCATCTGAAGGTTGCTGGATGTAGTTGAAGTGGCTGTCCTGTGGTTCCCTTACAACCCTCCTCGATTTTCCCTGCACTGCATGGCTTTTCCTGATCGCATCTCTCCTCCCGTCACCGTACCCCTGATCCGACAGCCCCTCATGCTTTGGATAAGGGCTGCTCACAGACTGCCTCATGACTGCCTGGATCGTTCTGCCAGTCAGCCTGTCGGCGTTCTCCATCACAGGCATATGGATAGTGTGAGTGTGTTTAAAAAATTGTAGGGAAATATAAATGCCAGTCCGGGGGTTTTCTGACCAAAATGGGGTCCAGATTATATACAGCTGATTGTAAAAATCAAGCATGCTCCGCAATATTCTAAGGAGCTTGTGAGATTTTTTTTTCTGAATTTTTTCAAAGATTTGGGCCAAGATGTGTCATATGATATACACATTTGTGTCTTAACTGGTAGTAATTTAAAAGGAGAAGCATGTGATTGTGATTTTGACAAATTCTAAAAAAACTACTCCAAAAAAAAACAGCCGCAAAATCAATCACCAATAAATCCTGGCAGAACACATTTTAGGACAAAATAAAGAAGACTTGAATGCATAGGAATATTAAGAAAAAAAAAAATGTAAAAAAAAAAAGTTAGTTAGTTCATACTAACAATAGACACTGTAAAGAAAATTCATTCATAAGAGAATGATTCCACATTTGATGTTAACACTGAACCTGCTACAATACAAGTTGATTTAATAAAATCAGTGCGTTGACTTATTCAGAACCTGGAGTAAGCCTACGGTTAAATTAAGTCAAATATTCACTATATCAACGAACAGATTTAAAGCCAAATCACCTATTTATTTTGCCTATTTTTAAGTCAGTTTAAAAATCTAAATTAACTTATACAAATGTCTTTCCTGTGATTCTTTTAAATCGCTGCCTATTAAATTAATGCATCAATCTGACACATCATCTGATCACTACTAGTACTTAGGTACAAGTCTACAGTATCCAGGTGAGAACAGTTTAATTCTTACTTTCTAAACGTGATAAAAGTGTCCACTAATAACATAAACCTCTGTTAAATCATCTGAACAGCTGAATTATCCCATAAATAAATTTACAAAACAATGGAATGGATTTCGTTCCAGTCAGAATCCACGGGGGCAAAAACTTTTGCTCCGATCTGTATTAAAACTGGGTGAACTGGTCCAGTAAAGATCAGCACTGCAACATTCATTTCAGAAACAGAAATTGTTTTGATTATCTTAAAAAACACTCAATGAAATAGAGTAAAGTATGTATGAATGAATAAATGAATTAATTTATTGCTCATTTGCATATATTTTTTCTTCTGTATTATCAGTATTGAGAAGGCAAGCATTTCACTTATGCTTAAAACTGGATGTGTTTTGCTCCTATTTACATTCTTTGGCTACGTTACAGAGTTTAAAGAACACGTTTTGTTTAGAAAGCCTTCATTTGTTATGATCGCAATCGCACCAAGATCGAATGAGAAGATAATATCTAAGCGACGGATTGTTTTTCTCAGGTATGCCATGGCAGTGATGAACCACCATGTGTGTCCAGTCGAAAACTGGTAAGTCAGCGATTTCCATCAGTCTTCAAATAACACAGGTCATGATCATTATTACATGTGTGGCAGCCTGGAAAAACCTTTCACAAGCTGAAATCTAGATCTGTCCTGTATAAAAGAAGGACAAACTCAAAGAAGCATACTTAAAGACTATCCTGAAAAACAAACCCGTATAATATAAATAAAGTAAAGTAAATAAAAAATTTGGGGAGATATTTTGAGAAAAAAAGTGTGGATTTCCCTTATATATGGATACCTTTCGGATCATTGTGTGTTATTTATAGCTCTGAAAATAAAAATGCATTCTCTTCTGACATTTTAAAATCAAGCAAAAGTGAAAGCGTAGACGATCGGGAGCGTCACGAACATTTTGACAGTAGGAATGAAAACAAACGACTTGAATCGAGGAAGCGTTTGCCTGGTTCACTGTGCCACAACTACCCAGTCAGACAAGTGTGATGTTTTTACAGTATGTCAGGAAATCATACTTAGCTTGTGAGTCTTTTCCACTGCGTTTGTTAAACTAGCTTTTTAGCAGCAGAAAAAGAAGCCTTTATTTCTCACATATCCATTACAGCTGAATAAAATTCACATCTTCGTGTATCTCCGCTTATTAGGAAGCTTGTGCCAGAGCAATGAGTTAGTTATTATACAGCACCCTGGAGCAGAGAGTGTTAAGGGCCTGGTTCAAGAGCCTAACAGAAGCATCTCGGAGGTGTTGGGGCTTGAACGCTTGACCTGATTATTAAGGCAGAGCTTTAACCACGACTGTCCAACGTGATGACTCAATATGCAATATGATAGCTGAGGAAAGAGCCGAAACTAAATAAAAAAGTGCCAGAGTATGGTTTAGGTCGACAACCTCACTTCGGTTTAAAAAAAAAAAAAAAAAAAAAAGAATTCAGCCACAGTGACACCTGATAAGTGTTTCCACGGTTTCAGCTCCTGTCTGTCCTATCTCCCTATCTAACACATGGTTACATGATTCACAGGTCTTATAATGTGTCTTGTAATGAGGAAACTGCCAAGAGGGGCTTCCCCAAGACCTGCTGTACTCTACAGGACATCCCTCTCATAAGGTTTCTTCTCTTCCTACGCTTGGATTATTGTGCTCAGATTTTCTGCATGATGATTGATCAAATCTTTAGTTTCCGATAGCGTTGAATTGTGATATTTCTTTTTCAGCAAATGCGGCTGCTACCCACCCGAAAGCTGTCTCTTCAGTCTGATAGGCAATGTCGGGGCATTTATGGGTAAATAATCGTCTCAGGTTTGCTCGTGAGTGCTTTATACGTGTAAAGTCGACAGGCTGAAAACGCTGATCATACAAAACTTTGTGGTTTTCCATTTGAATGTCTTCACATGAGACTTTGGTGTAAGTCTTTTCCACTGAAAGTCTGAATCTAAATGAGTTTCACACTTTTGGTTAATCTGGTGTTTGGTTTGATTTGGCTTCACACTGCGTGTAATTAAATAAAGCTTAAAAACCCCAAATCCTTTGGCTGAAAAGTGGTGACGGAAAAAAAGGTGTGGAAAAAACCTTTGTCTGTATAACTCACCAAAATCATCAGTGCACAGAGCCAGCACTAAGTAAATGATTAAATATTAAATAAATAGCTAACATAAGTGTTTGTTTAGTTTGTTTTGTTCTTATTTTTTTTTCTTTTGTGGGTCCAAATCTCAAGTCCACATCAAGACAGCTCTGTCAACAAGCCTTTAGTTCACTTTGTGCCTTGTGAATCACTTTAGCAGCACGATAATGTTGGATTTTCTATTTGATTCACTTCCAGCAGTCGAATCAATAAACAAGTAAAGTATTAACTAAATAAGTCTGCATAGAAATGAGAAAAATCACCTGAGCTTCAAGGTTCAATTGTTGTGAAGCTATTTGACTCTGAATCGAATCGACTGATAGAAGTGAATCAAACCAAATTACAAGTGAATCAAAAGTGTCAATTTCACTCTGATACAGATTCACTTATTAGGCCATACATTTAATACTTACCATAGATAACTTATTTCTCTTTAAAAATTAGTTTTCAACCGTATTATACTGTTTAAAAATCTCTCTTTCTCTCTCTCTCTCTCTCTCTCTCTCTCTCTCTCTCTCTCTCTCTCTCTCTCTCACTCCAGTGGTGATGATTTGTATGTTGCGTTACGCTCATGTGGTCGAGAACAGCCATCACTGCTGGGTCAACACAAGTGCACTAGTGTCAGGTTGTATTAATGCTCTGGGTCTTGTCATGGTGGGCAACTTCCAGGTGAGCTGAGAAAGACGTGAAAACAATATCCACCCCTGAGCTGACCTTATCACCAAACTCCTGAATGTTACCTCTCTCAGGTGGATCATGCGAAGACTCTGCACTACGTTGGGGCCGGTGTTGCGTTTCCTGCAGGACTGTTGTTCGTGTGTTTGCAGTGTGTCCTCACCTACCGCATTGCTGAGACAGCGCTAGACTTCTGGATGGCCCATGTGCGCGTGGCTCTGTCAGCCGGAGTGCTGATTTCTCTCATCCTCAGTATCCTTACATGTTTATCAAACTGGATATCAAAGCATTGATGCCTAAATTGTTCACATTAATGCAAGAGTCAGGAAAGCCATGTTCGTTTGAAAGACACACTTAAACCCAACAAGAGTGTGTGTCTGTAAATGTCTGTAAATCAACCAAGGCCACTAATTTACGGTATTTATCCAGGGTGACTTACAGTTATATTTCAGTTTATACAGGGCCTTGCTAAGGGGCCCAGCAGTGGCATCTTGCTGGACCTGGGGTTCGAACCCATGACCTTCCATGACCTTCCGATCAGTCAAAATATTTTGACCATATGAGAAGTTAAAGGATAATAGAAGAGAAGCAACACATGTACAAGGACATAGCCAAAGAAAGGAAGAAAATGAAAGGAAAGAAATACAGAGATACAAACGAAACTGGTGAAATATTCTTCATGGTTTAAATCTCAACACAAACTCTTTGTCCTTGCTGATTAAAACGGGAAGACCTAATTCCCAAAGCTTGGGGTGTACAAACTTTCACACACAACCGTCAACATGGGTATGGAGAAATAAAATTATATTTTATTATTATATATTTATATTCTTCTTATTATATATATATTATATATATTATATATTATATATATATTCATATTATATATAAATTATACATAAAATATGGATAAGGATCAGGAAAGCTCATTAAGCTGTAAGTAAAGACTTTTCAATATTTCCGGTTATTCCTGTTTAACTCGCCATCCTAAAACAGGTGGCGTCTTCTTCATACACGAGAGCTTCATGCTGCAGCACGCTGCCGCCATCTGCGAGTGGATCTTCACCGTCCTCGTCCTGGTTTATTATGGAACCTTTACCTACGAGTTTGGAAGCGTCAGCACCGACACCATGATGGCCGCCCTCGTCAACGGCAGGCCGCACGACCCCTCGAGCTCAGGAGTCATCATGGGAGGCATAGGGAAAAGCGTTCCCATTGGCTGTGGCGCTCACAGCATAAAGTCACCCGGAGGAAGCAGCACCTCCACACACCTCAACTGCACCCCGGAGAGCGTGGCCATGTTATAGTGAACGGACAGGAGGTTAGGGCTCAGGTAAATCACGGATTTCAATCTTTCTGATCCGTGAGGTGCTGGAAGAGAGCAAGTGTAGTGTTATAAAAGTTCTAAAGTTATGTATGATACAAGAAATATACTTTCTTGAAAGCAGCTTTCTGACCCGAAATCAATATTAACACTGACAATAACACCTAAATAATAAAAGAGAAAAAAATAAGGTCCTTCCTAGTTAACATTAGCTGTATAGAATAGAATAGAATTTATCCACATTCATAACCCCTGGACCAAACTTCAAGATTTAGAGAGGGTTAGAAATTTAAGGAACACCAAATTTCACAGATCCTTCAGTCATCAAACTTCAGCACATTACAATATGTGCTGAATATTGTGAAGGTGGTAAGGAAAAACTCCCATCAGCTATAATTATGAATCATTTACCTTCTATAACTGTGTAATATATAGTCAAAAAGTGCAATTGTACAACCAGGGGAATTCATTAATGAGTCAACTCTGACTCCAGCTCTTCTGAGCATTTTGACAGTGTAAAGCAGGCACTTCAGAGCTGAGTGGCATTTTTTTTGACGACCAGATTTTTATTTTAATTAGTACAAGAAAAATAGACCCTGTGACTTTCTTTCTGAACGTTAATTCATCGCATTACCTGCCGAGTTGTTTGACACAGCGCTGAGTTTTCCTACAACTGACAATTTACATTTCAGGTATTTAGCAGCACCCTTATCCAGAGATACTTACCTTTTTTTTATTTCAGTTTATAAAACTGAGCAATTGAGGGTTTAGGTGCCCAGCAGTACCTGGGATTCAGACTCATGACCTTCTGATCACGAGTCCATCAGCTTAACCAGTAGGCTATCACATCCCGGACAATGTCTTCTGAATTGATTCAGATTAAATCAAACACGGTGGACGGCACGATGGTCAGCACAATCAGCCGTACACCTAAGGATGTAAATCTGAAGAATAAAAGAAGACAATTGAAGTCAGATAGGAAAGCAAATCACGCAAACAAACTACCTTTCCGTCGTCTCGAAGACGCGTCGAATTGAAAAGCAGAAATATTTTTACGTCACATTTCTGTTTGTTAACAAAATTTTGTTTGTTAATTAAATTTTCCCGCTTTTGTTTGCAAAATGAAATGCAATGCAATTTCACTTTGCGTTGCATTTCATTCTTATCAGTTGGTGAGGAGTTTTGTACAGAAATACAAGCACTGCTGTGCAAGGGCAGAGAGTAGCCTTTTTTTTTTTAATGAGAAAATAATAGTTTAATATAGTCAAAAAACACCTTTTGCGAGCAAATCTGCCTCAAAATAAATTGGATTATCCTCTAACGCAGACCACACATGCGTTTTTTTCTTTGTTTGTTTTGGTTTTTTTTAAATATATGAGACGAATACACAGCAATACGTTTTCAATGACGGTAGTTTAGTTTATAATTCTGGATAATAAGTGACAGATTTTCCAGTTGTCTTAATTGTACAGCATGCATTCTGTGCCACTTTGAATCAAGCTGTATAACCTGTGTTTAAGAAGCAAAAACAGACGCTATGTACACCATAAACACCACCTAGGGTAGTTTCCGAATGAAAACAGAATTGATCCAGTCACAGAAGAGAGAAAGGACATTTTGTAAACTTATCACGGTGCCACACTTTTTGTCAGTTATCCATGAGCCGAACCTTCACGTGTACAGTTTTACATGCTGCTAATCCGATCGCTTTTGCACCACAAAACAGAATGAATACTATTTAAAAGACATTTCTAACGACTATTTTTTATGTTTAACCACTTCAACACATACGATACAGTATATTTCTTTTAATTTTTTAGCAAAAAATATATTTTACTACCTGGTGCTAAGACGAGGTAGAGGCAGTCGTTGACGACGGCCCACACAGAGTTTCTCGTCGTATTGTTACCGTACGCTTGGTAGAAAATCTGTTTAGCGCTCATAAACGCTTCGTTTTGGTTTCATATCTCGATCGCAAACCTCGCAACGTTGCAGCTGTTTCTTGCATTAAAGAACATAGTATTCATTCCACAAGTGACACTACAAGCTTCAGAATTCATATTTTCTAGTTTCAGAAATAGCAGACATGTTAATGTGAAGCTCAAACACGTCCTGAATCTATACAGCATTTTAGTATTTAGTCAGAGACGGGTGATGCTTGATGATGATATGGACTATTCCATTGTATTGTAGTATGTTATATTTATTGTTTGTTTATTTTCCATTTCTGACACTGCAATAATGACATATTGAACTGTGCCAAACTGGGGCTGGGCGATATGACGATATGATATGATATGAATATCGCGATACAATAACGTGATACGCTTTTCTAAGTTCTGGACTGATGGACTGATATAGTCTCAACTTTAGCTATTTTTTGTACTTAATGTTCGCGAAACCTCATCATACCATGATACCTACAGTATAGTATCCTAAAGATGTCCAGTAAGAGTAGTATGTACTGTATGGAATAAAAAAGAATTTGTTACAGGAAAATAAACAACACCAAATTTATTATTTTCTCATAATTTTATATCATAAAGTGTATCATTCCGTCTAATTCTACAACAGTTTGCAAACAATTTTAAAACTGTTGGATTAATAAATTCACCTTTTAATTTTTAACCGTTTATAGTTACATTCGGTCTTGCGTAGCGACCGTGAGAGGAGATAACGTTAGCTGTTATCATTTACAATATAGCAGCTATAAACTGTCAGTCCTCAACCAGCATCTAGTTATTTACTTTCTTTAAAAAGAGACAAAAAGCGTCCTTTCAAAATTATGTAGAGTCTCTGCCATACATGTCCCTGGATTAGTAAGAGCGCATTAATAATTAATATACAGTGAAAAAATGACTCAACACCTACTGACCAATCAGATTTAAGAATTCGGGAGTGCTGTGGTATTATGTGTGTGTGTGTGTAAATATATATATATGATAAATTTGCCATATCGCCCACCCCTGGTGCTTCATACCTCTGTAAGAATCTCTGTTAAACTGCAGAAAGTTAATCATACTAATTAATAATAACCTTTTCTATAACAGGCCAAATTCAAAAGCCAGAAATGAAATCTACTACAGTGTTGTAAGGATCTTACACATAAGTACTTCAGGTTCAAACTTCGGTCAAATGATGCAAAGGCCCTGATGAACTAATCCTGAATTGTTAATCCTGAAACGGTTAGCAACATGTCTGTATTTGACCTTTTTCTCTTATTTATTTATTTATTTATTTATTTATTTTACTTCTAATCTGAGTAAAGCTAATAAATAATAACTCTGTCCTGTTACGATGAGTTACGTTCCGCTGTATCGAAGTATAAAGGCTAAAAGAAGGATGAAATGGATCACCACATTGAGAGTGGAGTCTTTATTGAATAAACATCAAATTTACAAAACCTTTCCTTTACTTGTACAATAAAAATGAAAAATAAAAAAATAAAGATATTATATAACATTACACTATGCTGATGCTATGTTGCTGATGTTGCGATATCGTCGTTTAAGATTTAAAATGCATCCAGTCTCTTTATTCTTCAGTTATAAATTTGAACATCAGTTTGCTTCCAATTACACTTACAGTTGCGATGAATTATAAATAAATAAATAATTAAAATTACAACCTACAGAAGCAACTGGTGTTAAAAGTTTGTACTGATCTATTTCATATATTAATTCATGACGTTTATTATTTATTTTCAATAATTAGAATTTTTTTTTTTTTTTTACTATTGTTATATCATTTTTAACCCTTTTAAAGTTTTCAACATTTTATTTTTTTTTAATGTAACACATTAACAGTTTTAAAGAAATATTCCGGTCTCCTTATCTAATATTTTTGTCATTTCATTCACCTCTTTTTCATTTCTTTCCTTTGTGATTTAATCTTTTAATATATAAACAAAAAAAAACAAAAAACGTCACATTCATTATATTTTATTTGTGTAGTGTTTTTAACAATGTCACAGCAGCTTAAAAAACATTACCTTTTTTAATAGCAAAGAAACATGAATATACTGAATGTTTGCTGTGATGAGTATCATTCATTCATTTATTTTCAGCACTTTATTCAGGTAAGAGTTATGGTGGGTCCTGAGCCAGGAAGCCATAACTACTTTTTCGTACCAAGAGTCAATTCACTCAACTTTAGCGGCAGTACCAAGAAGCCAGAAAACCCACTTAGACACAAGGAGGACCTGAGACAGTAGCCAAAGCTACCACCACCATGCTACCATCACCATGCTACCACCACCATGCTACCACCACTGTGCTGCCCTGAATGAGCTTCAATCCTTGAAAAACATTTAAGGATGCAAAGATTCCTTAAGCATACAAAGTCCAACGTCTACAACATGGAGAAATTACGTTAATAAGACACTATGACCTCTTTACGATCGACATAAATACCTTTATAAAATAATCAAGTTTTCAAGAAAAACTAGAACCACATTTTCGGTTTCTAAATATAAATTTGTCTGATGATCATTTCTGACTGACATTTTGGTTTTCTGGCTAAAAAATGATCCACAGCAATAAATGTTCCTTTTGTATGGAAAGATCTACTGTATGTAGTGAAAAAGGACTGTTCTGTTTATTGTGGTAACAACAAAGGAGTCATGGGTGGAAATGTATCCCGGGCAATCAAAATATCCTTCTGGCACCTTTACAGTTAAAACTGGCCTAATTTGTAGGAATAGATTAGTGATTTTCAACAATGTCCAACAATTCACCTTACATACAGAGTGTCTGTTACTTTTGTTTAAAGGTCAACATTTGTTGTTTTCTGTCCTTGTCGTGTTCCCTCAGCCAGGAATTACAGCTGTTCTGTTATGTTTGGTTTAGAGGTAACGGCGGCTCTCTGCACACTTGCACCGTCACCGGAGCGTTCGCTGCTGAACATGATGGCGAGTATGACGATGATCACCAGTGCCAACACTGCCATAAGCGCTATTAGTCCTGCTTTACTCTTCAGATACTCCTTCCTCTTCTTCTGTTTCACCTTCTTTGACTGCTTCTGGAAGGACTGCGACTATAATCGATATATACACATATCTTTAAAATACAGAGGCACCAATACTTTATGTCTACATCACAGTTGTCTATTCCCGATGATCATGAAAAACAAATGTATTGAATTTTCTATATATCATTAGGGGTCCAAGCACCAAGTTAACTGAAAGTCTACTTTTTAATCTTTGTTATTATATTCTATTATACTATAGTAAGTACTGTTGCGTTCTCTAATCTGATAAGAAGATGTTGATTAATGTTGTATAACAGCACCTCTGACTGTACTGTACTGACAGATGTAATTCAAATAACAGATTCATTTAAATGCGCTTATTCATATACGTTATAGTTCCTATAGTAACAGCTCATTCGAAGGGATTTGTATGGACACTTGCAAACGAAACGGTCAGTAAGTTTTCAGGATGGATGACTGCACACTTTCTGGTTTCTCTGTAACATGTCATGGTGACTTAAACCTCTTAAAGCTGCTATACTTTAGAAGATGTTTAAAAAAAAACCTCAGGACTAGTGTTTTATTTTCTATTTAATATTTTTACTCTTTCTTTATATCCTCTCTGTATTTCTGTTAATAAAAACCATTAAAAACTAAATGACAGTTGATAATCTTTTATTCAGAAGCAAGTCGTTGAAAATATAAAAATTGGCATGCTCACTTTATTCAGTAACTCAGTAGCACGCTGGTCCAGATCCTCCAGTTTTTCTTTTCTTTCCTCTGCTTTATTCAGGTTGTCCAGCATGATGTCCTTCACCTCCTCCACCTCCTTCTGAGTCTCTTCCAATTTGCTCTACTCGTAATGACGCATGCAAGCAAACACGAGTTTATTGTTTAAACCTACAGATAGTGTCACTGTATTCGAAAATGAATTTCATTTTGCATTCAAAAATGAATTTAATTTCACTTTGCAAACTGGAAATTTAAATGGTCCCATTTCTTGTCTCTCAAGGGTGCAACTTTTTAACAGAAACAGCAAACCAGAGAGTAAAAGTACAGCTTAGGAGTCTGTACCCCGTTTTATGACGTCACAATACAGATTATTTGCGTTCACACATGACACAGTATTACAAGTTAAACTGCTTTGTGCACCATAATATTAACTACTGGTGCTTTAGGTTATAATTACACTTTAAATCATAATTACAACTTTAAATGATTATTAAAGGTAAAATTGTAATTGTAGTTTGTCTAAGTTGTAAACTGAATAGGTTTTAAACCATTCTCAGAGACATGTTTACACCTGGAGTCATGTCCTGGTGTCCACCTGGTCCCACGTCCTCTAGGTCAATGTACAGTACCATTTAAATAACCTGCTAGAAAGAAATCCACAAAATTCACCCAACTTATGAATAATAACAGCTGCCGGAAATGCACTTACCATCGTGCAGTTTTATTGCTGAAAGGCTTGAGTGAAGAAATCAGTCAATAAACGGAGGAAAAGAAAGTGAAATGAAAGAAAAGACACAAAGTCCGTGCCTTGTACTGCAAACTGTTATGAAGTGCGCTTCCTTGTTTCTGTTCCTCCGCCAGAGGGAGATGGAGGGAAAAAACAGCGCGTTTACACCACAAACAGGACATTTACATGGGGAAAAATCTTTAATAACTCGATACCACCAATAGGTTTTTGGGCCACTGTTAAAAACATTAATATATATTACTGATTATATATATATATACATATATATATAGTAGATTTTATCATCTCTACACTGGCTACCTGTTAAGTTTAGAATCGACTACAAACAAGTCTTAATGCTCAATTCGGATATTTTGCTCAGATCTGATTTTTTTTGTTTGGCTGTTCACATTACCTTTTAAAATGAGGCCTATATCAGATACCAGTGTGAACTGTTTGCTGTTTCGAACTGACCCGCATGCGCAAACGAACAATAACAATGACGTCACACGCAGCACGCCGTTGCGCTAAAAAGTTGGCGAGGTTATGGAGGGAGTATTGTATCATCTGGTGCAAGCAAACATATCATGTAATGCTATAATGTTATGTATTTAATGCAAACATTATGAGCTGGTTCACGTAACCACTTTATATAACACTCTTAACACACACGTTACCAATCACGTTTGTGTCACGTTTTCGCCGGCGCAAAAAAAAATAAATAAATAAATAAAGGTTTCGCCGGCGCATAATTGTGACGGATATCGATGTAGATTGACGTAAAAGTCAATTTGGTCCTTTGGCCACGTTCACACTGCAGGTAAAAGTGGCCCAAATCCGATTTTTTTGGGGTCAAGTGACCAGGTCAGACTTCTTCAGGAGTAGTGTGAACACTCAAATCTGCCACTTCCATATGTGGTCCTGAATCAGACCCAAATCTGATTTTTTCCAATGTGACGTCAATCCACAATCCACATCGACATTCGTCACAATTATGCGCCGGCGAAACCTTGTTTTTTTTTTTTGTGCCGGCGAAAACGTGACACAAACGTGACTGGTAACGTGTGTGTTAAGAGTGTTATATAAAGTGGTTACGTGAACCAGCTCATAATGTTTGCATTAAATACATCACATTATAGCATTACATGATATGTTTGCTTGCACCAGAAGATACAATACTTCCTCCATAACCTCGCCGACTTTTTAGCGCAACGGCGTGCTGCGTGTGACGTCATTGTTATTGTTCGTTTGCGCATGCGGGTCAGGTCGAAACAGCAAACAGTTCACACTGGTATCTGATATAGGTAATGTGATGTTAAATGTTAAAGGTAATGTTAAAAGGTAATGTGAACAGCCAAACAAACAAAATCAGATCTGAGCAAAATATCCGAATTGAGCATTAATAAGGCCACGTTCACACTGCAGGTAAAAGTGGCCCAAATCCGATTTTTTTGGGTCAAGTGACCAGGTCAGACTTCTTCAGGAGTAGTGTGAACACTCAGATCTGGGCCACTTCCATATGTGGTCCTGAATCAGACCCAAATCTGATCTTTTCCAATGTGGCCGCAGTGTGAACAGTCAAGGCGGATTTGATGCGACTTTTACGTCAATCTACATCGACATTCGTCACAATTATGCGCCGGCGAAAAGTTGTTTTTTCTTTTTTCTTTTTGCGCCGGCGAAACCTTTTTTAATTTTTTTTTTTGCGCCGGCGAAAACGTGACACAAACGTGACTGGTAACGTGTGTGTTAAGAGTGTTATATAAAGTGGTTACGTGAACCAGCTCATAATGTTTGCATTAAATACATCACATTATAGCATTACATGATATGTTTGCTTGCACCAGATGATACAATACTTCCTCCATAACCTCGCCAACTTTTTAGCGCAACGGCGTGCTGCGTGTGACGTCATTGTTATTGTTCGTTTGCGCATGCGGGTCAGTTCGAAACAGCAAACAGTTCACACTGGTATCTGATATAGGCCACATTTTAAAAGGTAATGTGAACAGCCAAACAAAAAAATCAGATCTGAGCAAAATATCCGAATTGAGCATTAATAAGACTTGCAGTGTGAACGTGGCCTTACATACAAGGCTCTTAAAGGTTTAGCTCCCACGTATCTAACTAGTCTTCTAACACGTTACAATCCTTCACGCTCTCTGAGATCACAAAACTCAGGACTTCTGGTAGTTTCCAGAATATCTAAGTCTACTAAAGGTGGTAGAGCGTTCTCTTATTTAGCTCCCAAACTCAGGTCTTCCTGATAGTGTTCAGGGCTCAGACACACTTTCCCAGTTTAAATGTAGATTAAAAACTCATCTCTTTAGTCAGGCGTACACATAACACATCCCATTATATTGTGCACTATTACACTAGACTTGCACATTTTTATGAACAGCAGATATGCTAATCCCTCTGCACTGCTCTTCTCTTTTTCTACCCATGCCGAGACATCCAGACATTGTACCAGCTCCGATCGTCTTCCGTGCGATGAAGTTTTTGGACCTCTGCTGAGATGAGGCCGACTCTGTGAGAATCCTGAGACATCTACAGATCTACCAGCTCCAGTTGGACTCTGTGATACTAAGAGGAGATCTGAACTCCATGTGATCCCTACACCAATACAACATTTGTCTGACTGTATATTTGTAATCACACCATCTAGTGTCACCCATATGAGGATGGGTTCCCCTTTGAGTCTGGTTCCTCTCAAGGTTTCTTCCTTTACCATCTAAGGGAGTTTTTCCTTGCCACTGCTGCCTGAGTCACCTCAGACTTGCTCATTGGGGATAAATACATATACATACATACATACATACATACATACATACATACATACATACATACATACATACATACATACATACACACTGTGAACTATATATATCTTGAATTTTTATTATATTAATTCTTTATACTACTCCTTATGTTTATCTTCTGTTCTATGTTTATGTTCTGTAAAGCTGCTTTGAGACAATGTCCACTGTAAAAAGTGCTATACAAATAAACTTGAATTGAAAACTTGAATTGAATATATATATATATATATATATATATATATATATATATATATATATATATATATATATATATAGTACTGTGCAAAAGTTTTAGGCAGGTGTGAAAAAATGCTGCAAACAAAGAATGCTTTCTAAAAATGGAAGTGTTAAACATTTATTTTCATAAATGAACAAAATGCAGTGAATGAACAAAAGAGAAATCTAAATCTAATCAATATTTGCTGTGACCACCCTTTGCCTTCAAAACAGCAGCAATTCTTCTAGGTACAGTTGCACGCAGTTTTTGAAGGAACTCGGCTGGTAGGTTGTTCCAAACATCTTGGAGAACTAACCACAGATCTTCTGTGGATGTACAGTAGGCTTTCTCACATCCTTCTGTCTCTTCATGTAATCCCAGACACACTCGATGATGTTGAGATCAGGGCTCTGTGGGGGCCATGCCATCACTTCATGCTGGTTTGAAGGCAAAAGGTAATAACACCAAATATTGATTTGATTTATATTCTTCTTTTGTTTGCTCACTTTGCATTTTGTAAATTAAATCATCAAAAAGTTGATTTATTTCACTAATTCCATTCAAAAAGTGAAACTTGTATATTATATTCATTCATTACACACAGACTGATATATTTCAAATGTTTATTTCTTTTAATTTTGATGATTATAACTGACAACTAAGGAAAATCCCAAATTCAGTATCTTAGAAAATTAGAATATTACTTTAAGACCAATACAAAGAAAGGATTTTGGGCCAATCTGGGCGAACCGAAAAGTATGAACATGAAAAGTATGAGCATGTACAGCACTCAATACTTAGTTGGGGCACCTTTTGCCTGAATTACTGCAGCAATGCGGCATGGCATGGAGTCGATCAGTCTGTGGCACTGCTCAGGTGTTATGAGAACCCAGGTTGCTCTGATAGTGACCTTCAGCTCTTCTGCATTGTTGGGTCTGGCATATACTGTATACCTCATAAATTTTCTACGAGGTTAAGGTCAGGTGAGTTTGCAGGCCAATTAAGAACAGGGTTCCCATGGTCCTTAAACCAGGTACTGGTAGCTTTGGCACTGTGTGCAGGTGCCAAGTCCTGCTGGAAAATTAAATCTGCCTCTCCATAAAGTTGGTCAGCAGCAGGAAGGTCCACATATTACATGCTTTATATATGTTTACATATATACCTATATATATTACATGTCGTACATATGTAGGTACACAGCATGTACACAGATACACACACACACACACACACACACACACACACACATATATATATATATATTATTAAAGAACATGTAAAGGTTTGTAGCTGTAAAGATTAACCTGTAAAAGATTTAAAATATTTAATTCTAGCGTTGATTGAATTAATAATTCAATCAACGCTAGAATTAAAATATTTTAAATCTAATTGAATTCTGAACAAGTTTTTGGTCGATAGATTTGTGTTGTCTATTACAGTTTCACATATAATGTAAACAAAATACTAGAAAAGTAATAAGAGTAAATAAGAGAAAAGTAATTACACAACGTGATTTAATTAAATAAGACAAACTGGACACTGAACATAGTAAAGTGTTTTCATTTAAGCGTAAAACCGTACAACCAATGAGCTGCGACTGCCGTCTGAAACCAACCAATCGGATACGAGCTACGAGAGGACCGGAAGTAATGTTTCCAGGAAACAGTTGTTGCGATTTCCATCCAGCAGGACACACAGACATGGATCAAGAAGTAATCAGCGAATTTAAAGAAAACATCTTGTCCCTAGAGCTGGCACTGATGGACTAAGAGTCGTTGATTGACAGTCCATTAAGGTATGCAGTAGTTATTTTTGAAATAAAACCTCGTGTATATATCAGATGGCTGATTTTCATGTGTGAAGCCAAGTCATCCTGTGCAATCTAATGGCATTTAGGTCGTGTTTTTTAACCTGGTGTTAAAAAAAGCTTTTGTATTTCTGAAACATGAAGGACAAGTAAGATCCTAAGACATGAATGCATCGAATTGCAGACATTTATAGACTACAGACTTGCTAGAACTCACATGAAGGCCAAACGTGCGTTGTTTATCAAGAGCACTGCATTTTGTTTTGTTTTGTTTTGTTTTGTTTTGTTTTGTTTTGTTTTGTTTTGTTTTGTTTTGTTTTGTTTTGCACTGAATAACTCAAATACATATAAAGGTATGGCATCTAATATAAGAGGAATGTATGGTTTGTTAGAAATAGCTGTAGTCAGTTATTGATCAATGCATTCATTCATTCATCCATTCATCCATTCATCCATTCATTCATTCATTCATTCATTTACGGTAAGCACTTTATCATGGTTACTGAGTGTCATGGGGAAAACTACATAAGGGGAAGCCAGACTACTGCATTGCACACACACTAACACCTAAGGGCAATTTGACATAGTCAACCCACTGACAGCTATGTTTTTGGGGAATTGAGAGAAACAGGCAAAGCTGGAAGAAACCCACACAGACATGAGGAAACTCTAAGCAGACTATAATCTGAGCTCAGAGGCTGGTGACAATCAATCAATCAATCAATCAGAAATAGCTTCTGATACTTACAAAAGACTAAGCATGGATATAAACAGATTTCATATTAAATGATTCAGGTTTATACGCATGCTTGTCCCGTATCGGATCCATTACATGAGAATCAGAATCTGAATCAGGTTTATTTCCCAAGTGTGTTAACACACACAAGGAATTTGGTTCCAGCTGTTTGTGACTCTCTCAAAAGTACAGACATAAATAACAGTATACTATACAAGATAATACAGACTGTACAAGAAAATGCAGATGTGATAGAGTAGATATGAGTATTAAATATGAATACAGAATATATGAGTGATCAGTTATGTACATAAAGTGTGAGTAAGTAGGTACATGGAAGTGCAAATAACAATATTGTGTAATATTATGCTTTTTGTACAATATACAGCAGCAGTAGTGTGTGTAACGTATACGGATGATGTGATGACTGACAGTTCTGATAATGCAGTGTTTATGCTATGAAGCAGTGAATATAATTATGGTGAGTTGTTAATCAGGGTGATTGTCTGGGGAAATAAACTGTTCCTGTATCTGGCAGTTTTAGTAAGCAAAGTTCTGTAGCGCCTGAGAGAAGGGAGGAGCTGAAAGAGTTTGTGTCCAGGGTGTGAAGGGTCAGTAGTGATTTTTTTCTGCCCGGTTTCTGGTTCCTGGAGAGTGGGCAGGGGGGTGGCAATTATTTTTTCTGCTGTTTTTACTGTGCGTTGCAGTCTGTTTCTCTCCTGTTTTGTTGCTGCTCCAAACCAGATGGTGATGAATGTGCACAGGACAGACTCAATGACTGCAGTGTAGAACAGCATCAACAGCTCCTGTGGCATACTGTACTTCCTTAATTGATGTAGAAAGTTTATGCTGCACTCCCATTTTAGGTCTTGGGAAATGGTAGTGCCCAGAAACTTGAAGGCCTCCACAGATGACACAGGGCTGTTGGATATTGTGAGGGGGAGTAGTTTTGAGGGGTCTTTCCTAAAGTCCACTATCATCTGCACAGTTTTGAAGGTGTTCTAGGCTGTTCTGACTGCACCATAGCACCAGCCTCTTCACCTCCTGCTGGTATGCAGACTCGTCCCCATCTTGGATGAGACAGATGAGCGTAGTATCATCTGTAAATTTCAGGAGTTTAACAGTTTGGTCACTTGAAGTGCAGTCATTAGTGTAGAGGGAGAATAGAAGTGGGGAGAGGACACACTCCTGAGGAGCGCCAGTGCTGATTGTCCGAATGCTGGAGGTAACACCTCCCAGTCGCACCTGTTGATTCCTGCCTGTCAGGAAGCTGGTGATCCACTGACAGATGGAAGGCCTTAGGAGTTTGGAGTGGAGAATTTACATTACATTAAGTATGTCACAGTTTAGAATGCGGAATACCATTGGTCTTAAAAATGGCACATTGTTGCCGCTGGCATTCGCAGCATTTGACAAGTAAGCCGTGTAGAGAGAAAACTTGCTTACTGTGAGGATGCTGGCATCGGGTCATTATTGGGTACTGAAATGGGGAAGAAAAGGGAATGGCGCAGATTGGTGCATTTTGGTAGAAGGTGGACTAGTTTGTTATTTTTGAGTAAGACCTCAACTGCTCACTTGTATCCTGTCTCAGGCACTTAAGGTGGACTAGGTTGTTATTTTTGAGTAAGACCTCAACTGCTCACTTGTATCCTGTCTCAGGCACTTGCTTTGTACACTTAAGATGTGTAATATATTTTCCCCACCCTAGAGTTTCTGGTCCATCAGTCCTTGAAGATGTTATCGAACCCTCTGGCCGATACTAACGAAACACGGCAGGTTGCTTCAACTGGTCCCTGCCCCCAGTCTGCACTCTATCAAGACCTGTTGGTGATGGCCTACAGAGGAACTGCAAAAGCAGAGACTGGGAAGGAAGATGAAATGATGTATTCAGTTCAGGAACCTCAGACATCAAGTTTTGTTTTCCTGGATGCTGCTAAACAGCCGAAACAGTCTTCTTCAGAACTGAATGGTGATTTGGGCAACAATACTAATTTCAAAGCTGGCACAGATGAAGGTAAAGATGCATTTCTTTTTAGCAAGTATTAGAAAGACTGTAAAATATTGTATTTTTCTTATGGCATAAGCAGCTCAGATTTCAGCATATACATATATATATATATATATATATATATATATATATATATATATATATATATATATATATATATATATATATATATATATATATATATATATATATATAATATACACACTGTGTATATATATCTTTATACATGTCTATATGTATCTTTACAATCATTTTCTATTAATTTTCAAAGAGAGGCAAAGGGCTGAGCAAAATAATTCACACATCCAGAATCCACATGCCTGCTTCATATTAAAATAAAATGTACTCATTCATTGTATATTGGTATGTATTGTAAGTTTAGTAGGAGTTTAAAATAACCACGTAGTTCACGTTAGATTTTACTATCTATGCTTAGCATTGCTGTTACTATGGTTACCGCAGTGGAGTGGCCTGCAGTCTCCTGGTGTGTGAAAGCCCTCTAAAGATCATGATGAAAAACAGCAGAGGTTATAATTTCGATGCAATTCAACCGTCGTTTATTTCTCGTTTATTCTATTAGCGGACATGTTCAGAACCACAGCATGGAAACCGACGCAGACCTTAACGGCTTCGCCTCCCGGATGTCCAAAAGGAGAGCAACTTGGTTCTCTGGAGCGCTTTCTCTTTGCTCATCAAAATGAAATGAAGCGCTTGCTGACAGGCACGCTCGGTGTCCTGAGCCAGCGTCTCGAGGCAGTCGAGCAAAGGATCGAGCAGCTGCATGTTCAGGGCAATGCACATGGAAAAAGCTTAGCCCTCCTTCACAGCGAAGTCAACCTACTGGGAAGAAACCTCACTGCTGGGTGTCCGAGCACGTCGGCTGCTCCGAGTATTCCACCATCCAGCACTTGTGGTATAAATATTTTGTCAAAAAGTGACTTTGGATAGGTGAAATGATCACTAGATAAATTATGGATGGGCGTTTTAAGCATTTTTGCTATTCTAATATTTGAATCTTTAATTTGTTAAATATCAAGAGAATACTTGAAATCCTTATGATTAAAGTAAAGGCTTCAATTTTTATTATTATATTAAACTGGTTAACTACAATGCAAAGCTGGTTGTATATGTCAAACAAAAAAAGACATTTTAAGTCAAAATAAAACTACATCTTTTGAACATCAGTTTCAGTTTCTAAAATAAACGCCCATCCATAATTTAACTGTGATGTGCATGCAAACAAAACACTTAATGCATCATTGGTTCAAATACTTCCTCTTGTCTGGTCTGTGATTGGTTTTAATATCACATAGAATAGACCAACAGTCTAATTTTACCTATTGGTTGCTACTGTGGTTTTTTTTTCTAATTGTGGAACAGCAAACCCTGACTCTTATCAGTTTCCTGAAAAAAACGCCCAGTACTCCAAGGGTTTGCTCTATGCCCTGTTTAAGGCTTTAAGGGCCTTTTACACCTGGTCACTTCATGTGTTTTCTCTGATCCGATAGCTATTTGATTTGTTAAAACTGTTCCATTTACATTAGGCCACATAAATGCGTCTTAGCGAATCGGATATCGATCCGATCTTTCTACTACCGCCCAAAATGCCCATATATTTTACCTCATTTCCAGGGTAATTGAAATGGAACACGCTTTGGTGTATGCGGTTTTCAGAATGCAATGAAAAAGAAGACGGTAAAACTCGTTACGACGGTTATGCTACAAAAATCAGCATTTACTGTTTGCTGCATTTTCACTGGTGGCAGAAGTGCATTAAGACCCAACGAGACACCTGGATGAAAGATCACCTGCGAGTGCCGTACTTCCATTTGGGAGGAGTATAGTGCTGACGTTTGTGGCTTGAACAACCACATTCATTTACACTTGTCCAGTTTCATCTGAAATGTGTCCCAGACCACCTCCTGAAGTGGTTTTAACGATCGGATTTATATCCGTCTCAAAAACGTTTCGGAGGGCATTTAGACCTGGTCTTTTTACGATCGGATAGCTATCTGATCACAGAACACGCATGAAGTGACCAGGTGTAAAAAGCCAATAAGACTCCACCAAAGATGTTTGTAATACAAATGACAAGTAGACTAAACACCTCTAAGTTAGTGTCTGTAATATAGCAAATAGACAAAATAAACATCAAAAAGGGCGAGCCTTGAGTAGTCTCGCCTTTTTTTCTAATTTTAATAAACCACAGATAAAATGAAAGCTCATTTAAAATAGCTGAATAGATAGATACCAGATATTTAAATGTTAATGTCCATCCCTTTATGAACTATTAGGCCATCCTTAAAGATATTTTGGTTTGCAGTAACAGTAAAAAAAAAAAAAAAAAAAGGGGTCGGTAGGTAGGTCTATATATTTTTTTTTTCAAGTTTCAGTGTAAAAAAAAAAAAAGTACAATTTTGGTGATGGTGATTACGTAGGTATGAATTTAAACAAGTTAGCATATCGTGACGTCACTGACTGGGTCTTCAACCCGTGCCTTCGGTCGAACACACCATTCACATTTCTGTTGTAAAAAGAGAAACATTGTGCAGAAGTATTATTTGCTGTTATGCGTGTGTGTCCGAAGCCGTTAAAATCAATTTCCTATTTTCGTTTTCGAAACTTGGTCCAATCGATTCGTGCAATAGATATTCGAACAATAGAATTTGTGTTAGTTGTTTGAAGAGTAAAAAAAAAAAATTGGTCGGTCTTAACGCAAATTTACAACCGGCAAGTCGGTCGGACTTAAAGCAAAAAAATAAAAATAAAAAATTTGAGTCGGTCCTAAATTGACAGGGTCGGTCGGGTTACGGCAAACAAGAATATTTTTAAGGATGGCCTAATCTGGAGAAATGTTTCATCTGGTTGATATTTTGTCACATAATCTATCAATGAACAATGAAAGAGTTCCGCTTAATAAGAAACTTATTGAAATATTGAAATATCTTGACAGTTGACGGATTTCATTGTTGCATTCTTACAGAAAGTCTCTCATTTGAGGAAAAGGAAGATGGTGACATATACAAGATATCCTCTCAGGGATCAGTTAGTCATGGAAGTAGGGATGCTGTATGCCAACCATGGATTGATTCAGGGACAGCGATCGATTTCTCTGCACATAACTCTGATTGTAATCATAACGTCGAGCTCCTGGTCCACCCGGGACTTAATGGAAGCTTATCTGCACAGGTGAATACGGCTTTCGGAGCTGGCGACTGTTTACGGGTTTCGGCTTTTGAAGACTTGAACATGGAACAGGATACGCTGCTCGGTAAAACGGACAAACGAGACGACCAAAACGAGCCACTTTGTTATCTAAAGCCTCAGTCTATCATGAGCTTGGATGCAAGCATTCAGTGTTTACATGAATCAGCACAACTTAAGGTGCCTTCTTTCAGTAGTGAAGTTCTTAAAAGTTCAGGGGACGGAAACTCGTGCAAGGATCCTGGTCCAGATTCAAGTTCTGGTGTTAAAAATTGTAAGCCAGAAGGAACGTCTATCCTGTTGAGACATCCCTCACCAGACTTGATGGCAACTAGGTCTCACTTAGTCAGCCAGTCTAGTATTGCTGACCAATCTGAAACCTGTCCTGCTCCCTTGATCATGACTCTGTCTTCAAAGGGTTCTAGTACAATAACCAAAAAAGAAGAGTGGCCGTTTTCTGAAGTTGTATCTTTTCCTACCTTGTTCAAAATCCCATCCCTGTCAGAGATCATGCCTGGTTTAAGCAACGCTTTACCTTTAGGAGATATTTCTAATCCTGATGTTGATGAGCGGACAAATCAGAGTGGAATGGGAAAAGGGAAACTCTCAAAGGTTATAGGTTCCCAGTTCTCCTCAAAAAATGGAACACTGACCTGTTTAAGGATAAAATCTTACCCATATCCCAATCACACATTAGTCACCCCAGGGGTGTTTGGAACTTTGGAGTCTTACAAGACTTGCCTTTCAGATATGGGATTTCTTTTGCCCTGGACTGGCTCAGAAGTGTCAGGTCTGAAGAATGGGCCAACAAAACTGCTACATAGAGGAACCCGGTCTAACCTCAGTATGACAAATCTTCTAAATCACCTGGATGACCTTGCCTGCCGCTTGAGTCCTAATAGATCCTCCATCAAGAATGTCTTACCTCTGAGGAGTTACCACATAATCGCGTCTAAACTTAAACACCACCATTCCGTCTCTAAATGGCCTTCATTTAACACCAGTCACATGGTCTTCCTACCCTTTCCAAAGTTAAAAATGGACACCTGGGGGCCTGTTGTGAGACACGAGAACAGTGTTCACCCATTTCATTCAAAGCAACATGTCCACCTGACCCTCCCTTCCTCACCACTCTTTCATCTGATAAGTACGTCACAGACATTTCAGACTCCCACATATTTCCCTATGCCTGTTTTGAGAAAAGGAAGATTTCCTAGAGCAGGCCTGAGCACAGTGTTAGCCATATCCTCTCCGGCGTCATTCAGATTGGGGTTACCGCACATCCGCCCCCATTTTTCCATCACATCCTCCTCCTCGTCTTTGCTCAATACTATGAAGCATCAGATTATAGCTCAGACCAAATGTTCTCCTGTTCAGCCCCTGGCTGATTACTCCAGCCCACCAGGTCTGGACAATGATCACAGGTGAGTAATCAAGTTAATATTGGTCATTTTTCTTGTTCAGATGTATCGCAGCACACACGCTACTTGTTTAGTATTTCAAAAACCAATAAATGGAAAAAAAATAACCCAATTACATTTCCTTATGCTGTCTTATGACTTGTGCTGTTAAACAAAATCTTCTGTTCATTGCAAGCAACCAAATTTCTTGTAAATTCTCTACAATTCAAAATCAAAGTGCTAAATCATTCACGCAGTATGTCCTGAAAGTACTGTATAGATTCTGTGATTCATCAGAAACTTATGCCTGCATGCTGCTTTGAGATTGTTTTGTTTTTTCGTTGAGAAATCTGACGCTTGATTCTTTTATTCTTTTACACTAATCCTTAGCTATGCTCAACAAATCGCTCAAGATTCTCCTCCCGGAAAGAAAACCACTTCAACGCGGTGGGTCTCATGCAAATAAATATCTGCTCCCTTTAAGCTTTTCTAATCATAAATTTATTTTAAGGTTAATCAAGAAACTGACTGTGTTCTGGGTTATTTTGTTCCTGAGGCACAGTGAATATACAATAGAGCTTTTCTTCTTTGATTCATTTTACTTTAACCATTAAATATTTAAATTAAATGGAGTCAGCTCAAAGAAAAACATGTAATAGAAATCCTTGATTGCTCTAAATCAGTGGTTCCCAAACTGGGTTACGTGTACCCCCGGGTGTACGGCACGTGACGGACGGGGTACGCGAACAAAATGATGAAATGTTCTGTTAATGTAATTATACAGCACCTAATATTCAACCAGACGTGTATTTCTCAGACTAAATATAAAGACGTGTCCCCTCTAGTGTACGCACAGCAAAGTAGCCAGGTAGTGCCATAAAAGGTCAAATTCATGACCTCCAATCAAATTACCCTATCTGCAGTCAACAAAAATCTGTGTCCACTCAAGTGTCATGCGTAAGTGCACGTCTTTTACGTACCGCATGTAATTCCAACGCACGCGGTTAGGAACGAAGCATAATTTAACAAGCAGATAAAAATGGATAAGTGGCTGCAAAGATTTAGGCCACCGAAAGTAGATTTACAGCCACAGAAAGAAAATCGACTCCCAGCAGCTTGGATGATCCACAGTTCTCTGACTGCACCTCAGGTCCCTCCATTTCAGCTGAAGGTGTTTCTCCAACCCCTGCTACGGTTAACACCGATACAGACAGCGCTTCATCGGAGGTTTCGGCGCCAACTCGGGTTCAGCGATTCACAGAAAGACCATCAAAAAGGCGTACATACATACGTACATACATACACACATACATTTACATACATTGGCAGTGAAGAAAATCCCAAACCACAGTGCGTTATATGTGTAAAAGTACTCTCTGCTAACTGCGTGAAGCCAGCATTTTAACGTAGGCATTTAGAAACGAAGCATGCTGCTTTGCGTGCAGAGTATCGTGCCTTAGCAGATCACGCTTTGAAAACATTACTGCCCTTCTTGACAACATACCTGTGCGAAAGTGAGCGGGGGTACACAGAATGTACGCAGAAAGTTCGGGAACCACTGCTCTAAATTATCAGTTGCAGTTGTTGGGGCTTTCACCTCAAATGACTAATCTGTGTTGAGCGTGAGATGAAGAGCAAGATCATTTCAGTATTTATTTATTTATTTTTTTTAAATCTATATAGGAAACCTAGCGTGTCTCCTTCCCCACGTCGCTCCATAAAGACCTCCATAAGTCCAGAGGTGAGCTCGGATATTACTCCACCATATAGCCTTAATGTTGAGGTTCTGCAGTTGGAGGTCCCCCCCTCTGAAAATCTGTCCACTTTGTCCATAACCGGTCCAAATCTTAAGACTCTAGAAGCTTCTGCAGAGGACAAGCAGGTATCTCCATCCCTTTTAACAACAGGATTTGAGTCAACATATGTGTTACTGTGTTGGTTTCTAATAACTTTGGTTTCCAATAGGTGGAGCTTCATGAATCCAGCACCTCGTTGCAACCAGCTCAAAGGTCTAAACGGGTTTCTCAGATTCGCATCCGCAAGGCGGTGCCCAAGCCAGACAAAAACCTCACCCCAATGGGGCTCCCTAAACCAAAGCGGTGAGCCAGTGTCTGACTCTGATCCCTAGGACACAGTAACATGTTTCTATTAAAATATTTCGGGTTTGTGTTTAGTGATTCAGAAGCTCATGGGTTAGCTGGTGTGATTTCTACAGAAAAACGTAGAGAGATAAAATAAACCCAAAGAACAGACCTTTTTATTTAATTACGACGTTGAGACTTTGGGACTCATTCAAAATGCCCTAAATTCAGAAACCCTTCTGTGTTCTGGATGTTCAAATTTATGCATAAATAAGAAGAATATCTAATGTCTAAATGGTGAATAATCGGCTTTAAATCTTTTACTTCGTAATGAGTTGCTGCATTTTTCTATACAGATTATTTCTTTTAATTACATAGACCAATTTAATATTCTTAGTCCCTTCATTACATGTAGGCAAAAATGGCATTAAGGAAATAAATCCATCAATAATTGTATCTGTCTGTCCATCACTGTCTTTCTGTTAGTTTCTCTCTCTCTCTATCTCTCTCTCTCTCTCTCTCTCTCTCTCTCTCTCTCTTTCTCTTTTTCTCTTTCTCTCTCTCTCTCTCTCTCTCTCTCTCTCTCTCTCTCTCTCTCTCTGAGACTTCAAAAGCTGGCTTATTAAAAAAGTTCATTAATCTCTGATCTCCTCCTGGTAGCTGAGAAGATTTTTGTGTCAAACCATCAGGATGGATTTTTTGCTTTGAGTTCCTGTTACAATTTGTTGTATCTCATCTGAAAACTGTTCTCAATCAGATTAAAGAAGAAGGAGTTTAGTCTGGAGGAGATTTACACTAACAAGAATTACAAATCTCCAACTCCAAACAGGTCTGGACTCATTGCTGCTTTCTTGCTTGTTGTTTATCCAGTTTTATTGCATATTGATTTACACAGTTGGAATTTAATGACTCACATCTTTTCCATTCTCCCAGAAGCTTGGAGACAATCTTCGAGGAGCCAAAGGAGAAGAACGGTACACTGGTTTGCATTGGCCATCAAAAACGAAAGAGAGTTTTAGATTTCCCAGATTTTACCTTACCACGTAAACGCAAAGCCAAGGCCAACCTAAGTTCTCTGCGATTAAAGGGATCCCGTAGAGCCAAAAAGAAAGACGCAGACCTGAATGTCATGCTACTCCAGAGACTCAGTGAACTGGAGGACTACTTCATTCGCCAAGGACTGGAGGACTAGTCAAGCTTCATCAACACACAACTTCTTCACTTATCCTGCTTAGCTTAAATCCTTAAGGGTTCATTGGAGCATCTCTCTTGGGCAATCCTTTTAGGTTTTATAGAAAACCTTACACCAGAAGGTTTCTCATTTAGAGAGACTTTGAGTAGAAGTAGAAACAGTTTAGGAAGTTATGAAAGCTTAAAATCTGGAGAGCTCTTGAGGAACCAGTTAGCAGACCTACAGTGTCTAGTGGAAAAAAAAAACAAAACACTAATAGCAAAATCAACAGCAAATCTCAGCTTCGGTAATTGTTCTGCTGCCTTTTGATTTTTGTGTTCTATGACAAAGTAAAATAAGTTTTCTGTGAATTACTGTAAAACCGTTTTATTTGCTCAATGCCAGACCTCATCTGTGGTGTGAAATAAAATGTAAGCTGCTAAGATTCAAATAAATCTACTATACATATATCATTACACAGTTTAAAGAAAGTTTTTTTTTGGTTTTCTGTCAAAAACTGGGGAAATCATGCACAGTTTGAATTATACAGAAGACTGGATAAGGTACGTCACACACGAGCAAATCTTCCCTCTGAAATCACTATGATGAAGAAAGTATAGTTTTATCTTCTACAAAATTGGAGCATTTTTCTCAGTGGTTTTATTTAATATTTACATTTACAGCATTTGGCAGACGCCCTTATCCAGAGCGACGTACATAAGTGCTTAAATCTCTAACATTGAATACATTAATGCTGGCTCACTAAGTTACATACTTAAGATACCATGAGTTTAAAACATTTGTTCAAAGTTACAATGAAAAAGTGTCAAAGGGTTTTTTTTGTTTTGTTTTTTTTTTTTTTTTAAATGCGAAAGATAAGGAAAGAAGTGCTAGTTGAAGTGTTTCCTGAATAAGTAGGTCTTCAACCGCCGCTTGAAAATAGCCAGTGACTCAGCTGTCCGGACCTCTAGGGGAAGTTCATTCCACCACCTTGGTGCCAGTACAGAGAAGAGTCTTGTAGTATACTTGCCTCTTACCCTGAGAGATGGTGGAACCAGTCGTATGTAGTTTTGTATGTTATTCACCTGTAAAAAAATATTTACTTATTGGGGAATAACAGTGAAGTGTACCTTCACATGTGTTTCTACATACGTAGGTAGATAGGTAGGTAGGTAGGTAGATAGATAGATAGATAGATAGATAGATAGATAGATAGATAGATGGATGGATAGATAGATAGAGATAAGGATATGGTAGCCTAGTGGTTAAGGTTTTGGACTACCAACTGAAAGGTTGTGAGTTTGATTCCTACGTCCACCAAGCTGCCACTGTTGGGCCCCTGAGCAAGGCCCTTAACCTTCAGTTGTATAAAAATGAGACAAAAATGTAAGTCGCTCTGGATAAGGGCATCTGCTAAATGCTGTAAATGTAAATGATCTTACTGACTAATGCCATTTGAAGCAAATATATATGACTCCATGTAAATATGGAGCCTTGGATCCTCTTTTTAAGATTCGATAACTTAGAATCTAATTATTCAACGATGTTTTCAGTGCACTTCTTGTCCTCAACAACTACAGTAATAATGAAGCCCATCAGCAGTTAGATCAGATGTCTATACCTTATTTTCAACTCTAGATGGTGTTACATAAGAAAATGTCTATACTCCCGTACAGCAGGTGGCGCTAGTTCTGTTGTGAATCGATGTTGCTGTCGTTTATTAGGTGCGCCGATGCACGTTGAGCGATTTACAAATAATAGTGGAGTAAGACTTCGTCGAAGTTATTATATATAGATCGGTGAATCTGTGCAGACGTTCTGGTGGTTCTCGTGGGTGCGAGAGAAAAATGGCAGCGTCCTTGTGCAAGGTGCGTTTCTTCAGTGTGCCGAGCAAAGCAAAAACAACTGGGTGAGTAATTAATGTCAGGGCAAATTGTATTGGTTTATACTATTGGTATCCTTTTAGTTTATTAATCTATTATTTAGGACATGGAGTAGACTGAAAGTCATAACATGTTTTAAAAGGTTATAAAGTGATATGACGAAATAGATGAGACATTCCATGGGACATTTGGATCAGGGCTCTACCCTGTGAGGTAATGAGACAATCCATGGGACATTTAGATCAGGGCTCTACCCTGTGAGGTAATGAGACAATCCATGGGACATTTAGATCAGGGCTCTACCCTGTGAGGTAATGAGACAATCCATGGGACATTTAGATCAGTGTTCCACCATGTGAGGTGATGAGACAATCCATGGGACATTTAGATCAGTGTTCCACCATTTGAGTTGATGAGACAATCCATGGGACATTTAGATCAGGGCTCCACCATGTGAGGTGATGAGACAATCCATGGGACATTTAGATCAGGGCTCCACCATGTGAGGTGATGAGACAATCCATGGGACATTTAGATCAGGGCTCCACCATGTGAGGTGATGAGACAATCCATGGGACATTTAGATCAGTGGTCCACCATGTGAGGTGATGAGACAATCCATGGGACATTTAGATCAGGGCTCCACCATGTGAGGTGATGAGACAATCCATGGGACATTTAGATCAGGGCTCCACCATGTGAGGTGATGAGACAATCCATGGGACATTTAGATCAGTGTTCCACCATGTGAGGTGATGAGACAATCCATGGGACATTTAGATCAGGGCTATTCTGGACATACCCAGACCTCCTCATCCAACATCTTACTGTAGCTGAATGAACACAAACCCTCACAGCCAGGTTTCCAACATAGAGTGAAAATCCTTGCTAGAAGATTGGAGCTTATTATAACAGCAAAAGGATGGAAATATCTAATGTCCAAAAAGCAATGAGTGTGAGGTTCAGCTGGACACAGACTTTTGGCCATATACCTTATCCTGAGACATCTAGAGATCTACCAGCTCCAGTTGGTCTCTGCGATACTAAAGAGGAGATGTGAACTCCATGTGATCTTTTGCATCAATACAACATTTATCAGACTGTATATTTATAATCACACCCTCCGGTGTCACCCATATGAGGATGAGGTTCCCCTTTGAGTCTGGTTCCTCTCAAGGTTTCTTCCTTTACCATCTAAGTGAGTTTTTACTCCCCACAGTCACCTGAATCACCTCAGACTTGCTCATTGAGGATAAATACAAACACATTGTGAAATAAATACATCTAATATTAATCTTGAATTTTGTATTATATTAATCTTTATATTATTCTTTATAATAACCTTTTGTTCTATACAAATAAACTTGAACTGAATTGAATTGTGTAGCCGAATATCAAACCACTATTGCAAAATTTTATCTCAATAAATATTTTTATAAATATTATTACGTTTGTATTTAAGATTTGTTTGCCAATTTTTACAACAATGTCAATGTTCTAAAAGGAATAACTTGTGTGATGATGCAGAGTTACTGTTACCACTCAGTAACACGTTGATTATTTTCCGTATGATTTATCCTGCAGTTTTATTACCTACAGAACACGTCATACTTCTTTACGCTGTCTCTGATTACGTTTAGCATTGCTGAGTATCCATGAAATAAGTTAGTCCACGTTATAACAGATTAAGATAGAAACAGTGTTAAACGTAAAAAATGTTAAACGTAAAAAAAAAACTTCACCGTGTTAACTCGATTAATTATTTAAGCTTGTTTATATGGAGTGTCTGTGATACTAGAAGTCCCTACAGAAGTGTGACGTAATATAAAAAGCATGTTAATATAATATAAACAGCTGCTGTGACAGTAAATTAACTATCACTTTCTGAATAATGAGAATTGAAAGCTCTGTCGTGACTAAAGTTTCTGCTAATTGCTACATAAATACCGATCCTTTACCCGTTTGAGTACTTGAAGATTAATATTGTTTGATTGTGCATTACACAAAGCCTGTTAAACGGGTTTTATTGTGTCCTATGTGCAGTTCTGTGCTCCTCCTAAGTGCTCAGAGAATCAGATGGAGTCAACAGGTACACCTGTGTGGACATTCAAAAGGTGAGCATTAATGTTTTTATCATGGCACAATGAATGGATTGCGCACATGCTGCTCTTTCTACTCTTATGAATGCTGTACGAATGGGAAATGACAGCTGTTGTCTTAAGACGGACAAAGTGTGGCAGTATAATTTGGATTTTCTCCTTTATTTCTTCCCCTTTTCTTCAATATACATCAGTGGCACAGGTTCATGTACATGCTACTACTGCTTTAGCTATATTTACAATATATATACAAATCCTTTGTGAGGTAAAATATCTTTTGGTTTTTCAACAGATGTCCACAACTACACATCTAGCTTTTGGAGTGTAAAATAGTTTTACAAGCAGGTCAAACAGGATGAAATGGTTGTAATTAGCCTACACACTTTGCTAGCTATAGCAAACATACTGTAGTGAGCTGGGCTAAGATGGATGAGATGTTTAACAATGTTTTAAAATTTTCCACAGTTTTTTTTTTTTTTATTCATTATGAAAATTATATTTTTGCTACCCAAAACACTATTATTCCCTGCCCAAGATTCTTGCTAAGACAAGGAAATAAATGAGATTTTTTTAAATGAGATGAAATCATGCCACAATCATTTAGCCTAGCCAGCTAGCTGGAGATGATTGCTAGCTGTTTGTTAGTTAGCAAATATTTGAACGTTTACCACAGCATAGCCAGCCAACTAATTTCCTGAAAAAACATACGTTTATGTAGAACATTTCAGATTATACCATAAAATAGACACATTTAATGTTTTTATAGTTATTAATAAACAGTACCAGAACCAAATGGAGCTTTTTTTCAATATAAAAACTTTGGTCAATTTTTATTATTTATAAATTACACAACACTAAAAGCACATATCAGTGACGTCTAATGCCTTTTTTTTAAACATTGTTAACAAAGTTTGTAGATAATATTATTGAGAGAAAGATAAAAACATTTCAATATTTTTTTTAAGTGAAAACAGGCAAAAATCACAGGAGGGCTGAATTAGTTTCTTCGCAATCAGATTTACACTATAACAAATCTCTGGTCAGAATTTATTGTTTGTTTGATTGATTAAAATCACACGGTTTTTTGAAGCTAATCTCCAATCAGAAGATGGCATGGGATGGAAGTGAAACTACCAAGAAAAATTACATATATAGTATTGAGGAAGCATTTAAATGAAATGAAAATATATCCTTATTACATCTGACGTATTTTGAAGAATTGCTATTGTTTGACAATTAGCATCTTATAATCGCTTTCTACTTTTTGGAATCATCTCATACCATGTGACAAATAATGATCATGTTATACCTCTGAACTGACACACAATCTATGTTTTATTCAGGCTCCCCAGGTCTTCAAGCACGTGTGAGGGCAATTCCTCTCTTAATAGCCACCGGAAGTGGCTACTTTGGCTACAATCGGTATGAACGCTATAAAGACCGGGAGCTGGAGAAGCTCGGCATTGAGGTTCCTCCACGCGTTGCAAGTGAGATACAGGTGAGACTTTTGTGTAGTTTTCAGCTGCGGTTTTGGGCACGTTGTGTGGAACAAGTCTTACTCTCAGTGCTCTGGTGGAGATTCTTATATGAATCAGAATAAGAAGCCGTCTGATTTCTCCACTGACAGAGTGTGCGGTGCTGTAGAGCATTGTTTGATCGTTAAACATTAAATTTCCAACCGTGTCTCTGGATACAATGCTCAGATTCCGTGTGTGAATGTGTGAGAATGTTTGTCATGGATTTTTATGGTTATTTATCGAATATGCCATTTTACCTTATAATATTTGTCTGCGAGTGTGAAGTTGTCTTGGCCTGGGATTCCACTGGCATGTGTGGTAGGCTTATGAATCAGAATATTTTTGTCATTTTATACTTCATGCCTGTTGTATATTGGTGGCAGAGAACCAAGAAAGCAAAACGGAGTGAGCGATAAGGCAGAAAATAAAATAATAAATATAAGTTGAAGCCATAAAACAAACGATCTTTACATAAGAATTAAAACAGTGTGCTGTTATAGGAACTTAACAATGGCGTGGTGTGATTATTTTCCAATCATAATACGCCACCGAGTTGAGAGTTAACAATGGACATTGTCTCAAAGCAACTTCACAGAACATGAGAAACATCCTATTTTATCTGATGCTGAGAAGGTAGTTCATGCAATCGTGACCTCTAGACTGGACTATTGTAATGCATTACTATGTGGTTGTCCTGCATCTTTAATAAATAGGCTACAGTTAGTCCAAAATTCAGCTGCCAGTGAGACCTTCACTGAGATAATGCCAAACATGTGATGATCCTGAGACATCTAGAGATTTACCAGCTCCAATTCATGAAATATTCTGACATACTATGAATGAGGAGACGCCAACTACATCAACATATGTCTTTAAGGACAACGATCTCCTCATCAATACAACATTTATCAGACTGTATGTTTATAATCACACCATCCGGCGTCACCCATATGACGATGAGGTTCCCCTTTGAGTCTGCTTCCTCTCAAGGTTCCTTCCTTTACCATCTAAGGGAGATTTTCCTCCCCACAGTCATGTGAATCACCTCAGACTTGCTTGTTGGGGATAAATACATATTTAAATATATCTAATATTAATCCAGAATTTTTGTATTTTATAAATCTTTGTTAACTTTTTTTATGTTTATGTTCTGTAAAGCTGCTTTGAGACAATGTCCACTGTTAAAAGTGCTATACAAATACATTTGAATTTAATACAAAAAGTTTATTATACAAAGATTAATATTATACAAATGTTCAAGATTAATATTAGACTTAGATTTAAACATGTTTGAATTTATCCCCAATTATCAAATCTGAGGCGACTGTGGCTAGGAAAAACTCCCTAGGATGGAAGAGGAAGAAACCTTGAGAGGAACCAGACTCAAAAGGGAACCTCATCCTCATTAGCGTGACACTGGATTGTGTGATTTATAAATATACGTTGTGACAATTGTGTGTTGATGCAGAGGTTGTTGTCCTCAAAGACCACATGGAGTCGGTATCTCCTCTTAGAATGTCTGAATACTTCATGAAGCATGAGTCCAACTGGAGCTGGTACATCTCTAGATGCATCAGGATCCTCGCATGGTTGGCTTCTTCTCAATGAAGGTTCGAAGTCTTCATGTTGTGGAATGTATGCAAAGCAAGCTTGTTTTAGTTTTGTTAGCTTTTCTTGCAGTTCATAACATGAATGACATAAATAATATTGTTAGAGAGAAAGTCGTCTATACCGAAGTTTTTCCACTGATGGAAAATTTAAAACGTTACCTCTGACTACGTTATCAGGGTGACGTGCCATTGCTACTACAGAAAAATAACGTATTAGACCAAGAAACGTGTTAATGTAGATGTGATTTGCTTTTGAGCCGAAGCTACAGTTAAGAAAATGAAATCTTTTGCCGACCAATCAGATGCGGGAATTTAAGAGCGCTGTTAGTTATTTTCGTTTAAAAATTTACAAGCAATGAAAACATTTAATAAGCAGAAATGGTTGCGTTTTTATACAGTTGATACAGAAATAGACTTTATCTAATCTGTTGCGTGTTTTTGGGACCGATGATGTATTGATGATGATGTACGAATAATTCGGTTAAATTTAGATTTATTTGTATAGCGCTTTTATGCAAAGATGTAATAAGATACAAAAATTCAAGATTAACCGAATCGATATTGTATTGAACATTTTGCAGGTGATGTGATTATTCTCAGGACTACATGTGATGGCTGATTGTATGAAAACAAATGAAATCCTGCTTCACTGTTTTCTGAGGTGTGTGTGTGTGTGTGTGTGTGTGTGTGTGAAGCCTTAGTAAAGAACAGGTTTGTTCTTTAAAACCACTTCTGATGCAACCACTTGTCCCTGTCTGTTTGGCCTGTTATACTGTTGTCTAGGGCGCGCTGTAAATAAACAGTTATTTGTGGCTTATCGACCTTGCAGGAAGGTCACCGTGGCCTCGTGATCTTAATTCAACAGCTTCTGATTTCACTGACTGTTAAATGGTTACCTCTAATCAACATGCATTCAGTCTGTCCAGTAATCTCTACAATATTTGTTAAAACAGCCATTTTTTTTAATCCCTCAACGTCGGCCTCGAACGTCGTTTCTTAAAAGCCGCTTAGTAACACGAGACAATCGTTTCTCTGTGACGTCAAATCAGGATATCAGGTTAAAGTATTGGTATGAAAATGAGTTACTTGACTGGAGTAACATCAGTTATTTTTATATATTTTCTTGCCAAAATCTACCTCATTGATTTATAGTGTTCTTGTGGCTGGAAGGTCAACATGTTCACCTTTGGCCCACTTACTATGAAGTTCATCTTTCCCAGCTTTAACATATAATAATCTTTTGGCGGATAAATTTGTATAAATGTATCTGGATTTTTAACTGGTTTTAATTTACATTAATTTGAGTTTGATTTTTGTTTATATTTCAAAAGTACCTGAAGTAAAATTTAATGAGAGATTTAGTAAAAGGGTAAAAAAATAAATAAATAAATAAATAAAACTTGCAGTGTGAGAATTTATTCATTAAATTTATATATTTAAAGGTTTTTCCTTTTTAAAACATGTTTTTTACAAATACTGTAATTATGCAATTTAGCTCCAATTTTAAACGATTTATCAAAGAAAAAAACACCAATGTCTTAGCTGAAGTTTTATTACAAATCATGAACCATTTTTAGCTGAAGTTTTATTACACTGAGATTTTATTTTAAACTTGATTAAACCTTATTTATATGTAGAAATTTTAGATAGGAACTCCTGAGACGTGCTTTAACTGTCGCTGTCTGCCATTTTGGATCTGGAAGTCAGTTTAGGATCGTTTAACAAAAATAGTCAAGTAAAATAAGGATACTATCAGATTCGAGTAGTATATTGAGACATTCGAGTAGTTTGGAGCTGATTCACATCTACGTATTTTTAAAGAAATAAACGATGGTCTGTTTAACCTTTAATCGTCCAAACAAACTTGTTTAGAATTAATGGAATAAACTATATGTTTTTGCACACTTTTTGTTCTTTGCACATGCTGTCTAAAATTTCAGTCATTTGTTGTTTTGCACAATTCTTTACATTACCTCAGGGACCTGCTGCTATGAATCTGTGTTCATTATAGTATTACTGCATACAATATTGTTGAACAATACAGTATTTACACTGATCGGCGCTGTGTCTGTTTTATTGTCTTTTGTGTATTGTTTTGTAATTTTTTGTCCTGCACTGTTTGCACCAGGTCATACAGATGCACCTTATGTATCTAGGACTAACTTACTAAGTCCTTAGCTCTGTCTTTGCTTTATGTAACACCACGATTCTGGAGAAACGTTGTCTCATTTCACTGTGTATTGCAACAGCTATACCTGGTTGAAAGGATTTCTTGATTTGACTATATACACAATCATACAAAAAAAATACACAGATTATGTATTAAACATGAAATTAATATTAAAAGAAAGGATTAAAAGTTTGAACAAAAGAGATAAACAGATATCTGGATTTAAACGTCGATCTGTAAGCCGGTGATGCAGAAATGAGCCGAGAGTGGAGTGACACGGCGCCGAGCTGATTGGCCGGTTTTGTTTGTGGAAAGCCGTTCGGTGTGTTATCTCTTAGACTCGTGAGTCATGCCTTATCTGTTTTATTTTGCATCAATTACATGACATAGACATCGTCCCTCCATGTTGACTGTCACTTTGTTTTGTCACCATGGACAGTTTGCTAATAAAATAAGATAAGAGCATATAGAAGCAGTGAAGTGCTGCTGTTTTGAGGTGTGGGACTAGCACAACATGACACGGGAAGGAACTGTTTGTGAAGAATTATTTTTTTTAACTTGGAATTAAATATTCATTTAGTTTTATTTGTTTTAGTGTCATTTCATAATGTTTTTGTTTTTATTTATTTATTTATTTTTACTGTTGCTTGTAGCCAAACACAAACGTCAAGTTACGACAGTTAATCTACAGTGTAATAAATTCCTACGATCTTAGTTATAATGACTTTAAACAAAACAAGACACGTTCGTCCTGGTTATCGTGAGACAGTCAACGGGGTACGAAAAAATAAAAATTGACAAAAATATTATGAGCAACTTTTTTTTTTTCTTTTCTTTTTTTTAAATAGAAATATAATACGATATTTGAGGATTTTTATGTTTCGTCACATAACTGAAAGTATTGTCCAGCTAAAAAGATCTTGTTCAGAGGTCCTAAAGTTATCCAACACTGAATAAAATGATTGGTTGTGTTTACCTTTTTTCCCCACCGGGGGTGCAAACGTGTTCTCTCAAACATCCCTCCTGCGATTGAGCGCAATAAATAAATGTCGATCCTAAAACCACTCTGATCACTTCATAACCGAGGCTAAACAGGAAGTGAGACCCTTCACTTATTGGCCAGGGTGATGATGCAGGGTGATGATGTAATGTTAGAGCTATTTAAAGGGGCTTTCGCAGCTGTTCAGAGTTCAGATGACTCACATTGACTCGTGTTTAGTTTCCTCCTCTCATGAGCAGACAGGAAGAGAGAGACAGACTTCCCGTAACTCACTTTTCTTCCCTTGTCAAAAGATTGCTGGTGAAAGTAAGTAAGTTTTAGACTTTCATTTTCAGAAGCAGATCTATAACAAAAACACTTTTTATCTTAATATTTGTCTTGTGATGCAAAATACATGTATGTAGGTGGTGATAATATCTGTTTAGGAGAAATTGTATAAGATGGAAATGAATCAAACTGTAGTTCGAGGTGATCGTGTGCTCTTGACTGAAAAGATATAAATTATTATATATTGTTTATTTGAATGAGATGTGAGTTACATGGTTAGTTAAAAGGCTGAAGCTGTTAAGTGTGTTTTTGTACTAGAAGGAAGTGACTACCCACGTTTTCTATCGTACGATGATGTCTCGATTTCTTATGTTTTACTGATTTGGGTTAAATCTGGTTCATTATTTTCAAACATTTGAAAATATTTATGTAGAATGTTCCTAGTCTCTTTCGTCATAAAAATGACCATTTAGTACTGAACCAATTCAGTTAAACTCACCAGCTCAGCAGACTAGTAACTGATGGACTCAGTTGACACTTTGTGTGTGTGTGTGTCTGACTGTGTGTGTGTGTGTGTGTGTGTGTCTGACTGTGTGTGTGTGTCTGACTGTGTGTGTGTGTCTGACTGTGTGTGTGTGTCTGACTGTGTGTGTGTGTGTCTGACTGTGTGTGTGTGTGTCTGACTGTGTGTGTGTGTGTGTGTGTGTCGGACTGTGTGTGTGTGTGTGTGTGTGTGTGTGTCTGTCGGACTGTGTGTGTGTGTGTGTCGGACTGTGTGTGTGTGTGTGTGTCGGACTGTGTGTGTGTGTGTGTCGGACTGTGTGTGTGTGTGTGTCGGACTGTGTGTGTGTGTGTGTCGGACTGTGTGTGTGTGTGTGTCGGACTGTGTGTGTGTGTGTGTGTCGGACTGTGTGTGTGTGTGTGTGTCGGACTGTGTGTGTGTGTGTGTGTCGGACTGTGTGTGTGTGTGTGTGTCGGACTGTGTGTGTGTGTGTGTGTCGGACTGTGTGTGTGTGTGTGTCGGACTGTGTGTGTGTGTGTGTCGGACTGTGTGTGTGTGTGTGTCGGACTGTGTGTGTGTGTGTGTCGGACTGTGTGTGTGTGTGTGTCGGACTGTGTGTGTGTGTGTGTCGGACTGTGTGTGTGTGTGTGTCGGACTGTGTGTGTGTGTGTGTCGGACTATGTGTGTGTGTGTGTCGGACTGTGTGTGTGTGTGTGTGTCGGACTGTGTGTGTGTGTGTGTGTGTGTCGGACTGTGTGTGTGTGTGTCGGACTGTGTGTGTGTGTGTCGGACTGTGTGTGTGTGTGTCGGACTGTGTGTGTGTGTGTGTCGGACTGTGTGTGTGTCGGACTGTGTGTGTGTGTCGGACTGTGTGTGTGTGTCGGACTGTGTGTGTGTGTCGGACTGTGTGTGTGTGTCGGACTGTGTGTGTGTGTCTGTGTGTGTGTCTGTGTGTGTGTCGGACTGTGTTTGTGTGTGTGTCGGACTGTGAGTGTGTCTGTGTGTGTCGGACTGTGTGTGTGTCGGACTGTGTTTGTGTGTGTGTCGGACTGTGTGTGTGTCTGTGTGTGTCGGACTGTGTGTGTGTCTGGGTGTCGGACTGTGTGTGTGTCTGTGTGTGTCGGACTGTGTGTGTCGGACTGTGTGTGTGTCTGTGTGTGTCGGACTGTGTGTGTGTGTGTGTGTGTGTCGGACTGTGTGTGTGTGTCGGACTGTGTGTGTGTGTTTGTGTGTGTGTGTGTCGGACTGTGTGTGTGTGTGTGTGTCGGACTGTGTGTGTGTGTGTCGGACTGTGTGTGTGTGTGTGTCGGACTGTGTGTGTGTGTCGGACTGTGTGTGTGTGTCGGACTGTGTGTGTGTGTCGGACTGTGTGTGTGTGTCGGACTGTGTGTGTGTGTCGGACTGTGTGTGTGTGTCGGACTGTGTGTGTGTGTCGGACTGTGTGTGTGTGTCGGACTGTGTGTGTGTGTCGGACTGTGTGTGTGTGTGTGTGTCGGACTGTGTGTGTGTGTGTGTCGGACTGTGTGTGTGTGTGTGTCGGACTGTGTGTGTGTGTGTGTGTCGGACTGTGTGTGTGTGTGTGTCGGACTGTGTGTGTGTGTGTGTGTCGGACTGTGTGTGTGTGTGTGTCGGACTGTGTGTGTGTGTGTGTGTCGGACTGTGTGTGTGTGTGTGTGTCGGACTGTGTGTGTGTGTGTGTGTCGGACTGTGTGTGTGTGTGTGTCGGACTGTGTGTGTGTGTGTGTGTCGGACTGTGTGTGTGTGTGTGTGTCGGACTGTGTGTGTGTGTGTGTGTCGGACTGTGTGTGTGTGTGTGTGTGTCGGACTGTGTGTGTGTGTGTGTGTCGGACTGTGTGTGTGTGTGTGTGTCGGACTGTGTGTGTGTGTGTGTCGGACTGTGTGTGTGTGTGTGTCGGACTGTGTGTGTGTGTGTGTGTCGGACTGTGTGTGTGTGTGTGTCGGACTGTGTGTGTGTGTGTGTCGGACTGTGTGTGTGTGTGTGTGTCGGACTGTGTGTGTGTGTGTGTGTCGGACTGTGTGTGTGTGTGTGTCGGACTGTGTGTGTGTGTGTCGGACTGTGTGTGTGTGTGTCGGACTGTGTGTGTGTGTGTCGGACTGTGTGTGTGTGTGTCGGACTGTGTGTGTGTGTGTCGGACTGTGTGTGTGTGTGTGTCGGACTGTGTGTGTGTGTGTCGGACTGTGTGTGTGTGTGTGTCGGACTGTGTGTGTGTGTGTGTGTGTGTCGGACTGTGTGTGTGTGTGTGTGTGTGTGTGTGTGTCGGACTGTGTGTGTGTGTGTCGGACTGTGTGTGTGTGTGTCGGACTGTGTGTGTGTGTGTCGGACTGTGTGTGTGTCGGACTGTGTGTGTGTCGGACTGTGTGTGTGTCGGACTGTGTGTGTGTCGGACTGTGTGTGTGTGTGTGTCGGACTGTGTGTGTGTCGGACTGTGTGTGTGTGTGTGTCTGTGTGTGTCGGACTGTGTGTGTGTCTGTGTGTCGGACTGTGTGTCTGTGTGTCGGACTGTGTGTGTGTGTGTGTCGGACTGTGTGTGTGTGTGTGTCGGACTGTGTGTGTGTGTGTCGGACTGTGTGTGTGTGTGTCGGACTGTGTGTGTCGGACTGTGTGTGTGTCTGTGTGTGTCGGACTGTGTGTGTGTCTGTGTGTGTCGGACTGTGTGTGTGTCTGTGTGTGTCGGACTGTGTGTGTGTCTGTGTGTCGGACTGTGTGTGTGTGTGTGTGTGTCGGACTGTGTGTGTGTGTGTGTGTGTCGGACTGTGTGTGTGTGTGTGTGTGTCGGACTGTGTGTGTGTGTGTGTGTCGGACTGTGTGTGTGTGTGTGTGTCGGACTGTGTGTGTGTGTGTGTGTGTGTCGGACTGTGTGTGTGTGTGTGTGTGTCGGACTGTGTGTGTGTCGGACTGTGTGTGTGTGTGTGTGTCGGACTGTGTGTGTGTGTGTGTGTCGGACTGTGTGTGTGTGTGTGTGTGTGTGTGTCGGACTGTGTGTGTGTCGGACTGTGTGTGTGTGTGTCGGACTGTGTGTGTGTGTGTCGGACTGTGTGTGTGTGTGTGTCGGACTGTGTGTGTGTGTGTGTCGGACTGTGTGTGTGTGTGTGTCGGACTGTGTGTGTGTGTGTGTCGGACTGTGTGTGTGTGTGTGTCGGACTGTGTGTGTGTGTGTGTCGGACTGTGTGTGTGTGTGTGTCGGACTGTGTGTGTGTCGGACTGTGTGTGTGTGTGTGTGTGTGTGTGTGTGTCGGACTGTGTGTGTGTGTGTGTGTGTGTGTCGGACTGTGTGTGTGTCGGACTGTGTGTGTGTCGGACTGTGTGTGTGTCGGACTGTGTGTGTGTCGGACTGTGTGTGTGTCGGACTGTGTGTGTGTCGGACTGTGTGTGTGTCGGACTGTGTGTGTGTCGGACTGTGTGTGTGTCGGACTGTGTGTGTGTCGGACTGTGTGTGTGTGTGTGTGTCGGACTGTGTGTGTGTCTGGGTGTCGGACTGTGTGTGTGTCGGACTGTGTGTGTGTGTGTGTCTGTGTGTGTCGGACTGTGTGTGTGTCTGGGTGTCGGACTGTGTGTGTGTCTGTGTGTGTCGGACTGTGTGTGTGTCGGACTGTGTGTGTGTCGGACTGTGTGTGTGTGTGTGTGTGTGTGTCGGACTGTGTTTGTGTGTGTGTCGGACTGTGTGTGTGTCTGTGTGTGTCGGACTGTGTGTGTGTCTGTGTGTGTCGGACTGTGTGTGTGTCTGTGTGTCGGACTGTGTGTGTGTGTGTGTGTCGGACTGTGTGTGTGTGTGTGTCGGACTGTGTGTGTGTGTGTGTCGGACTGTGTGTGTGTGTGTCGGACTGTGTGTGTCGGACTGTGTGTGTGTCTGTGTGTGTCGGACTGTGTGTGTGTCTGTGTGTCGGACTGTGTGTGTGTCTGTGTGTGTCGGACTGTGTGTGTGTCTGTGTGTCAGACTGTGTGTGTGTCTGTGTGTCGGACTGTGTGTGTCGGACTGTGTGTGTCGGACTGTGTGTGTGTCTGTGTGTCGGACTGTGTGTGAGTTTTACTTATTTTTTTGTTTGTTTTTGTTCTTTACATCATCTTGCTATTTAACACAGATTTGAATTAGCAGTATATCATATGGTAACAGCAGTATTTAATATAGAGAGCAGTAATAGCTGTTACATATTTTGTTGTGTACAATGTTGTGTACAATGAATAGTAACATGGAGGCATATTTTCCTCTTGATTGTTTAAACATCATTGGGGTGTACAAATTTTTGCACTCAGCTGTACAGATCCTGCAGCACTATATATGAGCATTTTAATGTGATTATGCAGAGATGATTGTGTGTGAATTAGAGATTTGTGTGTAATTATGCAACAGCTAAAGACAATGACTTCCGGATTTTAGCTTGAGATTTTAAGCAACAGTGCACTTGATCAGAACAGGGGTGAGGGAGTTCAGGGGCCAGTAAGAGCACATGGTTGATCGTATTGTCATTCTATAGTAGGAAAAAAACAAAACGAAAAAAAAAAAACACCACTCACCCCACCCCCATTTTCTAAACCACCATTCTCCCAGCAGCATCAGTTCAGGAGCTTAACACCACAGGAGGCGGCTCTAGCGCTCAGCCGGCCAATCACAGCCACACAGCTCGACCGGTGACCGGCTCAGAGGGCTGGGCTTTGAGCTTGAGAAAAGCACCGGCAGAAGCAAAGAGAGCAGAAGGACCGACGACGCATCGTGCGGTGTACATCTGTCTACCGTGATCATGTGTCAGCCGAGCCTGAAGCAGCAGCAGCAGCAGCGGCGGAGCGCAGTAGGGAAATGGTGAGATGTTGCAGGGCTTTGCACAGGCCGTCCTCTTGCTACAATCTCCACAGAGTCAGGGTTGATGCCCGGCGCCTCCGACCACTCGGCTCCTCCTCCTTAGCAGGAGCGTCAGGGGGGTCTGCGGTCGGCAATAGAAACGCTGATGCCAAAGGCCCCGGTGCTCCGGGGGTCGTTCAGATCAGCCATCAGAGCCGTTTCAGGTACCACAGGAGTCGGATGGAGAGAGTGTGATGATGGACTAGAGCACGGGCCTGCCTGCCTGCGTGTTTGTGTGTGCGCGCGCATGCATGTGACTGAAATTCGGCTTTGGTGTTGATGGATGAAGGTTTTTGTATTTAGAGGTTGAATGGATGAATTTGGAATAATGGATGATTGACAACAAAGAGAAACAAAAAAGACAAAGCAGGTGGGATTTAATGGGATAAAACAATGACACACAGTGAAGTGAGGGAGTGAGAGAGAGAAAGTGTCTGCGTGTGTGTTTGTTTTTGACTCTAATACAGTCCTCCCTCTCTCCTTCCTGCATTTGGCCTAATTGGGCACTAATACTATTAAGTTCTTGCCAGGAAGCCTGTGTGAACAATGCATGTAAGCTAACATACTTTATCAGCCTTCATCCATGCCTTAGCCATGACCTGTTCCTCATAACGAGCTGCTCAGTCATGCAGACACACAGTCAGAGAGAAACATTCTCTCGAGAGACACCATGTATCTTTGTTTTTCTTTGTTCCGATTGCCGTCGAATTCAGAGCCCTAACCCGGGCCTTACGACTCTCTTTGCGTTTTATTCTGTGGCGTGAATAGCAAGTAAGCTGCAGTGCTCTTCATAACAGTGTGCTCAGCTGTGCCAGACAGGCTGGATGGGGGTAGTGCACAAAAGCCTTAAACCTGCCGTATCGAATTAAACCTTTAGAAACGTACTCATGAAGAGCCCGTCATGAATTAATATTCGAGGGGATATGAGGATGCCAGGACTGCATTTATTTACCTCCAGTAGTCAGTGAGGTTATGTAATATTGGAAAAACAAGATCGAGTACAGTTTAAAAATGGCCACTGATAACCTCTGCAGTGCAGTTTTAAAGCAACAGTACACTCTTTGCAGAAATAAACATACAATCGTTGATACAATAATATCACCTATTACACAAGCTAAAAAATATCGGGTGTTTTTTTTTTATGCAAGATTGACATTTGTGGTGTTTAACAAAAAACAAATTTTATCCTTCGAGATAATCTGTTAATCATGTTTACTGCTGTTGTGGTAAATAAATTGGAAGAATTCGTGCCGCTTTGTACCTCTATTGAGATCATGTTACACGGATGGCAACAACTCTACGATACGAATCGATATCCTCAGGAAGAATCAACCGGCGTCGGGTAACGCTGCGTGGAAAATCAATCGAGCTCATTCAAGCTTTAGTGTCAGCTCTGTAGTAGTACTTGATGAAATGTTGTATATGTGAGAACAACCTTATCAAGAGGCTTGGTTAAAGGTCAAGGTGGGGAAGGCCAGTTGCTCATGTCAGTTACAGAGTCAAATGATACTTATGAATACTGTGGATACTTAGGATTTGTCGTTTTGTAGTGTCATGAGTGATGATTGTTCAAAGTGGGTGGGGTTTTTATTTTTATGTTTAATAACTATTATTAAAAATTCCCAAAGGAAATTCTTTCCGGTCACATCCTGACGTTTCAGATACATAAATTGTAGCAGGATCTTGTGGTCTGTAAATTCCGGTTTAAATTTCTTGCTTCTCTTCTCATAACTGCAATGTAGAGCTGAATGATATCTAAAAGGACTCCATACACTCCATCCTACAAAGCTGATAAAATAGCATGTGAACCTGGAGTGCTGATTTAATTTAAATTAAATGTCTGGAGAGAACCTCAAATCGTTTAAAAACACAGAAGCTTAGTGAAAGATCTCGCAACGGTTCATTGAGAGGTGAAAAAATGTCTGTTATAGAGAGGGTTGAGTTGTTGTATTTTTAGATAAACGTCTTGTTTTTTTCTGTTTTGCAACATACCAATTGTTCAGCATGATGGAGTGAATCGGTTGCACTGCTGCTTGAGAAAAATGTCATGCATTAGAGACTTTTCAGCATAAAAACAGAAAAAAGGATAAAAATTCTAATACTGTGATGCTGTCAGTCTTGTATTTGTTTTTTAAAATTGAACAAATGCAGTAAATCTCTTCCCATCCTTTATGCTCCAATGTTCATTTCTTTATCTTGAACATTTCTGATCCACAACCTCTTAGCCTCAAAGTCTATATATGCAGGATATGACATCCCACAAGGCTCTGCTTTAGGTCCAGTGTTGTTTTATCATATACTTTTCTTTAATTGTATTGTGCTCTGTTTAAATATAGTATTGGCATTCAGTTGTCATCTGAGCACAGCTAAGCAAAATGTGGTGTCGGAGTTAATAGACTCTTCCTTCTCGTACATTCTGATCAAACAGAAATATTTATTTATTTACTTTTGTGCGTAATTTAGTAGTGTTGATTTTTGATACAAAACCCTATAGGTCTATCCTTTCATTTTTTTCATGTAATTTTTTTTTGGACAAACAAAAATTGTCAGAAGCCCAAGTCAGTGCAATGCTGAGGATTTCTTTCTCTCTCTCTCTCTCTCTCTCTCTCTCTCTCTCTCTCTCTCTCTCTCTCTCTCTCTCTCTCTATCTATCTATTCAGAGATTACTTATGGTCTCATCCTGATTAGAATAGACAGTGTATTAGCACCTATAGTTAGCTTCCTCAGTGTAGTCCCAGACGACCCCGGTACTGCTCACTCATCACTTTCAGTTCCAAAAATCCCCAGCTCACTGACATACTGAAGGTAATCTTGTTTTTGTCCACTAACATGCCCTCAATCTCTATGGGCTCGCAAACAAATCACGTTTCATACCTTATCCCTGTCCAAGATACACGCGCACATCAGTTTTCTGGTGCTGCAGACCGTCATCGCTTACATGCTTCAACATACCAGACAGTCAGCTACTAAAGCTGAGGTAACATACAGCTGTGCTAACGGTTTACAAGGTCACAATGTTTCCAAATGTGAATAGGACTGGTCCATTTTCAAGGATCTCGCGTTTATTTGTTTTTTGGATCGACATCGTGACAACACTTTTAAATTCACTGTGTTGAAGATTTTCTTTTTTTAAATATGAAATGCAAATATTTAGACAGCAGCAATGTCTGTTTCATAGGATATTCCATAGCTGCCCATTAAACATTGTGGTCTATATTAAACATTTCATAGCTGATTGGAGACTGCAGTGGAATCGAAAGTGAAGCAATGCGTTTGTGGGGAATTCTTCCTTTCCGAGTTTCCTGTGGTGTCAAGAGGCGTATATCTAGACTAAATGCTTGTGCTTGACTAACCATTTTAAAAAAAGAAAAACAAACAAAAGTTTCTCGTGCCGTTCACATCTTTATGTGATTTTAGAGATGTTACACATCATGGTTTGTTTTTTTCCAAGCAGGAGTAAAGCTTTTTTTTTGTTTGTTTGTTTGTTTTTAACAAAAGCTTACCGGAAGTGGTCAGAGACCTACTCTTTGCCTCAGTTTGTGGATAGCTTAGTTATTTTTGGTAACTCTATACCTCTAGAACACAAACATGATGATAATTTTTTTAATGCCACGAGAAGTTTAGGCTTTGCTTAAAAGACTATTTTTAAGTTACTTTTTTGCGATTCGCTTTACTATATGAAATGTGCAACATGGTGTCCCTCAAGGTTATCATGTAGGCCCTTTATTGTTTTCTCATTTTTGCAATAAATTACTTAATATATAATATAAGTACTATAATATATAATATATTAATATAAGTAATTAATACTTCTAGTTGATTTTATGAATAATATGCAGCATGTAATACTGTTTATATATCTATATATTTACCCATATAGATATTGATGTAGATGTATATTTTTGAATATTCTGTTTAGCCTGATTAAATAGCTGCTGCATGAATAACTCTTCTTAAGTTCATCATACTTGCTGAGGTCTTAGTGTAGTAATGTAGTACTGTACTGTTTGCGCTCTGAGCCTTACTGGCTTCATCATGCATGTCGCACAGGTTGCAGTTCCCGCAGTTGGCATTGCGGCGGCGCCTCGGACAGCTGAGCTGTATGTCCCGGCCCACTGCCCGACTCCGCTCATGGCCACTCTCCTTCCTCCACTACATACTTCCATTCGCTGTACTCAAGCCCTTCGCCAAGGTGGGCTGGCGGCCGACAAGCAGAGTAAGTCTAGCGGAAGGGCTTTAAGGCTAAAATAACCCATACCTGTGTGTTTGTGTGTGTGTGATGAGCTGTGTATGAAATCAGTATCCAGAGACCCCCATAAAATTCTTTTTTGCGGCTTTAATGTTCAACATTATAGCCATCACTAATAGAAATCTTTTAAACAGTTCAAAGGGTGCATTGAGGGCGAGAGCTTGTAGTGCAGATGGCTGCTTGCGTATTCACTCCCTCCAGGCCGGAGTGAAAAGGCTCTCTGTCCTGCTGAGATTCCCTGAACTGAGGAAAGCTTTGTCCAACTTCTCACCAGTGTGCCATGGCCGCTTTCACAGTATTGTTCACTCTCTGAAAGAATTCCCAGTCAGGCCCAGCCTCAGATACGTTTTTCCAGATCAATGATTATTTATTTACTGATATTTCATTTGAACTTGAAGCTGTTGCTTTAACGTAGCGTGACATTTTTTTAAGCACACACTGTCAGTGTAGTATCAGAGTGTTTGATGAAATGCAGCTGCTTATATTTGCCGCTGTGATCTGGTGAACTGAAGCCATTTCTTGTTCATTTTTTTTCTGAATTAAAGCTGTGTTCTGTTTATTTATTTGCCTGTCTATCTGTCTGTCTGTCTCTGTTTATTTAACAAATTCTGTTTGTGTGTCAGTCACCATCTCTCTCTCACTCTCTCACTCTCTGCCCATGCTGTCTGTCTGTCACCATTTATCATTCACGCTCTCTCTCTCTCTCTCTCTCTCTCTCTCTCCACATTCTGTCTGTATCTGTCCATCTGCATTTCTGTATATCGTCGTCACCATCTAATCCTATCTTTGTCTTTCGCTCCATCTCTGTTTGTCTGTATTTGTTTATCTTTCTGTCTCTCTGTTTTTGTCTGTCTTTGTACTTTTACCTTAATAACAATAAATAGATATACTGTACAGTCGGTAAAAGATACAGACAAACTACTTGACTAGGATTTTCTTTTCCGCATGAATCCTGGATAAAAACAAAGCAAAGAAAGTCCATAAAATTGCATCAATAATTTTCACCTCCAGAAGAACGCAGTAAAATTCCAATGTCCTTTCTGCCCACTAGAGCTGAAGCTGACTATCGTAATCCACTTAAACACTTTGACCTTCTACCGTCCTTTACTTCGCCAGTGGCTTTGTCCCATATTGTTCACTAATGTAGTACTTTTAAAAAATTTTAAGCATGAACCCTAACTAACATCTTTATGGTGGTTAGCTTTCAAATTCCAAAATAGAAATTTGCTCGTGTTGCCTTAAACCCTAACAAAAAGTCATTTAGTTTATCTACATTGATAAATACTTTATAATATAAACACAGGTTTATTTTTTTTCAAATGCAGTAGCACCAGTGTTGGTACAGTACAGGTTGTTATTACAGTCTCATGCTTTTGATTAGTCATCACTTGAGTTAATGAGTTAAGAGTTAAGCCTATTCAAGTAACCGTCTGCCTCCTGATTTAGGTAACCATATACAAGACCATACCAACACGGCTGCTCTCCAGGGCCTGGGGTCGTCTTAACCAGGTCGACCTTCCCATCTGGTTACGGAAACCCATTTATAGTTTGTACATATGGACATTTGGTGTGAACATGAAGGAGGCAGCTGTGGAGGACCTGCAGCATTACAGGAACCTGGGCGAGTTCTTCAGACGCAAGCTCAAACCACAGGCCCGACCTGTGTGCGACTCGCACTGCGTGGTAAGTTCACGTCTGAGCGTGTTTGTATAAAAAATGTGAAGGTCACTATTAGAACTTCAGGTTGAAAGCGCGTCTTAAAGCATGTGTTGGCTTGTACAAACAACGTAACGTAATTGTGAACAAACCAGAGGTGACTCACCGTACGTACGTTGCAGCTGGAGAAAATCAGTGGCCTATGGTTTTGGATTTTTTTTTTGTTTTGTTTTTTTTTTCTCAAATATCACTTGGATTTCTCTTTCAAGATTTCAAGAAAAACTTTAAAAAGTGCTTTTCTTTCTTATATTCTGTCATTCATTCAAAAAACGCCTGTAACATAGTCTTGTACCGATGCAAAACCGCGGACGTCTCTGCATTAAGCGTGGCGAAGCCTTTGATTGTACTAAACATGAACACTGTTAAGGTCATTATGTGTCTCTGATTAAAAGTGTTGTTTGACAGGTCCAAGATACAAACTTTAACTCTTCTCCTATATTGTTTCTTCATAATGATATTAGTCATTCCTCATTAGTTATGCTCTGCGTCCTCAGATCAGTCCAGCTGATGGGAAAATCCTTCACTTTGGCCGTGTGAAGAACTGCGAGGTGGAGCAGGTGAAGGGGGTCACCTACTCTCTGGAGACCTTTCTTGGTCCATGCACATGGACCGAGAGCTTAGCTATCAACAAGGGTGCGTCACTTTTTTAAGTTCGTGATTTGCCGTTTATTGTTTGAGCTGTTTACGTCGGTTCTGATATCTGTGTTTTTGGGTGTGCGGTGTTTAGATGAGGATGACGACAGCAATTTCCAAAACCTGCTGGTGACGAAGGAGGGGAATGAGCTGTACCACTGCGTGGTCTATCTGGCACCGGGAGATTATCATTGCTTCCACTCACCCGCTGATTGGAGAGTTGTGAACAGACGCCATTTTCCAGGTGAGGCTCAAACCTTCCTCTATAATACCGTGATGGCTGAACTTTTAACACAATTCAGAACGGACACCATAGAATTTGATTTATAAATTCTATACAGTACTTTATAATGGGTTATGGGTCACAGGGGTAGAAACATAATCACGTGGCCTGTTGGTTAGGAGCTGAATGGTACATCCAAACCCTGATATGTGCTCTCCTGTTGTACAGACACTGTTCTAGTGTGTTCACTGAGTTACAGTGCTGTTAGTTAATCAGACTACCTGTAGGTGGTGCTGGTGTATCAGAGTGAGTGTAATTATCAGTGTGTGTGTGTGTGTGTGTGTGTGTGTGTGTGTTTTAAATAAACTTAGTTCTGGCAAAGAAAGGTGGAAAAGAGTATACTTTCGGTCAAATTATGTTCTCCTTCCGGTTCTCCTCCTGGTTCTCCTCCCGGTTCTCCTCTCACCTCTAACCCTTGCTAGGTGGATTATTGGCTATTTGCAATATCTGGAATGCTGAGCATCTACATTATCTTGGAAAACTTGTATTTCTAATTATTCCAATTGCTATTAATGGGAAACACTAGAATCCCAATTGAATATTTGCAATTCAGAATATGTCCAGATAGTAGATTCTGGCATCTCTTACATTTGCTGCACATGCATGCAGATTAGCAGAGCTCATTAAAAATCTACACTTAAGTGAAACATCAATGCCCTGTTTTAATAAAGATAAACATTTTGCCATTCGATGAATGTAGATACATTAGTTAATATATTGTGAATTCATTTTATTAAATAAAAAAAGTACACGTTCATTCGTTATTTTCTTTCTCACTTCCAGAATTAATTTCTGTTCATGGATCATTTTAAAGATCACTTAAGTAGTTCATCTGTAACAAGTCTTATCTGTTTTCACTCCTCTGCTTCTTCTTCTCTGAACCTCACTTTCATGCATCTCCTCAGACGTATGAATCACTCAATCTCGCTACTTTGAGAAGAAAATAAATGTGTGGTTGTATTTTGAAGGCTCTCTGATGTCGGTGAACCCAGGCATCGCGCGCTGGATTAAAGAGCTCTTCTGTCATAACGAGCGCGTGGTGTTAAGCGGAGAATGGAGACACGGCTTCTTTTCACTAACTGCTGTCGGAGCCACCAACGTCGGATCCATCCGGATCTACTTTGACAAGGTTAGAATTCACTTCTCTTCTCTGTCTCGTTGTTTCGGTGCCCTGTGTAGCTCTCTGTGTAAGCTGTACTGCTGACATGCTGTTATTAACAGACTGGTGTTTTACAACATTTACTCATCCTCTGTAATGGATCAGATGTGAAGGGTGAAATCTGATCTGTCAATAATTCGACAGTGAAATTTGTTAAAGTTGATCATTATATTATATCACAAGGTCTCTTGACAGAAACGCCCTTAAAGACACCTGCATTTATGATTTCTGCTTCAATCCATAACACTACTGGTAATTTGTACTGTGATTTATTGGACCGTGGGTTCTAGTTTCTCCTCCAAATTCAATCAGAGACCGAAAGGATAACAGAGTGAATAATTGACTTCGTTCACCTTCATTGCGTCCAAGTATTAATTCACTGCTCATGTTGGTTCTAGAGGGCGTGTCAGGGGGTGTGTCCTCACTTGACATGACTGCCTCTGATAGGCTGAATGATTTTTCTACAAAGAGATCAGCCCCAAGTGCTCTTCTCACTTCTTCATACCAGTCTGTGTATTTTTCTTAGTGTAAAAAAAAAAAAAAAAAGAATCTTGCCGTTTTATTTATTTATTTTTTTTGCGAATGAATAAACAAACAAAAAGGAATCGTTGAAAGAGTGCATTATTAACTTTTGCCATTCCCCAAATAAAAAAAAAGAAATTATAAAATGGTGAACTGAGTACGTATAGCATTAATCATAAATGTGGTTTATTAGAATGTATTATTAAAAAATGGTAATACCAATTAATAATAATAATAATAATAATATAGATAAAATAACAAATAAATAAACAAAACAAATAAATAAATAATCATAACATTCTCCAAATGAGTGTGCAGTTTTTGGAATAAAAATAATTTAGTAAGTCTGACTGATTACATTAAATAAGTTAAAAGTTATGTACGTAAGTTACGTAAGAAACTATTTAAATATGGAAATACTTGCGTTGAAAAGTAAACATGTACAATATGCATATTTAATGTTAAAAAAGCAAAGGTTCTCTGCGTAGCATTAACCAAATCCATCTCTTCCCTCTGTAGGAGCTGCGTACCAACAACCCTCGTTATAGTAAAGGCTCCTACAACGACTTTAGTTACGTGTCTAACAACAACCAGGAGGGCGTGAGTCTGCGCAAAGGTGAGCACCTGGGCGAGTTCAACCTGGGCTCCACCATCGTTCTGCTTTTTGAAGCTCCACAAGACTTCACTTTTAACCTCACAGCAGGCCAAAAGATCCGTTTCGGAGAACCTCTGGGGACGATGCAGACATGAGAGCGGTGCACGGTGCAGGGACACTCTGATCCAAAATGTGCAGACTTTCCAGAGTGTTCCACAAACTAACACACAGCGCACAAGAAGGAACAACTCGTACTCGACGATGTGGACGGAGTCACGGCACCACCGTTGCATTATTGTGATTAGATAGTCACGTTTACTTCAGAGGTGTTTATAATGAATTTTTTTTAATTATTATTATTAAAAGTTCTCTCTTAACATGCTAAGCTTAGACCATCAAAGTGTTTGTTTTAAGAGTTGGTTTAGTAGAACTTTTTTTTTTTTATGCTTCAGATGTTTTTATTTCTGTTGTAATTTGTGAAATTATTTTTATTTTTTAATTTTTATTTTTTATTTTTTTTTTGCCATATTGCCTTTTATCATTTGTTTTGGGGTGGATGGATTTTTCAGGGGTTTGTAGCACAGATAAAGATTTATATACACATCTGGACTATGTACACTTTGGCTCTTTGGATTTTTTTCTTTTCATGAATTTTTTTTTTTTTTTTGTGCTCCACAGTAAAGCTCTTATTCCGTGTATAAAACTAAAATAACCTGCAATAACCTGCTATTAGCTTTTTAGTTTAGACATTGATAAAAGGACAGTTAAGTAAACGTGCCGTGCTGAGCTCTGGAAATGAAACGGCACGAACCTCTCAGACAAACGTACACCTTGTGGAACAGAGAGCAAGTGGATGAAAAAAATCAGAGAAGAACAGAAATACAGTTATTATTCTTTTTTTTTTTTCCATATCACATCATCAACCTGACAACATTTACAGCATTTAGCAGACCTGACAACAAATCTAACATTATGTTGTAGTTATAGCAAACTATTTTAGTCGGATAATACGTTATATTATTTGTCACAAGTGACAAGATTTCGAACGCGGCAGCAGTTTTGTACTTTCTCCTTTCCTGCTAACTCGATAAGCTCTTTTTCTAAATCTTTCTGTAGCTGCGATTCAATCTGCAATTTCACTATTTTCCACTACATACAGTAAAGCGTAACTATACATCGATTTAAAACGTATACAGTGTCGTTTGGTCAAAAATTGTAATTCTTGGAACTTTTTGCTGCTGTAATTCTCCTTGGAAAATATTTCTCTATACTCGTTCCTCACAAAAATCCGCCGTGAAAAAGGTGTCCGCTTGTTTGAGAGACGTTTTAGGTCGCTAACCTGCTTCGCTGAAAAATAGGATCGATTTAGTTTGCACATGAATTCCTGCTTTATCTCCTTCACTGAAAAATCAAGCAGCCAAAACGTTCATGAGCTCGTACGGGCGACACGTAGAATCCTAGAAAGAAAGGTTTGAAAAGCTGTTTGTTTCAAACAGAACCTGTTTTTCTTAACTTTTCTTAAATGAACGCTCGAGTCTCTTGTTAATGATGGAGAATTCCACAATCCTCACTGCCACATGTTTAGCTCATGTTTTACTCTGTTCACACCGGCAGCGATTTCTGACTCCGTTGCCATGGTTTCCCTGGTAGCCGTACGAATCCGTATTCGTAAAAACTATCTAATATAAATGTCTACAAAACTTTCTACTTTCCTGTTCTAAATCAGTCTGTAGCTGCGATAAAATGTTTCCCAGATGTTCCACTACATAAAGCGTAACTATACATCAATTTAAAAAGTGTCGGTCGTTATTATTGTAATTGTTATTGTAACAATAAACAAATCAGATGAACATGTAATAGACATGCCGTAATTCTCCGTGCGTCTTATGTTCTGTATAGCTGCTTTGAAACGATGTCCATTTAATAAAATTGAATTGAATTGAAAACTAGTCATTTTAACCCTAAATACCGTTTGTGTATAATATCTTGTTGTAAATCTCTGCTGTCTAACGCACTTAAAATGTGGGGAAATGGAACACTTAAGCTTGTAGCTGCAGAAAGTTTCACCAGCCGTCTCAAGAGCTGCCGAAGAAGATAAAAAACCGCCATGTGAGGAAAAGAAAAAAAACTTTCCAACACTAAGATTTGGTGCAGACGAATTGCTTCATTTGCTGAATTTTATCCTGTCGCATCAGAAATCACCAGTTTTAACTGCAAACGAATGATTTCCACAACGCTTGGTTACGCTGCTTCTGAGGAATCGTTCGAGCCAGTCGTCTAGATCTGAAGCTTTACAGCACTTGTATAGTATTAAGAAAATCTCGCTTTTAAATGTCAAAAAAAAAAAAAAGTAGAAAATAATGTGTTAAATGTTAAATGTCGAAAATAACCGACTTCATTTTACGTGTCGCTGCTGGTGTGAACACGGCGCTAGACCTGAAGCGCCTTTACTTCAGTTCCCCCTTTAGTACGCTAATATTATCATATAATAATAATAATAATAATATCGACTAGTAATGAATTTCAAATTCATAAGAAAAAAATTGGTCCCAGATGTTTCATCTCTTCTGCCAAGGTGATGGGTTTATTACATGTTTAATATGTTTAATATCTGTTTAATACTTGTTTATTCCAGTGTTAGAGTGGCAGATTTACACAGTATTGCACTACTGTACTGCATGCCAATTTGTCTGTAAAATACTTGAACTCCAACACTGCATAGATTTAACTACAGCGTAGACGAAACTGTAAAACGTCCTTGGTAAAAAGAATTTTGGCAAATTTGTAAAAGAGAATTCTGGAGTCTGTTTTTCTGATTTGGACTTTTTTTGTTTGTTTGTTTTTTTATTAAAAAAATTGCAAATGTTAAATGTTGCAATTGTTTTTAAAATGTAAAAATAAATAAAACATTTACTAAAAATTCAGTATATTAGTGTTTATTCATTCAGTTTGAAATCTAATCAGGATTTATACGTTTATTCTGCTAACATGTGAACTTGGATGTTCAGCATATTACAGAATAATGTGCCTTAAAAAAATCTATTTCGCACTGGATATATATCAGTCATAATAAAGGAGAAGCACTAGTTAATTATCTAAATCAGTACAAAATGGCAGGGGCACGGTGGCTTAGTAGTTAGTGGTTTGCCTCACACCTCCAGGGTTGGGGGTTCGATTCCCGCCTCCGCCTTGTGTGTGTGGAGTTTGCATGTTCTCCCCGTGCTTCGGGGGTTTCCTCCGGGTACTCCGGTTTCCTCCACCGGTCCAAAGACATGCATGGTAGGTTGACTGGCATCTCTGGAAAATTGTCCGTAGTGAGTGAATGAGAGTGTGTGTGTGCCCTGTGATGGGTTGGCACTCCGTCCAGGGTGTATCCTGCCTTGATGCCCGATGACGCCTGAGATCCGAGGTAGTTCGGATAAGTGGTAGAAAATGAATGAGTACAAAATGGCAGCCTACATATGAACATGAATAAGTTTCACTTTAGGTCACAATTCCATAGAGAGTTTCACTGGTTTTGGGGAAAGACAAAGGCAGGAAATTGGAGATTAATCTGTTTTACTGTCCTACCTGAATTTTATCCATTTTGATTAAATGATCAAGAATAATTCTGAGATGTAGTGCAAAATGTTTTAGAAATGGTGAAGGCGTGTGTGTCTGTGTGTAAACGCGTGCTGTGATTATTTCCTATTATCTACTGGAATTTATGTAAAAAGTCCTTAAAAACCATACAGATGCTTTTTAAACCAGAAAGAGGCTCTTGATACAGACACTGTACTGTTTAGACATAAATTTAAGACACAAATCTTTTCCCTCTAAATACAAAGTAAAAACAAATTATTTTATAAAGAATATCCAACCTTAAATCTATCAAAATTTGTTGACAAAATTGATGAAATGATTAGAGTTTCGAGCAGAATTCTGGTGTCGTTTTTGTTATTCCCGTGAGACGTTAGCAGTTGTGTCTCGTTCTCATTCTCACATAATCAGTCGCAAGGTTACAATTTTCAGCTATCTCAAATCCTATCGCTATAAATAAGGGTCTTGGTTTTAACTCCTAAGAGCACAATAAAAAGCACTTATGTCTTTTTCTACATAACGTTCTCCAAGACACGATTTGCATCACATTGATGAGAAATCCATCATAGTAGTAGCTGTGATGCATCGCTCTCTTTAGGTATAGGCAATGGATCGAGGGTTGAATCCTTCTGGTGCCACTATCCGCACAGCATTTTGGGTAATGTAGGAAAAGTCAAGTCAGTCTGCCTGTAAGGGGCAGTAGAGAATCATGTGGTTAATGTTGTTGGTCAGAAGGTCAAGGTTCAAGCCTTAGCACTGTCAAACTGAAACTGTTGGGAAACTGAGCAATTAAGGCCCTTGTTCAGTTGCCCAACTTCTACCTACATGACTTGCATATTAATAACCATTATTAACATCAATGCTGAACGAGATTTGAATAAAATTGTGGCCTTTGTTATTGCCACGTATACAATAGAGCACAGTGGAATTCTTTTCGTCGCATATACCAGCTAAGGAGGTTGAGGTCGGAGTGTGGGGGCAGCTATCGTGCAAAGCCTCTGGAACATGGAGTGTTACATATAAAGGCCACAATGTCATTCAGATTTTGTTCACAGTTGATGTTAATATTGGCTACTAATATGCAAGTCATGTAGGGTGGATTTGTTTTTACTTTAATGTTCACACTTCCTCTATGACAGTGAACGCACGATTCTCTGGGTTCCAATCAAAACCAGTCAGTCTAGTATTCGTGCAAGACACGAAGTGTTTCACTTCAGGAAGTTCAGCCGCTCCCTCGTCTGTTTCAAACCGGTTCCACCGCTGGCAATATGTTTTCCTTCAGGTTTGATCTCCATGTCAGCAATAAGCTCATGCTGAGCTGAGCTTCTTAATTTAGAAACACCTCTGTTGTGTTAGTAAATCTCTATGTTCTCACTAATCATCAAAGAAAAAAAGAAAGAAGGAAAAAGGTAATCAGTTGTAGCTTTAATACCAATAATGTGGATCCACAGCTTTCACAAAAAAATGGCAAATGTCTAAAGTTACCATTTTAGATTCATGACATTTGACATTCCACAAATCACACATACGTATATCTATTTAACCGAATCAGTGATAGTAGCTTCCGATATACAGTATCTAGCCAACTAATGTCATGGGCTAAGAAATAAATATAATGTAAGATTATAAACACATTTAATCAAACATTCTTCATTCAATCTGTTGGAAAAAAGAGAGAAAAAAGAGTCTGCTCATTTTAGTGATGCTTTTCCTGTCTATAAACAAACGCAGATGGAAAGCAGGTGTGTTTGTGTTTGTTTGTGTGTGTGTGCGTGTGTGTGTGCGTGTGTATGATTTACAGTATACAGTGTGTGTATCGCAGTTGTAACTAGGTGTTGACCTTAAAAACCTCCCCTACTTCCACATCAATAACCGTGACAGCGATAGTGGTGATTCAACAGGAATGAAAAGAAACCGTTTTTTCACTTTGACCTAATTATATTAATTCTAACGATGTCTGTTCTTCAACTGTAATTAATTATTTCCTGTGAACGGCACACCATGACTCGAAAGTATTTTCTGTTGCTCTTCATTATTACCTGACTTAAAGTTTCACCTTAACAAACAGGGAGGTTCAGGGCTCTTGCGATATAGGTAGTGCAAAGTTTCATTTATTTTTCGAATCGAATACGTTTCAGATCGCGCTATTGTCAACAGAAAAGTGGAAAAGAAAAATCTTATAAATATTTACATCAAATTAAGACACCAAACATTTCCCCTGTGGCGTCACCTGAATGTGAACACCTGCTTCAAAGGCGAGACTCGAGGAAAAAAAAATCTGGCCTTTAGTACAAAAGGTTTGTTATGTTCAGAGTCCCTAAATTTGCTTACATTTAAATAGAGACCTAGAAATATTTAGAAATATCGTGAAGATTCAGACTGCTTCCTTGCTTGTTTTTTCTTTAATTCAAACAAAATCATTTCCACTTTTAAGTCCCAGACACCACTGTACACCAATTTCAGTCTTGATCTATGAGGAACTGGGTGTATTTCTTATCTCTATCCCTAACCAGACATACATTACTGGATCTCTTTTTGTATGTATGAATGAAACTTGACTCTTGTCTTATTCTTCCACCAGCAGACAAAGAATCACAGAAGACCAAGAAAAATGGTCTCAGAATGGTGCCTTGAGGGATCCCCGAGCGCAAACCTGAATAGCATAACGAAGGCACTGAATTCCAATACTGCTTGTTATTAAGCATGTTGAAGCTAATTGAAAAAAAAACAAAACACAAAATGACTTTACTAAGAGAAGCTGAAAATAAATTACTGTAGATATGCTATCATTCTTGTTCAGTACAGTATCATGTTCAGCTCTAAGACCATGTTTAGCTCAATTATACATCATATAGTGTTAACACTGTTCTGTTTGCAACTAGTTCTGTTAATAACATGGTCTCCACTTCTCAGCAGGGTCTTGGGAAGCCGCCCGTTCTCGGTGGTCAATAATTCGACCTCTGGTTTAGAAAGCAATTCCTACTTTACTGTTTCCAATGCAAATCCATGCAAGTCCACGCTTCACTCCAGACCTTCTCACTTCCTCCTGCGACAGCGGCAGCAGCAAGCATAACAGCGGCTCACCTGCTCCTCGTCATCCTTGATGGTGTAGTTACTGTTCAGATTGCCGTCTTTAGCCTGGCCGTAGACAGGCACGCCGGACGGAGCGTCCCCTCCCGGGACTTTGAAACTGCCATAGGGGTTTTGGGAAGCGTTGCCATTGTATGAGCTCTCCAGCGCCATGGGGTTGATGATGACCATGCTGGAGTCATCATACGAGCGCAGCTTGGCTCGGGGAATGCTGACGTCTCCGTAAGGGTTGTCCAACGACAGATTCATATCAGGATTTTCAGAATTCAGTGGTTACGATGAAAAATGTCAGGTGAAGAAAAGAAGGAAGGCTCCAATTCTTGCAGTTTCCAGTCAGACTGAAGATCTCTGTTATTGGTGCGGATCAATTGGTGCTGATTGTTATGGTGTTGCTGGGTGATCTGGTGTCTGTGGAAGGAAAGTAGTAAAAGCACAAGCTGTCTTTTTTAATGTGTTATGGAATTTAACATGGGGTGCAAAAGTTTTTGTGTCCTTAGTACAAAATGAAAATGAAATTTTGTGTTATAAGATTTTTTACAAAGAAACAAAAATGATGTCATGAACTGACACAAGTTTAACTTACTGGAGAAAAAAATCTAAATTATATCTGATTAAATGTTTGATTCTCCATTAATGTCTACCTCATGTCTAACTTCTCAGTTCTTTAGGTTCAAGTTCTTGAAGATTTTTTTTTTTCTTTAAATAAAACTTTGTTTACTGTTTTCCCTATTCAAAAAACCGTGGACTTTTGCAACGGCAAGCTTTTCTCCTGCTAGGTCTTCAATATATGGATAAAGACTTTAACTAAGTCAATGAATTTTAACCTCATTTGTTCTCGACAGTGATTCACACACATCCTGGCAAAATAACTCGAGCTCTAAAGCAGTGCACAAATCAGAACAAAAGTTCATACCTGTGAAAACGTGCTGATGTGTGTAGAGCGTAAAGACTAAAAGGTGGTAAAAGTGTTATCCAAATCGCCTGAGAAGATTTCCTCACAATCGACTGAGCAGAATGTGAGCTGTTCCTGTTCCTGAAGTCTAATGCAGCATACCTGAAGAGCCAGAGGCATGTAGAGGTTGCTGTTTAAGTGAATATCGACTTCAGCTCCCTTGGTGTCCAAGCAGAGCTCTGTGTGTGTGTGTGTGTGTGTGTGTGTGTGTGTGTGTGAGCGAGAGAGATGAAGGGTGGGGTTGGCTCAGGAATGTCTCTTCCGCCTTTCCCAGATACAGGTGTATTTTACATAACATTAATGCAATGCTTATTACCTATGTGTAGGACCAGGTGTCTCAGGAAACAATCAGAGTGACACAAAAATGATATAACTACAATGGATTTGATTCTGAGGGTTACACAATATGTGTAGAAGTGTTTTTTTTTTTTATATGAATAGAAAAGCTGGAGTGCTTATCTCAGATTTCTATTTGAACAGTGTGTGTGTGTGTGTGTGTGTGTTTATCTACCTGCCTTGCAGCTTATATGGAAAAGAAATATGAAAGGCTGTGTGTGTGTGTGTGTGTGTGTGTGTGTGTGTGTGTGTGTTGTCACTGAAACTACCCCACCTACAAAACCTGACTTTTCTCTCGTCACACCTTTGGAATGTTTATTTTCAGGTAAAACAAATGGTGTAATGCGCTCTCAGGAACAAAGGCACCAAACTACAGACACCTCTCTGACATCGTTCTAATGTGTAATTAATATCTAATCGTTTACCTGCGAAGTAGCACATGCTGTGCTTTTAATTAACTTGTAAAGCTTCACCACTACTAATTAAAATCCTTCAATTATTTATAGTTAATCATCACAGTGGTATACATGAAAGATACAAATAATGAAACGTGCATTTTAAGACTATTTTAAGGAAAAATAATTTAATATAAATCAATTTTATTCTGATTTCTATTGCTTTCTCGAATGTTTGTCAAGTTCTCAATGCAGCGTGTAAACAATACAGTATAATATATCGTTACACATTTTTACAAATACAAATTAAGTAAAAAAATTGGTGGTAAAAAAAAAAAAAAAAAAAGATTTTTTGAACCTTTGCAGCATTTAACATTCCTAAATGATGTTCATTAACATCATTAATTTTTATAAATAAAACATTAAATATAAAAAAAACATTAATTTTTATATTTAACACATTCATTTTCATTCATCTTCTACCGCTTATCCGAACTACCTCGGGTCACGGGGAGCCTGTGCCTATCTCAGGCGTCATCGGGCATCAAGGCAGGATACACCCTGGACGGAGTGCCAACCCATCGCAGGGCACACACACACACTCTCATTCACTCACGCAATCACACACTACGGACAATTTTCCAGAGATGCCAATCAACCTACCATGCATGTCTTTGGACCGGGGGAGGAAACCGGAGTACCCGGAGGAAACCCCCGAGGCACAGGGAGAACATGCAAACTCCACACACAAGGCGGAGGCGGGAATCGAACCCCCAACCCTGGAGGTGTGAGGCGAACGTGCTAACCACTAAGCCACCGTGACCCCATAACAAAGATGTTTATTTTTTATTTTATTTTTTTAATTATAATTTATCATTTTTTTAACTTCTGGAGTTCCTTAAATATGTGAACAATTTATTATTTTATTTATTCTTTTTTTTTATTTAATATATAATTTTATATATTTAAAATAGAATTTTAGAAATACAAAATGTATATGACGTCATCTATAAAGAATCTGGATGTTTTAAACACAAATGCATGAAAGGGTTAAAATATATATATTTTTTAAATACACTTTTTTAGTCCAAATATTCTCATACAGATAAAGGATCATAACGAGGTCAGTGTTTAACGCCACGCTACGTTTTCTCTACAGTGTGTCCAGGTTTGACATAAAGGACTTTGTTGGAGGTAAAGTGTATGGTGAAATATATTTAGAAAGTTATTTAATTCTAGAATAAACTGTAGTTTGGTTTATTAGAAATAACCTCCAGCGTGCTGAACAGTGCGGTGAGACATTGTCTTGATGCAGGTAGCATCAGCTTAAAGAATGCCATTGACACGTTGTGCTACCAATGTACACGTACTGGTTCTAACGCATTCCTGTAGAGTGCTGAAATACCACAGTGCTGACTGTAAACAAAGATAACGATGAGTGCAGCTCAAAAGGATGCTAGTAACTCTAATCCAGAAACTATACATATAGCTATCTATTGTCTGTATGTACTCTAATGTCTACACTATGTTGTTTAATTTAATCAAACCCTTTTTTTATTTCTGTGGCACAACTGTTGTAGATATAACTGGAGTGTATCAGATACAAACAGGTCAGATGGAAGTACTATGGTAGAAAAAAGGCATATAACTAGAACACACACACACACACATATACATATACATATACACACACAAGGCATATAACTAGAACACACACACACACATATATGTCTCTCATATATGTATTAAGAAGAGAATAGAGAGTGTAGAGTTACCGCCTTAGTCTCTCTCTCTAATACACAACTGCACACACACACACACACACACACACACACACATCTATCTATCTATCTATCTATCTATCTATCTATCTATCTATCTATCTATCTATCTATCTATCTATCTATCTATCTATCTATCTATCTATCTATCTATCTATCTATCTATCTATCTATCTATCTATCTATCTATGTATATCTCTCTTTATGCAGATACATGTGTGTGTGTGTGTGTGTGTGTGTGTGTGTGTGTGTGTGTGTGTGTGAGAGAGAGAGAGAGACAATGAGAGAGAGAGAGCGTTACTAAGGCGGTAACTGTACACAGTAACACTCCTGTGCCTGATATATACATATAAAAATCATTCATCATCATTTCCACAGTCAGTTATTTGACCGATGCCTTTCTGAGTTCAAAACAATTTCTTGAAAGATAACGGCACCAAAATATATTGCAATATTTATTTCACATTCAGAAAAGAAGACTGTTGTAGTTTATATCATATTTAACTCTCCAGATCAATATCCATCTTGACCGGGTTAAAGCAGAATCTCAAGATGAACAAATCAAAACATAAAAAGTTCTTGTTTCTGTGTAGAAACATTAAAGTCATCCTCTTGAGAGACATCTGAGGAAGGTTGAAGTATCCTTCAAAGGTTCTTAAAAGATTTCGAAGCTGGTTGTGTATTATTATGTGCTATTATAGTATATTTTGTGAATGATTATACTGAGACATTTGGGCAAATATATCATCCTGTGCATCATATATCCTTGTATATCACATTTGGTGTTAGAGTTTAAGGTGAGCTTTACTGAAAGGACAACTGGCTTTACCTGACTCTCACTAGTCATTACACTATTGTACTGGGGCAGATGTTGGTTTGTGTGTGCATGCTGTGTGTTTTTGATAGAAAGACTTGAAAGAGCTGGAGGTGCTCTTTAAAGCAAAGGGGTAGCCATGGTGACGGCCAAACCAACAAACACAAGAGGCAAAGGACAAATAAAGGTTAAGTGCTATAGCTCTGTGGTCACATTGTGTGTGTGTGTGTGTGTGTGTGTGTGTGTGTGTGTGTGTGTGTGTGTGTGTGTGTGTGTGTGTGGTGTGTGTATGTGTGTGTGGTGTGTGCAAGCACGCATGTGTGTGTGCCTGTGCTTAAGGCGTACAATTGTCCACATAATGTGATTTAACATATTTAACACAGATATTTCCCATAAGACAAAAAAAAAACAAAAAACAGCAGCATCTGGGAAAACAATCTGATTAACTAATTCCAAGCAGCCCAATTAAGGTAACTGTAATTAACAGTAAAATGTGTCCTTGTGTAGATGCAAGGAAACAATCAGGTGTCATTATGAGTCATGTGGTTCTTGCTGAGGGAGGGATCATTATTTCAAATCATGTGGTGGTGCTTTGTCCTAGCTGTGGTGGTTATTTGCACACTTCCGCCAAGCTTCTTAAAAATATTCAAGCTGTTCCTAGCTGAGTGAAACTAACATAAGCTCCAGGAAATCCTCTCTCGTATTACTTTTAGTAAAAATGTGGAAATCTATTAATAGATTTTATTAATCTATCATTGTCTGAATGAAAAAACTGTTTGGAAATCAGAGCCTGCTGCACTACATGCTTATACACCTGCAGGCATAAAAACAAGGCATGATGAATAAATGAGAAAAGAAACCAAACGATCTATTCGTCTAACCTCGATTCATGCTGGGAAAAACAAAAGGAAATGGCTCCAGTAAAGAAATATAATAATACATGTTTTGTCTGATATTTAAATAATGTTAATAATATAAATTTGTCTTGTAATTATAAAGGGAATTAAAGATATGGAATTAATGAGGCTGCATGAAGGAGACACTGGATTTACGTCAATGGGAAAGAAATTAAATAGAATTGCGAATCATTATTCAGAGACTGCGAAGGTTTTGCATTCGTGTGATTTATAAAGAGGAAACGATGTTTAAAGAGTCTGAAATAAATCTTCTTAACTCTAAAAGAATTCAACATAAAAATGACAAATAAATTATTTTTTAAACTTTTTTTTTTAAATTAATGTTAAGAATGTACATGAAGTACATGGAGTACATTTTTCACTGAATATCTAAAACATCCCAAATCTGTACTGTTTATTAGATTGTTAAAAAAATATTGTGTAAAATATTCTAATTCTATTGGCTCGGGGGACTCCGGAGGCAGCTGATAGGTACCGGAGGGCCAAGCGAGCTTCAGCCCGGGTGGTTGCAGAGGCAAAAACTCGGGTCTGGGAGGAGTTCGGTGAGGCCATGGAGAAGGACTATCGGTTGGCCTCGAAGAAATTCTGGCAAACCGTCCGGCGCCTCAGGAAGGGGAAGCGGTCCCCTGCTCACACTGTTTACAGTGAGAGCGGGGATCTGCTGACTTCGACTGGGGACATTCTCGGACGGTGGAAGGAGTACTTCGAGGATCTCCTCAACCCCACCGACATGTCTTCCACTGAGGAAGCAGAGGCAGAGGGCTCAGTTGAGGACTCATCGATCCCCCATGCTGAGGTCACTGAGGTGGTTGAGAAGCTCCTCAGTGGCAAGGCACCGGGGGTGGATGAGATCCGCCCTGAGTACGTCAAGTCTCTGGATGTTGTGGGGCTGTCTTGGTTGACACGCCTCTGCAACATCGTGTGGCGGCTGGGGACAGTGCCTCTGGACTGGCAGACTGGGGTGGTGGTCCCTCTGTTTAAGAAGGGGGTCCGGAGGGTGTGTTCCAACTACAGGGGGATCACACTCCTCAGCCTCCCCGGAAAAGTCTATGCCAGGGTACTGGAGAGGAGAATTCGGCCGATAGTCGAACCTCGGATTCAGGAGGAACAATGCGGGTTTCGTCCCGGTCGTGGAACACTGGACCATCTCTATACCCTCACCAGGTTGCTGGAGGGTTCATGGGAGTTTGTCCAACCAGTCCACATGTGCTTTGTGGATCTGGAGAAGGCATTCGACTGTGTCCCTCGTGGTGATCTGTGGGGGGTGCTCTGGGAGTATGGGGTCCGGGGCCCTCTGTTAAGGGCTGTCCGGTCCCTATATGACCGGAGCAGGAGTTTGGTTCGCATTGCCGGCAGTAAGTCAGACTTGTTCCCGGTGCATGTTGGACTCCGGCAGGGCTGCCCTTTGTCACCGGTCCTGTTCATTATTTATATGGACAGGATTTCTAGGCGCAGTCGGGGGCCGGAGGGAGTCCGGTTTGGGGACCACGGGATTTCGTCTCTGCTTTTTGCAGATGATGTTGTCCTGTTGGCTTCTTCAAATCAGGACCTTCAGCGTGCACTGGGACGGTTTGCAGCCGAGTGTGAAGCGGCAGGGATGAGAATCAGCACCTCCAAGTCCGAGGCCATGGTTCTCAGCCGGAAAAGGGTGGCTTGTCCCCTTCAGGTTGGTGGAAAGCTCCTGCCTCAAGTGGAGGAGTTTAAGTATCTTGGGGTCTTGTTCACGAGTGAGGGAAGGATGGAGCAGGAGATCGACAGGCGGATCGGTGTATCTTCTGCAGTGATGCGGTCGATATACCCGTCTGTTGTGGTGAAGAAAGAGCTGAGCCGCTAGGCGAAGCTCTCTATTTACCAGTCGATCTACGTTCCTACCCTCACCTATGGTCATGAGCTTTGGGTCATGACCGAAAGGACAAGATCCCGGATACAGGCGGCCGAAATGAGTTTCCTCCGCAGGGTGGCTGGGCGCTCCCTTAGAGATAGGGTGAGGAGCTCGGTCACTCGGCAGGAGCTCAGAGTAGAGCCGCTGCTCCTCCACATCGAGAGGAGTCAGCTGAGGTGGCTCGGGCATCTGTTCCGGATGCCTCCTGGACGCCTCCCTGGGGAGGTGTTCCGGGCATGTCCGACCGGGAGGAGGCCCCGGGGAAGACCTAGGACACGCTGGAGGGACTATGTCTCTTGGCTGGCCTGGGAACGCCTCGGTATTCCCCCGGAGGAGCTGGAGGAAGTGTCTGGGGAGAGAGAAGTCTGGGTGTCCCTGCTCAGACTGCTGCCCCCGCGACCCGGCCCCGGATAAGCGGTAGAAGATGGATGGATGGATGGATTCTAATTCTAAATATTTCATATAACATTCTAATATTATTATTATAATAATGCATCCCTAGTCGCAGCTATATTAATACCATATGTAAGGAATAAGAAGCTTGCCTCTATAATTATTATATTGATACAATCTTGTGCATGTTAAGGATGAGAAATAGAAGAAAAACTGACTAAAAATAAATAAAAAAAATGACACGAATGACATGAAAAGAAGCTACAAAATGTATAAAAGCGCCTCTCTGCTTCCATCTAGCGGTCGAAAGCGGCATTTTCACAAAATGTTATAGAAATGGTCGTTTGTTAATAATTGTAGCTTAAATTACTTACGTATTTAATTACTTAAATTACTATAAAGGTTTATATTAAACGAGTGTTGTAAAACAATATTTAAATCAAGTGTGAGCAGGTGATAATGTTATGAAAACATCTTCGAACACGTCATCACTCAGGCCGCCATTTTGGATCTTTAATCCAACATGGCGGCGCCGTTGAGCTAATTTTGCGAACGCTGGTGTTACATTCACAATACTGCATAAATAAAAGAAATATGATATAATAAATCATTTATAAAACCGATACATCATGTAAAAAACCTTCACTTCACAAAAGTTTCCAGTCCACTATAAATATTAAATATTAATATAATTATATTTTTTAAATTATAAAAATATTTTTTCTTTATTTTTAATTAAAACCGCAACCAAAAGTAAATGATTAAATTAAGAATTTTATTATTTTTATTATTTTTTAAACATTAGAGAGTCTTTAATGTTACCGTAACAGTAAGTACTTTGTTTTGGTGACATGAGACAAAAAAATAAATAAAATAAAATAACCCTAAAAAAAAAAAAAAAAAAGGATAAAAAAGAAAATAAAAAATAGAGTATGAAAAATAGATACATAAAAAAGTTTTTGGGCTGTGAAAAGTGAAGTAAAAGATAATAAATAAAAAAATGAATAAATAAATAAATAAATAAGTCCAAAAAAAAACAACAACAACAAGAGGAGTAATTTTGAAAGAATCAATATGTCTAATTCAGTTTTTTTTTTTTTTTTTTTTTTTGCAGTGCTAGTTTGGATTTTATTCAGTTTTATACAATGTTTTTATATTACTTTAAATTATTTATCACCCATTTAATTCAGTTCAAGAAACTGACATTTTTTTTTCTTTTTATTATTAGTCATCATACAGTACAATGAAATTTAGTTTACTCTGAGCAGACGAAAATATTACATATTATATATTAAGAAAAATCCACTGGTACCGGTAATTTTGGACAGTATGTATTGTATCTATACTGATTGACTATTCTAGTCAGGTAAAAATCTACCATACTGGTCAACTTGTAAGAATAAATACTGACTATTAGGGAACCGTTAGAGAAACTCAACCCTGTTACTCGTTGAACTGATTATTTAAATATTAATTTTACAGATTCATTCATGAAATTTTTGTTGAAAAAGTTTTATTTATTTCCCGAACAAAGGATGCGTTTTGCAACAAGAAAATTTTCAGCAGGCTTAAATATAATAAATAAATATCATGGCTTAAATATTTATTTGGAAGTTTTTTAAAGAATATACAGTATATTGTTCCTATTGTAAGAGTTTACAGTCACAATTTCTACAAAATGGAGTGCAGCCCGGATGTCCATAGGCAACGAAGGTCAAATTTCCGGGCCGCTATTGTAGTGGATGTAAGGTGATAGACCTCCAGTCTTCCATTCTCCTTCCTGACTGCACTGATCTCCAGTCAGTTATCCCAACACATATTCCTTCAGTCTTAAAGGGAGTGAAGTGAGATCAGAGCTGATCTCGGAGCAGAGCGACCAGCAGAGACAGCAGCATCTGCAACCTCATTACTGTAACACAAGCTGGCTTTTCACCTACTTTAGAAAGCTGATACATAAGACAGCAGACATGTGTTACACTCTTGCCAGCTGATACTGGATCAGGTTTTATGGGTCTTTTCTTAACCATGGTGATTACAAGCCAAGTAGAGGGTTTGGTTCTGTTCCAGTTTAATATTAAATCGATGCATTCATAGTGTAGCTCAAAAACAAGTTGGAAAACAAAAAAGAAAAGACAGTAATGAAGCATTTCTTGGCTTTCCAACTGAACCAGTGTGTAAGAGACTGAAATCTGTGTTTGTGTGTATGTGAGTGTGTACGCGCTCATGTGTGTAAGGTGTAGGTGCACAATGACGGGTGGGTTTTAAATATTAAAGGGAGAGGAAGCACACAGTTTTGTCCTCTGTGTTAAAGACTCTAAAGTGGTTCGAAAGGACAACAAGGACAGAGCCAGAAGAAATAATAGTGTCTTTAGCAAGCGTGTATGTAAGCCTTTGTGTGAATGAAGACGATCATAATCCAGCTGTAAAAGACAGCATGGGGACTCATGAGGAATACAAGATAAAATGGTCCATAGTGGGAAATAAACCTGCATCCATGCTGAAATGCACAGCTCTGTGACGTCGGCACTGGAACTACAAACAGTCTGTACATCCTGAGAGGTAAAACCAAACATATGTTAGATTTTAAAATGGAATTTAATAATGACATGAAGCAGAATGTGACAAATTGTTCATGATGTAATGAGTAACCTTATAATTAATAATACAGAATAAGATGACTATTTTATTCACGATCATAAATGTTTTTTTATTAAAAGTATATTAACAAGGCAGAGTGCGTAGAAAGATTAATCAGGTATTAATGCTTCAGTCCACTAATTGTGAATAGACTAATTGTATTCTAATAGTAAACATTTTTTACAAAGGTTTATTGAAACTATGGAACTTTGTTTCGGTGAAATGAGACTAAAGTCATTTTTGGTCTCAGTTGAAAAAAATAAAAGTAAAAAAAAGTATAAAAAAAAGTAAAAAAGTAAAAAAAAAAAAAAAAATACATATATACACATATATAAAAAAGTTTTTTTGGTTGTGAAAGTCCAAAATGGGATACAATCCAAAAACACATTGTAAAACATTGAAACAAAAAAAAAAAAAAAAAAAACATTTTTCACTGATTGATGGATTTCAGCATCTCTTGATCTTAATCTATAAGATGAATTTTATAGTCCAGGGTTTAAAAAAATAAGAGATTGGTAATCCTGAAAAAATCCTAAACAATACGTCCAATTCAGTTTAGTATTTTGCAGTGCTAGTTTGGATTTTATTCAGTTTTTATCACCCATTTAATTCAGTTCAAGAAACTGACTTTTTTATTAATCACATTACAGTGAAATTTGGTTTACTCTGAGCAGATAGATAGATAGATAGATAGATAGATAGATAGATAGATAGATAGATCAACATAGACATTTGAAAGTACAGTAAGGGAAAATAAATAAATAAATAAGTAGTAATATTGGTACAGTAGCATCCGGGTGTGCAAGATCAAGGACGTAAATATTACATATATTATATATTAAGAAGTAGTTTAGGGTTTAAGATCTGCTACAAGTTTCTCCATTGTTGTTAGAGGTACCATTAACTTCTATATTGTATCTACACGGATGAACTATTCTGTCGGGTAAAAATCATCAGGTAAAAGTTCATCTTCTACTATAAACAGTGTATCACGTGTGTGTGTGTGTGTGTGTGTGTGTGTGTGTGTGTGTGTGTGTGCTGGACTGATGGTGGTACTGTAGATGGTTTTACATGGTATATATGGTGTGTGAATTGTTACAGCTAGACAGACAGTCTGTCTGAACTGAACTTTCAGTGGTGAACGTAAGCTGTTCCTTCAGCAGGATGATGGAGGACGTGGTCGCCGTGGCAGACACCGCGGCTGAGGACGACGAGGTGGCAGCAGCCCAGTCGTCTAGAGACAGTCGTAAGCTGGACTGTATTATCTGTTACAGCGCCTACAACCTGGTTGAGAGACTTCCTCGGAAGCTCTACTGCGGCCATACGTTCTGTCAGGACTGTCTGAGACGACTGGATACGGTCATCAACGAGCAGGTGCATTTCTTTTTAAAGGCAGACCACTTTTTTCTGCTTTGTAATAAATAAACAAATAAATAAATAAATAGGAGAAAAACGGGGGGCACGGTGGCTTAGTGGTTAGCATGTTCGCCTCACCCCTCCACCAGGGTTGGGGTTCGATTCCCGCCTCCACCTTGTGTGTGTGGAGTTTGCATGTTCTCCCCGTGCCTTGGGGGTTTCCTCCGGGTACTCCGGTTTCCTTCCCCGGTCCAAAGACATGCATGGTAGGTTGATTGGCATCTCTGGAGAATTGTCCGTAGTGTGTGAGTGAATGAGAGATGTGTGTGTGCCCTGTGATGGGTTGGCACTCCATCCAGGGTGTATCCTGACTTGATGCCCGATGACGCCTGAGATAGGCACAGGCTCCCTGTGACCCGAGGTAGTTCGGATAAGCGGTAGAAAATGAGTAAGTGAGAGAGGAGAAAAACACAGATGGGAATTTAACTAGGAAATTTGTGGAATAATAATTTGAGTTTTATTTTTACACATTTGGTCAAATCCTCACGTTTCCTTTGAAGAGAAGTTAACATTTTTTGGACCAAGGTTTTGAGAAGTTTGAAGGTTTGAAGATGTGATAACAGGAACTGACTTTTTTGTGGATGATTAACAGTATATAATATTTTTACAACTATGTTGTTGGAAATCTCTTTACTTTAATCTAGATAACACTATACCTTCTGGTTCGAATTCATTTATTCTTTCATACGGCCAATATGTTGTCAGTGTTTGTTCTGTCTTTGTTTTTCCACCATGTAGTTGTGGATTCCTTGTCCTCAGTGCCGTCAGAACACTCCTGTACCTCGAGGAGGTGCCGTCGGTTTGGACCTGGACCTGGCAGCGTTTTTGGGTGTCAAAGCTGAAGTGGAGAACCAGAGAAGCAGCCCACAGAAAGTTCCTCTGGAGACCAAGTTGTCGTTTGTTAAGCAGCCGATCACAGATCAGCCTCCGTCTGCGTGGCCCAACACGGCGCTAAGCGAGCCTCGCTTCCACACCAGCCCCTGCTGTAGACACTGCCGCTTCTGCTGCTGGTGGTGTTAGAACCACGTCAGAACGTGTGCGAACACGTGTGCAACTGCAAGAACGACATCTTCAAGAAGGGTAATTGTGTGTAAACGTGTTGAGAAAACACGAGGACAAAAAGCAAAATTGACTCAGACTGGATTTAATAGTACATTTTTTGAAAAGGAGGGGAAAAAAAAAAAGGTGAGTTAAGGTGAGTTTAGCGACAACGAGGACGATGCGAGATATTTAATGTATTTAAATGATTCATTGTGCTTTAAATTTAAAGGTGTTTATTTTTAAATACTTATTTTGAATACTGGGCCAGAACTGTGCTGGTTTTGTTTGTGTTTCCGTATAAGACAAGGTTTAGCCTAGAAACCCTTTAGCAAGCAAATAATTCTTCAACAATCCAAAGAACTGCTCTGGAAATCCTTTTACTCTAAGAGTCTAATTAGCAGTTTTAAGCTGTTGTGTAAGATGTGCTCATCACGTGGCATCAGATAACTCTGCAACTCAACACCTCCATGAGGACGAGACAAAAACACAAGCCCGTATTAATGTTTTTAATGAAAATGGAAGGACGTAAAAGAAAAGCCTGAATAAATCTTGCAAGATAAGTTCAAAGTCTGATCTGACATCTGAGTTACAAAAGAAATGAAAGAAAAAAAAAACTCAAAAACTAAAATGACTTAAAAGATTCAGAAACTTGAGCAATAGGCTGATTTCTCCCCAACCAGGACTCATGAACTGTTATTAAAATCCACCGTAAATTACACTCCTGCGTCCTTGAACAAAACCGTCCCACTCCATCTTCTTCAATCAGCCACCCAGAGTTTAAAGGTGCGGTCGTACGAGCAGGTGGCAATGAGATGTCCATCAGGAGACAGGTCCAGTCCCATCACTTTGCCTTCGTGTCCCGCCAGGGTCTTCAGAGGAGACCATCCAGGGTGAGTCCACACTTTCGCCATGTTGTCATAAGCACCAGTTAGCAAGTAATGACCGTCTGTAGCTGCAGGGTAAAGATGTAGAGGTTATAAAACAAGCAGTGCTCAACGCTGACTTTCATTTCTTCTTATTACTGCTCTGGGTCGTCACAACGGAACACGTGGGCCGCATATTTAATTTGGTGCAGGTTTTACGCCGGAGCCCCTTCCTGACAAAACCCTCCCGTTTTATCCGGACCTTGGGACCGGCACTGAGAGTTAGCTCTTCAGTGTCTGTGTTTGCTTCCTGCCCCGGAAAACGAACCCGGGCCACGACAATTAGAGCAACGGGATCCTGCCACTGGACCACCCGGAATCCCTCATTTCTTCTTATTACTATATGTAATAAATTATTTTAAAAATGAATAAATGAATATACTTTAAACATGAAAGGTGCTATTGACTAAAAACAAATTCCAAAATCTAACCAGGTCAAATCTGCTGCTTATGGAGATCATTTTATATATAAATCCTACAAACAGTCAATCTTTTGTTCTTCAGAGATCTCCTAATGTGATCTGATTGGTCCAAAACAACCCGCTTACTACATAGTGCTGTATTTTATATCGTACCACAACAATGTTGACTTCTTGAAACTGACTAGTGCAGAAAGTGTTGATGTGCAGCAGCTCAGATTATAATGCACTCAGTTACATATATTCGTTTTTTTATGTAGCCGACATGTCTCTGGTGTCAGCATTTTGTTAATCAGAACTAAAGCCGCTGGATTTGTGACATCGGAAATTCTCCAGAACACAGAATTTTGTGGTTTCACAAATAAATAAAACAGTTTTGGAGTATTAACAGTAACCCCACATCATAGCAGTCTGTCAGTGATCATGTTCCTGAAACAGCAGAGTGTTTTTTTCCTTACATCATATCTGACAGCAGTAATAGTGAAAATCTTATAGAATCGTGAAATCCCACAATGTTAGTAGGTTAATGTCCAAATAACACACAATTCACTTAAATTAGGGATAGAAAATAGGGACCAAGTGTCTGTTTTGAACACAGCCATGCTCTTAGATTTCTAACAGCTCTCTATTGTTTCTTTTCCTCACGATTGCTGATATTTACACTTTTACATGTGCAGTAGATTATAAATATTAATAAAGTGCTGAAGTAAACATGTGAGACAGATTTAAAAATATTGATTTTCCAAACACTTACGCTGGAACTTGACTGAGGAGATCAGGTTCTGGTGAGCGGGGATGGTGTAAATGCACCTCCTCTTCCGCAGGTCCCACACTTTACATGTGTTGTCACCGCTCCCTGTAGCTACATGAAAGCTGCACCGCACACACACAGACACACACAGACAGACACGACAGACACGACAGACACGACAGACACGACAGACACGACAGACAGACACAGACACATACACGACAGAGAGACACACAGAGACAGACAGACAGACACACACAGACAGACACACACAGACAGACACACACAGACAGACAGACAGACACACACAGACAGACAGACAGACAGACAGACACACACACAGACAGACAGACAGACAGACAGACACACACAGACAGACAGACAGACAGACAGACACACACAGACAGACAGACAGACAGACAGACAGACACACACACACACACACACACACACACACACAGACACACACACACACAGACACACACACACACAGACACACACACACACAGACACACACACACACAGACACACACACAGACACACACACACACACAGACAGACACACACACAGACACACACACAGACACACACACAGACACACACACTTCACTGTTACTCTTTCTGAAATCATTAAAAAATGAGGATATCTGTACACAACTCAAAGCTCTTGTGTTTTTACCCATTTGGGGAGAAGTTGATTGCGTAGACCTCTTTGAGATGACCCTCCAGGAACATGACACATCGGCCGGTCCTCAGGTCCCACACACGACCGAACGAGTCCAGACCTCTGACAGTGGTTAGAAATCAGATAATGAACATTCACAGCGATTCTCCTCACCGTTCTGACTATTTTATATGTGTTTATATATATATATATATGTGTTTATTTATAAATATATATATATATATATATATATATATATATATATATATACGTATATATATATACATACATATATATACGTATATATACATATATATATATACGTATATATATATATATATATATATATATATATATATATATATATATATATATATATATATATATAAAAACACAATCAGCTAATCTGCTCTGCACACAAAGTATGAACGTTTCCTAAGAAATATTAAATACATTTGTCCATATTGTCCATATGAGGACACTTTTGCATTTTAATAATTAGAAATAAAAGCAAGTGGAATTATCTTAAATATCATTTCAAACTATTTATTAGTAGCATCGTAGTAGTTTCTTCTTTTTTTATTTCTTGGATTTTTTCACAGTCAGAATAATTCCATTTACTTTAATCATTTTTTACAGTTCAACCATCATCATCCCTGAGCATATTTCAGCAGACGTATCAGTACATCGATGCTGTATAGGAATAAAAAAATCTCACCCAGTTCCTGCTAAGGAGCCATCAGGATGGAAATGTAAGTCATGGACTCCTTTACTGTGACCTTCCTGGTGAAGAATCTCCTCCTGGACCTCCAGATCCCACAGACGCCACGAGTTATCATAGCTGGAGGTGGAGAAGAAAAACAAAACAAAAACAAAACACAGGATTAAGCAATTCTACATAACATAACATAACTGCTTGTCTAGAATGGTCTAGTCCTTTGGGTTAGACTCAGGATTTTCTCACCATGTTGTGCCCAGAAAGCGACCAGAAGGATGCCATGATACACGAGACACCCTCATGAAGTGACCCTCGATGTCTGCAACTGGCTCATCGCTGCACAGACAAGAGATAATAAGGTCTTTATTGAAGACATGTAACAGCATTTTGGACTAATGTGTGTGTGTGTGTGTGTGGGGGGGGGGGGGGAATCTGAGGAAACTCTTACGTACTATATAGATCTAAAAACTTTAGGGACTCAAATACACAACCAAAAAAAAAATAAAAAAAATGTAATTATGCACTTATTTAATTATCCATATAATTACGCACTGTTTTTTTAACACTGTTTATTCATCATCAGAGACACCGGATTTATATTCGTTCATTTTTTCATTCATCATTCACTTCTTCCGATCACTAAACATATTTGCTGATGGGTTTTTACCACACACACACACACACAAACACACACACCTGTCTAAACTCCACAGCTTAACAGATCCATCCGCAGCGCAGGAGGCCATGTTGACGTCCGACTCGTCGAGCGTGAGCGTGGCTTGCGGATGGAAGCTGACTGATCCGACGTTGGTATCGTGACCTAAAAGTAAAACGAAGACAGAAGGTTTCTCTCAAATGGATCGCTGAAAAACAGCTTGTTGGAATTTAAAGAGAGAACTACGTACTTACCTCTTAACGTGCGGACAAGACTACAGTCGGGAACGTTCCAGAGTTTGCACAGACCGCTCCTAATTCCGACACAACACAGTTCATAAAATCTTATACGATGCCAACGACAGTACGTGTAAAAACCTGACAGCAAAGAAAGAAACTCACCATGATGCGGTGACTAACAGTTTGGAGTTGGGGCTGAACTGGCAGTAAGAGATTGGACGATCGTCTCCAATCTGACTGCAGAAGTTATTCAGGTTCTGATAGGAATAAGTAGAGAATTTAATGGTGAGTATATAAAAAAAAAAAAAGAAGAAAAAAGATGCTGTGCTGCTTTTCACAAGCGCGAGGATTATCGGCTCACCCTGAGCGTCTTGTGAAGCTCTTGCTGTCGTACGGTGCGTGTAGATTCAGGAATCTCTCTCTGAGCCCTGGCAGCTTCTAGCCTCTGCACAGCTCTGGAAAAAAATGTTTCAGATATTGAGCGCTATAATCTTCTACTAGCTGAAAGTAAAATACACAAGTAACTGGTAGAAATTGGTTCCGCAGTTCCAGAGACTTCAACAGTGTCTGCATGTTTCTATAGAAATAAATGTAGATAATAAAACATGTTCCATGTTAATTGCTTCATAAATTTACAGCGGCATATTACATGTGTTTTTCGATCGTAGGATTCAGGGGCAGCTGACAACAAAACTGGTTGAATTTGTAAAGACTCAGTACATTAGTACAGAATAGTTTGCTAGGTATTCGAACAGAAAAGAAACTAAATAAAATATCCCCAAAAAAATAAATAAAAAATAAACTAAAAACCAGACAATGTTATAGAATTTTTTTTTTTACATTTCTGTTATTGCTATATTATCCTTGTGATTACATTTTATTTCCTTATCTTTATTATTATATATTTAATCTAAATGAAATACAGTGAGCAAAAATTACAAACTCGGTTTATGATAAATGACAGGTTGCAAATTCAAAACATTAATACGTTCAATATTTATTACTATTCTTAACACTAGAAACACGAGAACACTGAAACACAACTCTGGCAATCTTAGTATTTTAACAGAAAGCAATTGTTCTTACTTGGGCAGTGAATATTTGGCCAGCCAGATACGTGCCTCCTTTAGAGTGTCGGGACCCTCGTGGTACCACGTCTGCTGAGCCTGATCAAGAAACAAAGCTGATTTAACAACCTGAGAATTAATATCAACAACAACCAAAAGCGAAGCGAGGGTACATACGTCCTCTTGTGAACGTTTTGCTTTCTCGTCGTCCTTTTTGGATTTTTTCAGAGCATCCGGACCCAATACCGACAAAATATTCCTCAACCTGTAAAAGATACATTATTGATTAACTGGTTAAAGGATATGAGCACAGACAAATGCAAAAACAAACAAAAGAAAAGTATCCCCACCTCTCTCTTCTTTCAGCGGGGCCTTCGCCGAACAGCGTGATCGGTTCTCCGAGGGCTCGTAGGCATGCTTTGACTTCTGTGTCATCAGTAGACACGGTGATCTGTCGAGCTCTTTTCCTGCGCTCGAATTCAGCCAGTACTTCAGCCTGCCTATCGCTTACACGGTCTTCCATCTCCATGGACTCACCTGCAAATGTTCATAGAGAGACAGTTGTTAAGAAACAATTTGGAAAACAACCAGCATTTTCAAAAGACAAACAATAGAAATTAAAATGTGATTCATATCACTGATATTTATAATCACACCCTCCAGTGTCACCCATATGAGGATGAGGTTCCCCTTTGAGTTTGGTTCCTCTCAAGGTTCCTTCCTTTACCATCTAAGGGAGTTTTTCCTCCCCACAGTCATCTGAGTCACCTCAGACTTGCTCGTTGGGGATAAATACAAACACATTTAAATATATCTAATATTAATCCAGAATTTTGCACTATATTAATATTTATATTAATCTTTATAATAATTTATGTTCTGTAAAGCTGCTTTGAGATGACGTCCTTTGTATAATTGATTTGATTAAACACTGAACAAATTACCATTAAACTTTTTTCCATCATGGAAATAGCATTTACATTACCTTTTTTTGTGTTATAAAAATAATCTCTTTAATATCTACAAAAAGCTGAAATTCTGTGCATCATCCGATTAGTTATGAGTTATTATTATCTTAATAAATGAGAATATTATTATTTACATTTCTAGCATTCGGTAGACGCTCTTATCCAAAGCGACTGTTTATCTAATTTTTAATGTTTTTTTTATATACACAACTGAGCAATTGAAGGTTAAGGGCCTTGCTCAGGGGCCTAACATTGGCAGTTTGGTGGCCCTGGGAATCAAACCCATGACCTTCTGATCTATAGTTCCACGTCCCATTCACCTTCATGCTCAGTGTTCCCAACACGACTCTGATAACGTTTACATTTCCAGCATGTAGCAGACGCCCTTATATCCAGATCGGCTTTCATTATCTCATTTTTATACAGCTGAGCGTTTATTAACCCTATAATTGAAGGTTAATGGCCTTGCTCAGGGGTCCAACAGTGGCAACTTGGTGGACGTGGGATTCGAACTTAACCTTCTGATTGTTAACCCAACACCTTAAACATTGTCAGTTGGACACTCACCACTGGAGATGTTAATATTCCCAGCTTCAATTCCAGCCTTAATCGCATCTTTCCCGATTGAAACGATTCCCTCACGAGAAAGTCGCTCCTTTTCCTTTTCTTCAATACTTCCATAGAAGATTCGAGCCTTCTTTGCCAAAGGGACTTCATCCTCATCCGACATGGTTCTGGTTCTGACGCTTAAATAAAGTCCAAAACATTAAAATGTGATCCAAAACAGTGTTTTTGAGGTAATTCATTTCCACTAAACGTTAGAAAGATTCTAAAAAGTCTAATAATCTACATTTATTTGAGGCTCGCGCACCCAAAACAAACTACATAGAATTATGGGTTTCTTTGAAAAAAAACAAAAAATTCACACTTACCAGTAAAGACAAATACACGATCCTGAAGAAAAAAGTTAACCGCAGTTCTCTAAAACGGTCTCTGTATCTTTATTAACGTTAAACGTCTTTAAAATTGGAGTATTTCAGATTAATTCATATTCGTTCGACAACTATAAGTGCACGACGAAACCGGCGCCATTTTTTGGTGTCGCACAGGAAACACGTCATCCGCGTAAACAGTAAACGCAATAAAATAATACTTTTTTCCCCCCACAAAGAAACCTAAATTTTTATCAGTCTTTAAATTTTTTAAACTTTTTAAAAGCTGCTGAATGTGAAATACCCCAAACTGCCTATAATCGTGTATGTAATTTATTTAGAAATTATTTTTGTTGTTGTTCTTCTTCTTTTTATTATTATTATTATTTTTAAACGTACGTGTTTTCTTAAACCTATACTTTAAAATAAATAAAAAATAAAAAAAGTATAAAAAAGGATCATTTCGACTGTTATTTTTGTTCCGAAAACTACAAATTTTTTAAAAAAAAAAATAATAATAAAAACAACTACATTTCCCAGAATTCCAAAGTAAACTTCCGGTTAAATGAACAACCGCCAATCCTGGGTAAGTGTGTGCATATATAAGATGTTTATAATTTCATATATATATATTTTCAACGCATTTTATTAAATAAACTAATCAACTGAAATATTTAATGTATTAAAAAATATTGATGTCACCACTACTGACGGTCAGATATGAATTATATGTGCTAATTCAGAGCTAAGCTAACTAGCTAACTTGCTACTTAGCTTCCATTTAACAAACTGCACGTGAACAGATGAAGTTAATTAATTTAACCCTTGTGTTGTTGATTGTGTTACAGATTACAGTTATGGGCTGTTTCTCATCATTGTAATATTTCCAAGCACTAAAACGATGCTTCGCCGAAAACCAACTCGTTTGGAGCTGAAGCTGGATGATATTGAGGAGTTTGAGAGTGTGAAGAAAGAGCTGGAGGTTTGTGTTTCTGTTTTCTTGCATAATGTTGTTAATGTTCTGGCTTTAAACATGCTCTGTAGTTCCTCTGGGTTCTTTACTTTCCTCCCACCTTCTAAAATCATCAGTATTTGTAAAGGTCACTTTAAAAATGACCAGTGAGTGTGTTTGTGTTGTATTCTTACCTCACACAGAGTATTTCTAGGATAGACTCCAGATTCTGACCAGTATAAAGTGGTTTCTCAAGTCAAGTCAAGAAGCTTTTATTGTCATTTCAACCATATATAGCTGTTGCAGTACACAGTGAAATGAGACGACGTTTCTCCCGGACCAGGGTGCTACATAAAAGCAAAGACAGAGCTAAGGATTTATAAGTTAGTCCTAGATACATAAAGTGCAACTGTGCAACCTGGTGCAAACAGTGCAGGACAAAAGACGAGAGAAGGCAGTGCAGGACAAACGACGAGAGAAGGCAGTGCAGGACAAAAGACGAGAGAAGGCAGTGCAGGACAAAAGACGAGAGAAGGCAGTGCAGGACAAAAGACGAGAGAAGGCAGTGCAGGACAAAAGACGAGAGAAGGCAGTGCAGGACAAACGACGAGAGAAGGCAGTGCAGGACAAACGACGAGAGAAGGCAGTGCAGGACAAACGACGAGAGAAGGCAGTGCAGGACAAACGACGAGAGAAGGCAGTGCAGGACAAACGACGAGAGAAGGCAGTGCAGGACAAACGACGAGAGAAGGCAGTGCAGGACAAAAAATACAAGTCAATACACAAGAACAGAGCCGAACAGTGTAAATACTGTGTACGTTTGTATTATAGCAGCAGTTACATGAGGTATTGTAAAGTATTGTGCAAAACAGCAATGGATTGAAATGTGAGACAGTATGTGCAAAGAGCAAAAACAGTTTGCAAAACAGCATGTAAACAGTTTGATATGATGGTGCTGTAGACATGGATGCGAATTAGAAGAGTGTGTATTTGATGTGGGTCATTTGCAGTCCATACAGTTGATTTTGTGTGTGTGTGTGTTGTGCTCGATACAGTTCAGTTATTGTGGAGTCTGATGGCTTGTGGAAAGAAACTGTTACACAGGAATGACGGAATGTTCATTACGTGTGCATGATTTGTACAGAAAGACAGAACTGTCACAGATGAGGAGCAGCAAGGTTTATTTCAAAGGTGGCAGCTGCCAGCCATGAGGCCACTTCGTTTACTCATAACAACACTTTGCTTCTTACAGAGCAGAAAAAAACAGCGAGACGAAGTAGACGTGGTCGGAGTTGCACAGAGTGAGATGAGCAGCTCTGTCGGAGGTTCTGAAGGGAAAACCAGAGAGCAAACCATTCACGAACGAATAGGATACAAACCTCATCCGAAGTCAAACACACTACCGTCTTTCTTTGGGAATCTCCAGTTTTGAGTGATGAACAAACCCAATGAAATCACAGTGACCTTTGGCAGGTATTTTTGCACTGATGCCATGTTGACTGGGAACTGTTTATAGTCTTCCTTAAAACCGAAGAGGATGAAACCCAAAGCCACTCACCAACAAAACTTTCACATGGCAAACTGTTCTTAATGTGTGTTTTGTTATCAGTTCTAACAATTAGGAAATAAAAGGAATGCACATAAATGCTTGCCGATTCTCTGAGATGGTGTTGATTAATTTTCTGTAACAGCAGGTCAGACAGGTACAGTACAGTTTGGCTTTCATTCAAATCATATTTTGTTGTTTTCATTGAATTTGTTTTGTAGTAACAATTATTCACAGGGACCAAACAGTAGATATCTACATACTAAATAATAAAATGTTTTATTTTAATGTGTTGATGTTTATGCAACATTTATGGAAGGAGTTTTATTCTGTGGGAAAGTTTTCAGGATGAAAGATTTCTGCTTTGAAATAAATGTTTCCCTATAGATGATGCAATCGATAGAAAATATAACGTGACCTTTAGACCTTTTTTTAACCTGCTGGTGACACGTGAGTTGGTTGGGGATAAATGTGAAGATGTCAATCACCCTGACCTGATGAAATTTGCTTTCGTGTCCGTGTTTATTGCCTTTAAACTGTTTTACGATCGAACCTTTTACCAACTGACGATACGGATCTTCGTGTTACGTGTGCTTCAGCAGGAAAGAAAAGCAGCAATAAAAACAGCAGATGATTTAAATTAGATTTAATTTAATAGGATTTCCTCTATAGAGAACAATTACATCTGCTGTATACGTTAAACGTTACATAAAAACAAATAATGTCAGTAACTAAAAATAACAACAGACTTTATGTACTTGACAGTAATAGAATATTTCAAATACAGATTATAAAAAAAAAAAAAAAAAGAATCTTCATGGAGACGCTGGCATCAGATAGTACGGACCGCACGAACCGTTCGCTGTGTTTATTTAAAAATTTTTTTTTTTGTAAATTTCAGTTTCAGCTCCGTAAACAAATTGTCAAAGCTGGACAGATAACGTTATCTGTTTTTACTTTCTCTCTCTTAATGAAAGCCTTCTGAGCCGGTCACTGATTGTATTTCGATATCCTTCCGACGATTAACGTGTCTGCGATTTCAGCTATTCTGGAAAAAAATTTAATAAATGAAAAAAAGACACTGTGGTGCATTTTGTCAGGTCTCATAACCACAATACAGATCTGTCAGAATTACTTTGTAAAATACACTTTTTTTTTTTTTGTTTAAGTCACTAAATCCCATAGAATTTCACACTGTACACTGTTCCCTCCTCGTAATTATTTCAGTTTTAAGGCAAAAGGTTTAGGAATCCCTCCGATGCTCAGAGAGGTGATAATTTTCCAAATGGAGAGGTAGAATTTACACCTGTGCATTTTACACATCCTGCGAAGAATGCTGTAAGACTGAGCGAGGTCGTGATGGTCGAGAACGAGTCGTTAGGGTCAACTGGATGGGGTAAAATTCGATAAAATTCAGTACAATACAGGGGGAAAGACTTTAAAATGACACCGGAGCAGCCTGACACTACTTACGTGCCTTTAAAGTGATACAGCATCGAAGAAATATCATGTAATCATTTCCAGGTATTTGTATTGTGTTTGTAGTGGTGGTGTATTTTCTTTGCCATTTTCCCCCAAAGGTGTATTTGTGTTTATGTCGGGAAGGAGAGAGAGAGAGAAAGAGAGAGAGGATGTGGCTGATTAGAGGCTTAATGACAGTGTTCTGTAATGTCCACCACTACTGCCTTCTTCCAGCTGAACAGGAAGTAACCGACGCCGGCTCCCAAGGCGACGGATATGCACAGGTAGCCGTTATAGGTCATAAACACCAGCATGAGGAAGTAACTGATCACCACCTGGATGACGTGAAGTATCGTCTGGAAAACGTGTGCCAGACTCAGCATCCGTTGTCTGAAAGAAAACAGAGAAGAAATAGTGTCTTGTTATAACAGCATGACAAAAAAATAATAAGTTCTATATCGCATTAATGTCTTTGGGCGTTCATTTGCCACGTGCTGAGATAAAAGCCCCATTCGGACAGGATTCGTTTTACAGGAGGACGTGCTGTTTTCTCTAGGAATTTATCCAGCCCTAATCTACTGACTGTAAAGATGACACCGTATTTAACCTGAAGTGTGAAAACTCACCCGACTGTTTTGTGCGTCTCCATGAGCACCGTCCCGTCAGTGCCAGGGACCGGCATGGAGTTATAGCGTACGCTGATTTGGTTCCTCCTCAGCAGGACCTCACGACCGATCTTCAGTCCCTCGTAAAACGCGGCCAATAGGAACACTCCGATACAGGCGCCGACCATCTCTGAGATGAGGAATTTCAGAATTTGAGGATAGTGCATTCGAAGACCTTGTTTTTTTAATGTAAGCGATGCTGAATGCGCAGCATGAGAAACTCTCTGTCCTGTCAGTTTACTCATGATGCTTAAATACACTCTGTGGTTAATATATAGCTTCCTTTTTGCATGTAATCAACTGTATCTACTGACTTTATCAATAAAACCTCTGCAAGCCCATCAACCACTGTGCAGTGATGTGGTAACGTGTGTCGCACTGGTACGAGATCTATTACAGCAGCTGAAAAACCCTGTGTGTACTGACTTCACCATATTGGTTGACCTCACAGCTTGTTCTCAATGCAGCAGTGATCCAGAGATGTTTACATCCCCAGTTCTGCTGCCATGCTAATTATTTCTGACTGGGCCTAGAAAAATATGGACTGTGGGCAATAATTACAATCGCCTTATCAAACACGTATAACCTGACCTGTAGAGTAGCTGTGCCTGATAAAAGGAGACAAGAAGTCAGGTATAAAGTAGGTGATGTAACAACCTGGTAACTGAGTAAAGAGTCCACAGTAACAGAGCAATGTTAAAATGATAAGCTGCATGAGTGAACAGAAAGATATCCATAATACAAATCTGATACGATACAATACGGTTGGTCTCGAATCAGTGCAAAACTGCCTTACGTTTTCATTTCTGATTCATAAGTACGTGAACAAGTGGCACTTAATATTGATAATTTGGATGATTCGTTCTGATTCTAAGAAGTTGTTCGGGACTCATGAATCTCTATGTAGTAAGGATGTTTGACTTGCAGCTTGATATGCAGCTTTAGTTTGACTCATGAATCTCTATGTAGTAAGGATGTTTGACTTGTATGCAGCTTTAGTTTGACTCATGAATCTTTATGTAGTAAGGTAAAGTGTTCACTCGTGAATATTCATTCAGGAAGTTTGACTCATTAGTTCAACTCTCGTAAAGTGTTTGTTAGAACGGAAGTATGACTCTCATGAAGCTTTAGTTTGGCTCTCTTGAAGCTTTAGTTAGAAAGGAAGTTCAGATCATAAGAATCTTTAGTTTTTGCCCTTTAACTAGAGTCTCTGTATGTTTTATTAAGGAACAATAAAGTCATTTACTAGTTTAGACTCACCTCCAGGTGTGTTGATAATCAGGCCAGCAAATAGCAGTTCGACATTTTTGTAACCCAAGTAAAAGGTCATTTGCTACACAAAGGGGAAAAAAAACAGAAGGGATAATATGAATAACTTCTTAATGCTTATAGATAAAGTGCCAAACATTTTTGAGTACTTGAAGCTTCTCATATTTTATTCTCTTTATATCGCAGCGAAACTGAATACTCAAACGTGATTGGTCAGAAGCAGTCGAGACGTTTTCTCTCTCCGCACGTTATTGTTGCACAGAGACAAAAAAGACTTGTATGGAAGAGTGCATTTTACTTTGGTAAAATGTCAAGCTGCATTTTTTGCCTTGTTATCTTCATGAGGAAAAAAAAAAAAAAAGACGCTGGCGGTGAGGGAACAATTGTTTATAGTTGCTATAAAGTAAGTGATTGACACAATGGTATGAAGAGTCGTTGTTTATCAGCGCAAACTGATATCGGAAAAGTGTAGCCTTTCTACCTTGAATTAACTTGAAGATATTAATGATACATCCTTAAAATGCCCCTGAAACTAAAATCAGAGTGCTGTGTTATAAGCAGAATAAACATACTACCAAACCACAGTGTTATACAAAAGCACAGTGCACTTCATTGGTCCCCTGTTCTGCTTTATCTTTGTATAAATTTACGTTATTATTTACTTTATAAATTCTTTGCATTCTCTACACAGAGCTGTGTTCAAAGTGTTTTCCGGGGAAAAAAAAAAACAGTTTCGGTTCTAATTTCTTAAGTCGCAATTTGAAGGTTTTCGTGTCACTCAACCTTGTACTTTGTGGAATCGCAGGAGATCAACAGTTGGATAAGTGCGTGAAAGAGCACAGGTAGATAAGGTGTACATATTAAAGTGGCTGGTGAGTGTAAATCCTTACATTACAAAATAGTTTATTTATTCATTCACAGTACATTTATCACTATCGCACTGACTCAGTAAAAAAAAAAAATAAATAAATCTAATTGCTGACCATCATCATGTGTCCAGATCCATGATCCATGTTGCTATCTCCCATGCTGGATTCGGAAGGCGCGGCCTGCATGACATGATTATGGTGATCGTGTTGCATCTTCCTGCATGTGGAAAACAGAGACGAGGTTTAAATCCAATGCTGACTTCTTTTCAGGAGATTTGTGATAATATAACATGGGGGTCTGGTGAAGAAGCACACAACATCCCAAGCACTTGTGCTACCGTGATGGCTTTAGTGTAGGAGATCACAATGGGATGGTGGTTAATCAGTACAACCTGCCCTCATGTCTGACATGCTTTCTAAACTCTGAACCCAACAAACATTGTCAGAAACAAAGAATCGCCTACAAAGATCACACTTGATTGAAATTTGGCAATAACAACCTTTACCGGCCGAATCCGGTCATCATCCCACAGGCCACGAGCTCAAAACTCTCTGTTCTCTCTAATCTAATACGTAGCCATTTAAAACAAATTGAACCCTAATGGAGGAATAATTCACTTTTCTATAGGCCAGATTTTGCCTGGGGGATAAATAAAGAAAAGACCACTGCCACCATCACCCTGTTCTGATGGAAAGAGCAGATAATAAACTTAACCTCAGGCTTCTGTGTCTGAAAACCATGTTACCATGTTGTCAGTCTCAGTTTCTGAAACAAAACTTTATATATGTACTGAACGCTATTAGCTTCGTAGTTTAAATACAAAATATGTAATGTAATAAGACGTGTAATACAGTGTGGACGTTAGGGGTATGTTGTGTCGTTGACCACGTGCAGCTTAAACTACACGAGCTAATAGAAAGTAAATGAAGTGTAATAAACATTTCAGCTTAATCAATCTCATACTCAATGCTCTAAAGAAATATCAGGAGATATGGCAAGATATAAGGATTAAAAAATAACCACAAGACAACACTTACACCACCGCATCAGTTTCAGCATGACGACGAAAAAAACCTGTCCTCCGTCTTTTAGTGAGGTTGCCAGGGTTGTAAATTTTCTGTGGTTTTTCACAACAAAAACTTAATAAAAAAAAACAAAAAAAAAAAAACTCTCTCTTTATTTTTCTGCCCTCTTTCTTCATTGCACACATTTTTGATATAATTTAAGTTTTTTGCGCTTTTTGAGATGTAGGTAATTGTGGACACTTGTGCTGAAGCCGGGCAACTCTGCACACACTCTGACTGGATCGTGTAAACTCTACACAAACCGTGTCATTCTGACTCATTATTAAGTTTCAGTTATTGTACTTTGTACTCTTCTTTATCAGTGTATTTTGTGTATCGTTTCGCTCGTAGTGAAGATCTATTATCTGTCGTAAGTCGCTTTTTATTCTCCGCTTTATTCTTTAATCAGCTTCATAGTTAGTTACTCCACTGTTCCCTTGTATCTAGGCACATTTCTGTAGAATTCGGTAGCGATATCTCGTCGAAACGATAGAAACGGCTCTGAATTATTTTACTCGACAACATTTAATATTCTCTCAGGCTATACACGGTTCATGTAAACTATTCTTTGAAATCTAACAATATATACACACTACGTGTATGCTTATAGCCGTTGAGTTATCCCTGTCTGTTAAACTAAACAATAATAAATCTCCAAGAGAAACCTTGAGCTAAAAATGTAAATGCTGAATGTTATCACACTGCAGAAGCAACAACAGGATAATCGTTGCTTACACACTTACTGGAGAGGAAATCTCATTATTAATAATTGTGCTTCTTAATAATGTCTGAACAAATCTGTTTAATTTCAGCAGCTTCCTTTTATCTTCGCTAAAGAACAAAAAACAGGTCATTGCCTTCGGTAACAGATCCGACTCACCTTTAACGCTGCGATCTCTGCTGGACGACTGTTAATAGAAATCGCGACGAGGTCCTGACGGCTATTGGCGTGCACGTGAAGCGGTACTTTAGACCGAGAAATGGAACTTGGCTCTTGGGTGTGTGCAGATGTGGAGCGACTTGTGTGTGGGTGACCTTTCAAAAACAATCCCTCATGACTAAACTGGTCATGTGATCTTTCTCCCTCCTCTGGGCAGGAATTAAGCAAGACGATGTAACTCTATTCTCATTTCCTTTTCTTTATGTCCCTTATTTAATTGATGAAGGAATGTAAGGATTCATCTGACAGGGGCTGTATCATTATCACACATTTCACGTGTCTAATTAATTAGTACTGCTTTGTAAAGTGTTAATGACTGATTTGAGACCAGCGCCTGTGTCGCGCTCCTCCTGAACCCCTGTCAGACAAACCTTTTTCTAGGAACTGCCTCTGAGGAGAATGTTTTAATAACACGACCCTGTTATGCTGCTGTCTGGGTCACGTGATGCACATTACACACAGAGACATACCTGCTAACCTGGAGTGTGGGACTGGATCGGAGACATTTAATATACAATGATAAACATGACGTTCAGTTTAATACAGTATGTAACCAGGGGGAATTAATTATACCCGCTCTGCTACAACACTGTTTTCTTCTCAACAAATCCAAACAGCTTCATAACTGGATTTTCTTTACCTGCACCACAGCACTGTTCCTCACTCTGATTGGTCACTTTGCAGGTTTCAGGTAATATGACATCTATACAATATTAAACAGAACTAAGAACTGATTAACTAAAAAAATCAGTTTGACTCAATTTCCGAGAACATCACGGCCTACAAACATGGCCGACATGAACTGTAACTCTGTGACTAAAAAACTAGAACTATAAATTGTGTACACTTTTGTTCAAGCACACACACTTACGCGTGCACTCTCTCTCACACACACACACTCTTCCACACACAAACACTCTCTCACACACACACTCTCTTCCACACACAAACACTCTCTTCCGCAAACTCTCTTACACACACATACACACTCATTAGCACTATCTCTTCCGCAAACTCTCTTACACACACACTCTTATACACACTTACACACTCATTAGCACTATCTCACACACAACCACTCTCTCAAGCACACTCTCACAAACACAAACACTCACACACACAAACACACTCTCACACACACAAACACTCACGCACACACACAAACACTCACGCACACACACACTCACACGCACACTCACACGCACACTCACACGCACACTCACACGCACACTCACACGCACACTCACACGCACACACACTCACACGCACTCACACGCACACACACTCTCTCATGCGCACTCTTTTACACACACTCCCTCAGACACACACACATTCTCTCTCTCTCATACACACACACACACTCTCTCTCAGACACACACACACTCTCTCAGACACACACACACTCAGACACACACACTCTCTCTCAGACACACACACACACTCTCTCTCAGACACACACACACTCTCTCAGACACACACACTCTCTCAGACACACACACTCTCTCAGACACACACACACACACTCTCTCTCGCAGACACACCTGTGTTTATTTGCTAGACAGATCGAGCCTTTGTTTGCAGTATGTACACTTTCCTGTATTTTGATCCTGTTCCTATTTCCTAGTTTTGTGATTCTGGTTTTTTTTTTTTTTTTTGCTCACTCTGGATTTGTCTGTCTGGCTGCCTTGTAAAATAAAGTGTTCACCTGCAACTGTTCTTGTCACGGATCATATGCACTTTACAATCTTCACTCGCAATCTGATCTAAGGAAATGGTGAACATGTTGTAATCAGACAGTATCATTTACTCCTTTTACTATCTGTTGTAGAGAATGAAACAAATCTGCTTTTGTCCTTTGTTTTCTTTTTCCCAATCGGTCTGGGAATGTCCTTTGTGTGCGAAATGTTCTGTTGAATCTACCGTGATTCACAGCGAGGTACAAAGAGCAACTGTTTTGGAATATGAGTAGGAACTCAAACAAACAACTCTGTCCGCTGTTAAAAAAAAACCTCGGTCAAACCTTAAAAGCATTTTTATAAACCTCAAAACATTTATTATTTCAAATTTACAACTAGCTTCTCCTTAAAGTCTTAATTGTTTGCAAAAGGTACTGATTTCTAGCAATTATAAATAGTTTTGACTTCTTGAACAAAGCCTGTAGACTTAAACATTTTTGCTCAGCCCAAGCGTAATCTCTGTGGCCATGGCTTAAAGGATTTCATTAGACCTTTAGTGAAGGCTTGTAGGATTAAACAATACGATACCACCATTTTAAAGCCTTAAACACACACTGTTGTTTTCATGGATTTTTTCAAAAGTCTGGATGAATATTTATGTAAGTGTGAAGTACGAGATACACGAAACAAATGTTTTCATCTCTGCGTGTGTTTGTGTCTGTTCCTCCTATTTAGGAACAGAGATAATCGAGTCAATGAATCAGAAAGAAAATAGCCAGAGAGGGTGTGATGCCGTGTTTTTGGGGAGATCTAATAGAAACGAACAGCGTTGTAAAATCTGTACTTTTAACATTACATTTAATTTTTAAAAAAAGAGACATAAAATTTGCTCTGCCAATCCGAATAATCCTCAAATTATTTTAAGTACGCTTATATCACAGCATGCCCGAATTCCTGAATCAGCAGGAGTGCGTTTATTTATTAATTTTTAACAGCAGATCTCGCACTAAATCACACTGTCGTTGAACACAGTGTTGTATGGACTAGTTGTATAAACTAATAATACTAATAATACTAACTAATAATAAAAAACTCGTTGATATGATTACAAAGATGTTTCATCATGGCAGTCTGAGCTCACAGGTGCAACTTTTCCACCGAGGCAGTTTGAGTGCTGGTTTGGAGACTAATTTAGAACCAGTTCTTTCTTTTTCGACAGCCAAAGCACTGGCTCTGAACCAGGAAAAGTGGTTCTTAAGTAGCACCAAAACGTTGCTGGTCTAGACTTAAGAACCGCTTGCGTCAGGGGCTGTGGGTGGGGCTACTGTTAGCGCATTTGTTAATGTACCTTAAGTATACTAATGTTTAATACACTTTTACTTTACCGCGATATGATACATTATCAGCACACATGATAGTATGTAGCTACATGCTAAGGCTAACTTTTTTCTGTGTTAATGATAAAATAACGTTATGTACTTTCTCGATTACAACCTCCGTTTATACAGATTACATGGAGCTGCACGTACATGTAGGTTCACAAAGCCATGAGCATTAACAGTAAAGCAACATCCGTCATTGTTGATGTTGTGTTTGCTGCTGCTGCGCTAACGTTACTGTGTAACGTGACACGTATGACGTATGACACGTATGACACAGTGACGTCAGACCCGGCTCTGTGATGGCTCTATAGCCGATGGAAAGGCAAACCGGTTCTTAGAACGTTCGCCAGTGGAACCAGCTTTGAACCAGCACCAGTGCTAGCTCTGAACCAGCACCCGGTTCTTTTTGGTGGAAAAGGGGTAAGGGAGTCTCTATAGTAACTCAAGTAATCACTCTTTACACCCGTGATTAGCAGAAAAGCATCTTAGAATGCACAAAATATCAAATCTTGAGGCGGATGAGCTACAAGAGTAGAAAAGCACATTAGGTTCCTCTCCTGTCCTCTCCTAAAAGCATGTCTAATACCTCCCTTTGCAACTGGATCCTGAACATCTGGACTGTCAGTCCGGGGTTCCTCAGGGATGTGTGCTCAGTCCACTGCTGATTCATGGCTATGAAGCAATGCACAGCTTGAATCACATCAAGTTCACCAATGACATCAGCGGATCCTCAATGAGAGAGTCAAGAGCACCACATTACTTGGTGTTCACTAGGTGGAGAACCTCGTCTGGTCAGTAACACCAACTGCATCAGCAAGAACGTCCAGCAGTGTCTATACTTATTACAATGGTTGAGAAAAGCCCATCTCCCTCCATCCACCTTACCACGTTCTACAGAGGGACCAGCTGCATCACTGCCTGGTTTGGGAATTGCACCAGCTGATAGTGAGGACAGCTGAGAAGATCATCTGTTTCTTTTTTCCCTCCATCATGGACATCTACACTACACGCTGCATCCACGAAGCCAAGAGCATTGTGGATGACCCCACACACCCCTCACACACACTCGTCACCTTCCTGCCATCTAGAAAAGAGTACCGAAGCATTCGTCCCTCACAACTAGACTGTGCAACAGTTTCTTTCCTCAAGCCATCAGAATCCTCAACAACAGGAACGGAACTGAACTGAAAACACACACACTCATTCAATGTACTGTACATCTACGTTTACAACTCCTGCTACTGTAAGTGTATATATATTTAGAAATGTCCTCTTATTTGTTTACAAATCCTTTTATTTGCACAAAGGTAAATACAGACTATACACTGGGTTGCGCTATTTTATGTATCTGTCCTGTAGCGTATTGTATTGTCTGGCTGCACTGTTTGGACTCGGTTGCACACTATGGACATTATGTGGCTAGGACAACTTAATTAAGATATAATGACAATATAAAAAAGCTACTTGACTTGAATTGACCCATGGGCTGTGACCCAAGGTTTTTTTTTTTTCCTTCATTCCAGTTTGTGTGAGTTTTTGTTTGTTCTTGGCTGACTGTTACCCAAACCTGTCTGCGTAGATAATCTGGAAAATATTCCTCTCATCAGCCTTGGAAAAGAGCTGCCTAGGAACACTAGCAACTTTCAGATTTAAATAAATAACCACATTACGACATACTGTTTACAGGGTGGTGAGTTCTTGAACAAATTATACACAGGACTGCTTTGACTGTCTAGTTAGAGCTTTATAACTGTTCATTTTACATGTTACAAACACATGAGTGCATACATCGCATACTGGACACCTGTTATTACTATTATGACATGATTTGACATGAAGACTTTTTTTTTTTTAAATCAACTCACACACAGCCCTAGGTTCATATTATTAACGTATTCAAAAAGACGTACGTATACTTAAACAGATATAAGAGAGGAGTTAAAGCTTTAATTAGTATATTATTTGACATTTTTATTTCACACATGTTTACGTCTATGTTGGTCCTGATTATAATGAAAATAATACAGGTAAAAAAAACATTTATTTCATAAATCAGGACAATATCATCGTCGTTGTCGTCGTTGTCGAAAAAGGTCCATTATTTACTTGGTGTCTAATTAGTTTACATTACAAGTATATTTCTCCTAGAAAATATTATCTTCTGGCTTGTCATAAAATATAGATTCCTAACTGTATTATCAAAGGTAATGATATTTTAAATATTTAAGTAAAAAACGAAAAAGCGAGGTGATGTGAGGTGATGTTGACTGGCATAAAGCACAGTTACTCTGACTACCCTGATATGGATTTATTTCCTATAACCAATTTGATTAATCTTATAGAATGATAACATCTTATAATTAAAGAATGACGCCTTGTTCTTTGTTTGTTGTTCATTTATTTCTTTGCTTCCATGAAAACTAAATCCGCCACGTCTGTGAATGAGCAGTTACCATAGTAACCACATACGCGCATTCATTTAAACCAGCGATTTGGAGCCGGATCTACTTTTATAGGAAATGAATCAACCGAATCAAAATGAATCAACTGAATCAAAACAGTTTACACTGTGCCTGAATTTATTTTATTTCTGTGAGATGTTGGTTATTATAATTATTTAAAAAAAATCATACCAAAAAAAATCATACAAAAAATATATAAATATAAAGCACTGAGATGTAAAAAAAAATATATATATATATATGATGCAAAACCTTTCAACGTAAAATTAACCTAAACTATAGAAAACAACAACAACAACAAAAAAAAAAACTTTAATAAGACAAACTTAATAACATGCTCAGAGGTCAAACAACCGAAGGTCTGGGGAAAACACACACACACACACACACACACACACACTAAAATAGTATCAGTAGGATTAATAGTTTCTTACCTTGTTTCAATTCCTGTTCACACCCTTAATTCTATTATTATAAAGATAAATGGTGTGAAATAACCAAATCTTTTCATGCACCCTTCCCTAAGCGTGCAGTGTAAACTCTCAGTAAAAACCAGACACAAGAAGCTACAATCACAGGTTTTTCTCCCTCTCATAATAAAAGTCACTTTTATAATTATTTTAAACAATTATTTTGGATAGCATCTACCTAATAATGAATCCCAAACTCGAATCAAATGATCTATAGTGAGCATTATAAAATAAAATAAATAAAACCTACTACGTCTTTCTATCCAATGCCAATATATCAATAAATAAATAAATAAACAAACTTTTTTTTTGTACATTTCTTTCCTAGTACATTCCTGCATCTAATTCTATCTCATTTTATCATTTAAACCACAATTTAATTTATCAATATATTTTTCAAATTATTTTCAAATATTTATTTATTTATTTATTATTATTTTAAAATTTGTATCTACATATGTGTATTTTTTTATTTTATTTTTTATTCTCATCTTATTTTTATTGTCTGTGTGTTGTTGTTGTTGTTGTCTCTGTGTACTGGAAGCATTTGAAACTAATTCCTTGTATGTAATTCCCAGGGATACTTGGCAATAAATAAAGCTCTTTCTGATTCTGATATCAAGTATATATATAAAAGAGAGCCATTTAATCTAAATATGGATATCAATAAGTGAATTTGAAAAAATCTATTAAGATTTTTTTTCATTTGGGTTTTTTTTTAAGACACAAAAATGAATATGTAAAATGTTTTTATAAATTAAAATAATTAAAAATCTAAAAGCATCTAATCTTAATAAAGATTAAAGTAACGTAAAGTTTAATATGTGGGCTAATTTATTACACTCAGATTTAATTGTTATAGCAATAAAAATACAAAAATAAAAAATAACAAAATAATAATAATAATAATAATAATAACCATTAAAACTGCTAATACTTCTAGAAACTCTAAATGTAGTTTAAATATATTTTGCTTTGTAGTACTGCAGCAGTATTTATTCAGCTTCTGGTGTGTATATATATATATATATATATATATATATATATATATATATATATATATATATATATATATATATATAGGGGGGTGAGATGAGACGCCTATTAATTGTGCCCATAAAGACTTAAAAGACTTTAATTCTGAATGAAGACGGTTCTCATACTAAATGCCGGATTGAGTGGCGCATGCGCACTATTGTTGCACATGTGTACATTTTTCTCCACACTTGCGTCATTTTTTGACGCTTTAAAACGGCATTCACTAAATTGAAGGGGTTTCGTTACCACGACGTAAAGTGGGCGTGTTTCCGGAGGTCTTGGAGAATACTACTAAGGACAAAACAGTCATACAGGTAGATTTGTTTTAGAAAACAAATAAACAACCAAAAACTACGGTTAGAGTTAGAGTTAGATTATCGAATAGGCCACGCCTACCCGATAACGCAATATCTGTCACGCTGTTCTGAAATCCCTGGAAATAAGTGCATCCCCTTTAAAACATGAGTAAAATATTTAATTAATGAATGAATCGAAGTGACTAACATTTTAATCTAAATTAAATCATTTCGTATTCTTTTTATACACTTCACGTGTATAAAAAGTGTATTTTTATACACTTCAATTCTTTTTATAGACTACACATTTATTTATTTTAAAGGTTTTCTTAGAGGCTTGGAATTGAAATGAACACCAGTTTGACACCCTGTAAGCACACTGAACCATTTATTATCATTTACTGTACTTTCACAGCCAGGTCGAACACAGGAATGTCAGAGGTACACAGTAGACAAAGAAGCCATTGAGGAAAATGAAGAAATGAGCTGAACTCCTATTTCTCAGCTGGACAGCTTTGTCACAAATGTTCCACAGATACAAAAACATCCTACAGAACCGAGCAGTGGCTATGAAGACATAGAACAAGGAAAATGATATTAGTTTACTTTTCATTTGCAGTCAAACTAGTCTTCTTGAGAAAATATTTTTATATCATCCCAAAGTTTATATGTGCGCGCACACAAAATTCTTTTTGTAGCCGCTCCAGGGTTCTGTAGCTTTCCAGTTTATTCAGCAATCAATTTATTTTTTTAAAACTATTTTTTAATAATTAATATAAACAACAAACAACATAACTAGATGCACAGACAAACATATGTACTGGTACCACATTCAAACTGAGGTCTAACGATGCAGAGACATGCACTGAAGTACTGCAGGACCACCATCAAACAATATAAATATAAATATAATTCATCTAACACCACAACAGGTAGAAACAATAGACTTTTGTAATTTGCGAGAATTGGAGACGAACTGTGGATTTTTTTTATTTATGTAGTAAACAAATGATGAACTACCTGTGATATCTGTAATTAAATGCGTATGTATGGCTGGAACATCTTAACGGTTGTACAATGACAGTTTATGCCTCGGTGTTTCTACTGCAAATGGTGGACAGATTTGTGAGGTTTATCCAGCGACACGGTAGTTGGCGTGGATCTCAGGCTTGATGTCACACACCATCTTCAGGAGGTTGTTCAGGACAGCTTCTCGGTTTTGCTGGTAACTGCTCTGAATGCGGCCCATCTTGTCCAAGGTCTCTTTGTCCACCTCTACGGCCGAGTTGCCGTGGGAACCCAGCGCCTTTAATTTATAGAAAATAAGATTTTTTTTTAAATAGACAGACAAACAAACAAATAAGAAATAGATATGTAAATGAGTTGATACATTAAGAAATATAAACAAATCAAATTTAATTGTGACAAATAAATAGTATAGTATAGTATATTGAAAGTAATATAAAAAATATTATTTAATATATACAAAAAAATCTATAGAGTAACAAAAATAATATTTTACTAATATCATACAAATATGAGCATGGAACATGAAAGGGTGCGTGAAAAGTGTCTTTATATATTAGCAACTAATAAAAAAAAATAAATAAAGATAAATTTGAAAAATAATTTTAAGAGAAACTGCTCATATAATGGATCTGATCACTTGACTCCTGGTTTCATGCACTTCTTCACTTTTTAAGATCGTTGATAAATGTCTTTGTGTTCTAGCTCACCGCAGCTTCCTTGGTCTTGAACTCCTTTTCCCTCTGGAGACGGTATTGTTCGATCTCAGCTTGAGCTTCCTCCTTGGCCTGTTTCAAGCGCCGGTTTTTCCCTGAGAACAAATCATACATGCAATCTTTAGTGTAACAAAGTTGAATAACACAAAAACTAAGACTTTTGTCCTTAAACCATATATTTTTTAAAATAGAGGAAACAATGTCATGAGTTAATGATTTTTTTTTTTTCTGGAACATCCTTTCTTGCACAAATATTCTTCCAGCAAAAGCAGAAATAGGGAAATCAAACAGGGAAGTGAGTAACTCCAGCTTACTGAGTCACTGGAAATGACACTGTCATTGCTCTGAAAATATGATATTTAAATGAATTAAATTAATCAAATTGTAAATGACTAAATGGAAGGTACGGTCACGATTCCTGACTGATTTGGTCTTTCCTTACAACACTTAAAACTTCTCTGTGCCGCTCTTACTATTCTTTATTTCTTTAAATGCACTTTCAAGTGTCTATGATAACATCTAATAAGCAATGCTTCTAAAGCTTTATTATTATTTTTGTATATTTTAGGAGTTTTCTACACTACTGTGAGTTGCAAAATAATTTCAACTCAATTATATGAATACAATGCAGATATTTCTTCTATTTCATTATAAATTATACAGGAAAAACCCAAGAAGTGGGATCCTGTATTGTGTCTGCAAAAACATGAATATATAGGTGGGTGCAAAAGTTAGCACACCCTTAAGACAAAACTAAGAAGAGAAAGATTTATTCACACAAAATGTATTAGGAATCAAAGATGTTCATAGATTATGACAATGTTATATGCATAGATTTTAATAATAATAATAATAATAATAATAATATATATGAATATTTGTACATACAAATTGCCTATATTGTATATTTCAACTGCACATTTCACACTTGTACATTTGTACATACAATTTACTTATATTGTATGTCATTCTGTTACACTGAAGCTTCTGTCACTATAACAAATTCCTCGCATGTGAAAACATACCTGGCAATAAAGCTCTCGGATTCTGAAATATTATTTATTAACCTTTATGTATGTGTTTCCCAAATATCTTTCACATCATCAGAGCATTTGCATCCATTTAGTTATAATACTCTACTATTTATTTTCAGAAAAATAACCAAATAATCATCTTCTTTTGTTCACTTAATTCAATATTAATGAGAAAATAAGACAAAATAATAATTATTATTACTATAATACATAATTATATAAATAATTTATATTAATAATACATATATAATTATATAAATGATTATTATTTATTATTATTATTATTATTATTATTATTATTTTTTTTTTTTTATGAAATAATGAGAATTGCTCCAGGCTGAAATGTTCTGTGTATTTATGCCTCTGCCTTCTTTTAGAGATTATTTTCTTTGTTTTAAAACAAAGTATTCTTTGTTATCGATCATTTACGTTTACAAATGTTTTCTGCAACATTGTCATCCATTGCAGTCTTTCTGTTTTGATTACTAGCCCGTTAGCTTAGCTTAGCTTAGCTTAGCTTAGCAGCTTCGAGTCGATTCATTCGATTCCGTGTCATATAACAAACATTCGTGTCACTTACGTTTCCGGGCTTCGGCGACTTTCTCCGCGGCCCTTTTCTCAGCCTGTAACAGCTGCTGAATGCCCTGTGACTGGCTCGCCATGGTGCTAGAGAGGAAAAAAGCCGACGCGTGTATAAAGAAGGCCAAAAACGACGCTGTAATGAAGGTCGACAGCAAACGCTGGAACCCGTGAAAATCAGCTGACTGCACGTCACGTGACAGAGAGTCAACGTAGAACCACGTGACCGGTTCAGAGTCGCTCTACATTGGAGCCTGCATTCAAAATGGCGCACACCGTTTACTGTACACATACTTATTCTGTCAAATTATAATGCAGCATGCGAGACATTCTACACTACAGTTCTACAGAAACAAACCCAATCTCAATGATCAAGTTAGCTGATACAGCTTTGCCTGATACAGGCAAAAATGCAAGACCATTAAGACTTTTGTAGCATATTATCTTGTAGCATATTTCAACACTTGCAACATACTTGGTATATGTTTTCTATATGTATATTGTATATTATATATTGTGGATTATAAAGAGCAACAACTGTGGGATGTGGAATCTCAGTGGTTAAGGTGCTGGACTATTGATTGGAAGGTCATGGGTTTGACTCCCACTGCTGGGCCCCTGAGCAAGGCCCCTAACCCTCAGTTGTTTAAATAAAAAAATAAAATAAAAAAATAAATAATTCAAATAAAAATCTAAGTCACTCTGGATAAGGGTGTCTGCTAAATATTAGAAATACTTTACAATATCTCAGGCAACTGCTGCTATAATACTGTGTTCATTCCAGTATTTCTGCACATGCAATATTGTTAAACATACATTATTTACACTGGTCGGCTTATTGTCTTTTGTATATTGTCTTGTATTTTTTGTTTGCACTGTCTTTTGTCCTGCACTGTTTGCACCAGGTTGCACAGATGTACTTTATGGATCTAGGACTAACTTACTTAAGTCCTTAGCTCCATGATCCTGGAGAAACATTGTCTCATTTCACTGTGTACTGCAACAGCTAGTCATGGTTGAAATTACAATAAAAGCTTCTTAACTTGACTTACTACATGCTTCTCTAATACTGCTATGAATGTATACATTTTTAAGCATTATTTGTATGAATTACCCTAGGAATTTATATAGAAACATAATTTTGTACTTGCATCCGTGCTTACTAGAATACTTAAACATTTATTAAGCAATTATCAGCTTAGAGTACTGAGTAAACGTACAGCTGTCATGACCCTTGAAATATCACCACCACAAGATGTCAGTGCTGTTATAGAAATACACTGTTATGGCGTCAAACTTCTTCCTTGGAACGTCGATCGTTTCGAAGAATTTGTTTATCAGATTCAGTTAACTATAACAAATAATTACAAAAGTAGAAAACACTTCTATACTTGCATACGACTCAAGCACAAGTAGACCTACATACTAGCACACTTGAGTACTCTATAATATGATTTTTTCAAACTTGTCAAAGTCAAAGTGAGCTTTATTGTCATTCAGCCAGGCAACAATGTGTACATAGCAGAACAAAAGTGTGTTTTTGCAAAGCTCCAAAGTGCAGTTGTAAATATACAACAGTCAAAAATCACAACAGGTAACAAAAAGACAGCACAATAGACAGTACGGTCATCAATTATACGTATACGCCAGTATACACTTTGGTTTATAGTAGGGATGTACCGATACCACTTTTTCTCTTCCCATCCGATTCCGATACCAGCGTTTGCCGGTATCGGCCGATACCGATCCGATATCTGTGTTGTTTTCTACCTTTAAAACTAAAGAATGTATACAACTCTCTTAGTTATTAAGATTTATTTGTTTCTGGCAAAGAAATACAAAAATGCCCATTACTGGATGAAAAATTAAAACACAAAAAACCTTAAAATATTAATGCAGTAGAAAACAGTAATTTTAACAATTTAACAATCTAAACCATTTATACTGCAATTATTAAATTATTTTCTGAAGAAAAGGCAATATTTTAAAGTGAATCTTAAATTAGAACTCTTGAAACACAATGCAAAATGTATTAAACAGTAAACCTTGCACCCAAATGAGCGACATGTTTAACGCATTGAGGTAAATGGAAAGGGCGCCTGCTAAACTTGTCTGTCTGTCGCAAGCGGTTGTGCAACATATTTCCTATAAAATTTATTATATTTATTTTCATGAATGCAATTTAATATATAAGTGTATTTTTCTTATAAGTTTAAGCAATAGTCTATGATGTTTGCTGTTCAATAATCAACCACCACGGGCATGGGCGTCGGAAGCAATTTATTGTTTAATTTATTATGGCAGTCCTCAAGAAGAATGGATTCGACTGGCGGCGCTCTGAAAAGTAATAAAAAAAACACATTACGCGCTGAATAGAGACGATAAAAGTGGGTGGGTCCAATATTATTGGTTTTAAAAAGTGGGTGGGTCCTGTCCCACCCACATATAATGGTTCCGACGCCCAGGGCCGGCCCTCGCCAATTTGCTGCCCTAGGCAAGATTTCACCTGGTGCCCCTGGAATCACAGACAATTGTGTTCCGATCATTTTGTTCATAAACTTACACAGAAACAAACTGCACAGCTTTGTCCTGTTTTTCTTTATTTTGAAAATATTTTGGAAACACACACAAACTATATAAAAAAACTATATTATGGAGACCTTGCTTTCCTTGCCTTTCTTACAGCAATAAAATATATATAATAAATATATAAATAAAATACTTCTCAGGTAATAAAATATATATACATATATATTAATAAAAATATATATATTAATAAAAAAAATTATATATATATATTAATTAATATATAAATTTATATATATATATATATATATATATATATATATATATATATATATATATATATATATATATAAATAAAAATAATAATTTGGGCGCCCGGGCGCCCCTAGTGGTGGGCGGCGCCCTTAGCATTTGCCTATTCTGCCTATGCGCAGGGCCGGCCCTGACGGCCCGACGCCCATGACCACGGGTACCATCGGTCACGCACCACCGATACACGATCCACTAATAATGCCTGGATCGGCGTCGATACCGATCCAAAATATCGGATCGGTACATGCCTAGTTTATGGTGATAATCAGATTATTGCACACAAAATGTCATTCACATGGTTGGGCTATTGCACATTAATATATGCAATTGTAAAAGCATACAGTTAGCAATAACAACAGGTAAACATGGTAGACAGCACAATAGACTACACAACATAGTACATAGACACACAATAGACTACACAATATAGCATAATAGACAGTAAAGAAAAAACGCTATACACATACAGTACATGAGGACGCCAGCAATATTGCATGTCAATTCACAAAGAATGGCTTATTGCACAAGACAAGTTTGGTCATTTCACAAAACAAGACTGAGATTGTGTGTGTTTTAGCTATCACAGTTGTGACAGGATATACCAGACTGATATGCTGCTGGTCAGAATATACCATAGGAATGACAGCAACAACTAAATATAGCTATTATGTGTATGTCTATTACAAAACAAATGGGTTGATTTTGCATAGAGGTTGGTGCCAGAGTAGGAATTTTCCTCTGAGCAATGAGCTATGACTCAATGAGCTGCGGCATCATCCAGGAGGTCCAGTGAGCGACGGTTTTTAGTTACTCATGTGTAAACACAGAAAGCCAAATCAAACTTCTTGATGCAAAACAGCATTAATTATTCCTGCCTTTGTCCAATGAGCCATTTGCTTGTGCACTTTGCCTAAACACTTTGCATGGAAGATTTTAATACAGTGCAGCAAATCAGAGAAAAGGGAAATGTTTTAAAGGTTTAACCAAGATTACATCAGGTCCAGCAGTAATACCGATTAGAATTTTACACTTACCTACCAAAATATTTTTTATTTGTTCTTTTTTGTTTGGTTGTTTGTTAATGTGATTTTACTGACTATAAATTGTGCTAGAAGTTCAAGATCAAAGGTCAAAACATTTATTGTCATATGCACAGTGAGGAAAACAAGTTTCCCTGTACAGTGCAATTCTTTCTTTGCTATCCTTTGAATGCCACTCAAGACACAGACAACACACACATACATACATACATACATATACACTAACAATAAATAAAACTAAGCTGCAAGAATAGAAATAAAGACTACTAGAAATATGCACTATGTCTATACTGTACACTCTAAAAAACGATTCGTTGGCTGAACAACCATTACTTTTAAAAATAAATAAACTAAACACAAATAACAAAGTAATTTTAACTTTCCAACCTCTACTTAGCATATATAGTGTCTGTAACATAAATATATAAGTTACAAGGTGAACCTAAATGTATGCATAAATATAATGAAAAAACATAAGTCACGTCAACTAGTATTAAAATTGCATCAAAACTAAGTAATTATAACATAATATTTTAAGTTTGACTGTGAGCCACGTGATATGCAAATCTGGAAAAAACTGGAGCCATTTTGTGATGCACATGTGAAGACGGTGGAAAGAGGTAAGCTTAACTTTCAATAAACTAAGCAAAATATTCGATTTTGAGGTTTTGAAATTAATAAACACTTGTTTGTAGTGTTAGATGAAGATATTTTCTGAAACGCAAAGAGACGAAGACGCTGAAAAGAGGTAAGATTTGTCGTTTTAACGTACATTCGTTTATTTGTGTTTGTGTTTGCGTTTGTGGTCAAGAAAGAAACTTTTTTAAATTGAATTTCTGAATTGCTACGAATTTAGCTTCAACAATTAGAAACGTGTTACTTGAATACTTATGAAAGTCCAGTTTGTACAAGTAAGTTATTGTATGAAAGGAGGAACGAGTGTGCACGCGATTGTCCGCCTAAAAGCAGTGTGCCTCCATCGAATGAATGTTCTAGTGGTTAATTTGTTTATTTCAGAGGTATATGACCATGCATCGCGTTGGCATGTTTGCATTAAGATAAGGGCGAATTCTGACGAATCTGTTCCCGCCCTGCTCCGTGTAACGCTTTGCAGTTCTTTGTTCAATTACCACCTTGGCTTGAAACTTAACTTTTCTTATAATAATGAGAAACTTCTACGCATGCGTAAATGCGGAGCAGAAGGGCGTGACACGCTTCCGACATCCGCTGGTCTCAGCATAGCACATTATGCAAAAACGTGATCTATTAATATCTTTAAATAACAGTATTGATAAATTACCAGTATATGAGTATTTTGCCAAAAAAAGGTGATGCGTCATTAGTATATACAATCTTTTACTGAAAAGGTCTATGCTAGTAAGACTCTGCAATGTCTTGCCTATTCATACTAAATATAAAACTTTTTTCTCTTTCTAGCTCAGAGCAAGAAAGTGTTGCAAAGGGGGCAGCATCAAGGAAGTGTCCTGTTTGTTTTTTTTGTTCAAAATTTGTTAATTTGACACATTTGTTGTACATTCATGATGTGTGGTTTTAGGCTTCACCATTGTATTGCAGCCTGTTTCAAAAAATAAAGTGAAATGCTTTATTTTGTGTGATTTGCATGTGTAATTTATTTTAGTGAAGTGACATGGTGACCCATACTAGGAATTTGTGCTCTGCGTTTAACCCATTCAAGCAGCAGCGCAGTATGCAGACCAATCGCTGATGATCTAAAATAACTTAAAATTTTACATTGGTTCAACTCAATTAATTATCTTTTTTTAACATAAATGAGCTTAAATTTTAAGTTAACTTAACTTGCAGTTACTTAGCAGATTCTACCATGTTACTTATATTTTTAAGTAAACAATGTTGAGTGTACCCAAAAATTTAAGTACATATAACAACAGTTTTCTTGTTAATTTTAAGTAATTTTTTTCCAAGTTGGGTTTACTTAAAAAGTGTGATGCAAAAATGGTGCATACATATTTTAAGTAAATCCAACACATCATTTTTTAGAGTGTATGTGCGAATGTAGAATATAGTCTTATGTGCATAGTAGTAGCAATATTTGCAAATTGAGTGCATAAATGTTTCACAAATGTTTGTAGAAGCAGTCTGCATGCCTAGCTGCTTGATTTTATACACCTATGGGCATGATAGTAATGGGATCACCTGAATTCAATGATTTGAAGGGGTGTCCCAAAACTTTGGTCAATATAGTGTATGTCTGCACTGTGCCCAGTTATACTGAGATAATCTCCAGATATACTCTGATGCTGACCAGTTTAAAATCTGTTTTATATATCGTTCAGCGTCAGTTCAGGCAGGCCACATAGTCAAGCTCGGCTATCAGCTGATGTCAATTTTATAACCCTGCCCATCAGCTGATCTGATTCCTAAGCGCGCTATTGGTCCCTTTCAAACAGGGCACCCTATTTAAATGCTTTTTTCAGAATGCTTTTTTTTTTACATGAATAAAACTGAAAAAGACTGAAGATATGAACCTTCATACAGTTTTATTTGGGGTTCTGAGCTCAAAAACACATCATCTAAAATGATTATCTTATCGCTAGGCTAATCTTACCCATAGTTCAAAATATTGTGACTATGGGTTAAAATATAATGAACTATTCAATAAATAGGGCTATATTTTCCACTAAGAATTTTGAGAAGTCTGGGAAAATAGACAATTCCAAAAATAGCGCACTCGTTTTAAGCAGGAAACAAATTCACACATGGCTCTAGTGGCACTTGATTGTTCATTATGGCAGGATTTTTAACAGAAAAACATTTTAGTCATCAAATCTAAATTAACTACAGTACGATATGATCTAGGTAACTGTCTTAATAAGATATTTATTGAGTAAGAAAAAAAGACACAACTGAATATTTCACTTAAGCACAGTTTATTTATCTTGTAGATTTGACTAATAAATATGAAAGCTAAAGTTTTGATCAAACATTACTATCTTTTATAAGCTAACATTAGAGAAAACACAAAGACACACTCACATATCTCTTTGTTGAATAACAGTTACTCCAAGAAACACTTCTACTTTATCTTCTAGTCATTATTCAAATAGACACAGAGATGCTAAGATTCATTAACTCTGAGTTAGATCTATAACGCAGCTCTACTTCAAACATTAATCTTATCAGCTTAGCAATAAATGTATTAAAGACAATTCTACATAAAGTCTACATAGTGAACTAACTAATAAATGTGTGTGCAGAAAACTGCATCACATAACTAAATATTTTCAATCAGTTGCCAATCATTCTCTTAGTCCTTCAATTTGCAACACAGCTAACAAGTTTGTGCCCATTTCTGGTTTCCTTCTTTTTAAACACCTTTCCGTCCTTTTGTTTTCTCCACGTCACTGTGACATTCTCTTCCAACCCGTTCTCCTTCAGCTTGCCCTTGATCTGAAGAACAGAAAATGATTATTTACTTTTTATTACTGAATTATTAATAAATAATAAAATGTATTAATCTCCTGTGTAACTTGAGTACAAAAAATATTCCTTGTGTAAGATTTATTAAGTGAAGATTTAAGGAAACTGAGACCCACCTTCTCCAAGATGGCTGCATTTACCTCAGAATCATTTACATCCTGCTCAGATCGGATCTTCACTCTGATTGTTTGCTTTTGTCCTGTGGTTTCTGAATTTATACGCATTTACACATACACACATTAATTACATTCTAAAAACAATTAAAATTAAACTAAACAGGAGGCTGAATATTGTTTACCACACCTGAATAACAGAAGAAGGACATTTTTGTTGAACAGACTCCATCCTCTACCTGATTTTGGAGTAAATAACCACAGTTTTCATTATCTTGGTTATTATCGGGTTGTCCTTGTTTCCACGGAATGCTGAACACATTAGCCTTGTCTAACCATTTCCAGGAGTCTCGGAACAGGCCAAACCATAAATCTCCACTGGCAATAGTCGATATAATAGAATATTCTAAGGAATCTCTCGCACTGGCCAAGTCTGTGTACTGTTGTCTGCAGTGACTTTGGGCATCATACCACGTCTTCTTTTGCGAAACATGAATGTACTTATGGCCAATTAACGTGTCTGTCAAAATTGAAATACAATGGGAGACAAAGAGTTTTTTTAAAAGCACTGAGCTAGATTAAAGGCCCTTTAAATAATCCCTCTTAAATTTTTAAAACTGACAATTAGTAATACAGTAATTTTAGCACCATGGATTTTTTTAAGGCCAACATAGTGAATAATGTGTTGTTCCTCACCAAAATAGCATAGAAATTCATGTGGTTCTGTGCATGGCTTATCATCCCACTTCCCCTTATTTGTTAAGGCACATTCTTCCTTTCCATTATGGTTATCAGGCTGATTAGAATCCCAATATTTCAAAGATCCCAGTGGTGCATTTTCAAATGACCAGCGCCAACTTTCAATGTCGTTATACAGTCCAATCCAGGCACTGGAAGTAAATTTTTGACTCTGACCAACACTCTGAAGTTGAAGCATCTCATCATTACTTTTGATTGTAGCCAAGTCGGTGTTGTTGGCTTGACAATATGCCTGTGCTTCGCTCCATGTTTTTTTCTCCCTAATCAGATAGTACTTACGAGGGAGAGACAGTATCAGAGGGAAAATTCCTGTGGACGAAAATTTTAAGATGTGAAATTTAAAAATTTAATTTAAAATTTAAGTGTGATTTATATGGTAGTCTTTTAATATAAAAATTATTGATTGCTACAGGTGTCCTATGTCCTACAGTTCCACATGCGCAAAATAACATGATCTTTTCTAAAATCTTTCCTTTTACCTGCAAATACAACCAGCTACATTTGCAAAACATTTGAGGCGAGACTCAGCTGAACCGGAACACAGCTGTTCTTTACAGTACATTCAGTAACTGTGCTTAGAATTAATCCAACTAGAACTAAAATTGGCTCTGTATTCAGGATCGTAGTAAATCAGGGCTTGATTACTCAGATGACTGGATGAAACCAATGATCTATTGTTTTCTCTCTCACCTGTGAGAAAAAGGAGTATGAAGAGACTCTGCATCATTGATGTCTTGTTGAAGAATTCGATAAAAAAATGTGGTTCCTCTGAGCTGCAGAATAAAGCATTTATATTAAGACTGGTAACTGCAATTTACCAATTTACTACTTTATCACATATGACTAATCAACGGATTTTCATTACATTCTTAAAATGAATACTGCAGATATTTGTCAATTTGCCAAGCACATATTCTCAGTACAACATGGATTCTTCTTCACTTTTATTGGGCACATTTCTTATGTTCTACCTTTATGATTTGTTTGTTTTTTTTAATTGCAATTTAATTGTAACCTTAAGTTTAGTGTTCTGTAAGAATTGGCTAGGTAAAGGGATAAAAAAATGAGAATATTAGACTAACTCCGGCTCATTTACTTTTCTGTTTATCAATGAGCATCCACCCTGTCAAATAAACAAATAAATAAACAGATTGTAGTAACTTAATTGTATGACTAGATTATACCACATGCCAGATGACATGATAAACTCATACTAATTAAGAAATAGCTTAAAAAAAAATCAGAGCAGAGATTTAAAACATACCTTGACCAGCGAATGTCTTGACCAGTATGTGAAAATCTAAGCTAGCCACCTTTTTCTCAGGTAAAATATCTAATGCAAAACACTTTTCCTTTTGTGTTTAAAGGACCAGTACAAACTGTTGATGTCACTGTGTAATTGAATCCAAGCAGAGAAGTACTGACATGTTCATGAGGTTCATTTGTTTATATTTATGTGTGGCAGTCAGAACGAGAGAAACAGTAACACTTAGTAATTAGAAACTTAGTAATATTAAAACATCTTACTGAGATACTCAATATTACACAATTTTACTTTAGTTCTATTTCACCTGTTCAAATGTCTCCCCCTGCTGGTACTGTACAATAATACATATTACAAAACAAAAACAAAATAATAAACTAATCACTGCAATAACTATCTTATACCATACTGTTGATTTGTTGTTGTTGTTGTTAAGTACACAAAATCTTATTGTTCCTCTTTGTAATTTATTTCCTTTATCTGGGATTTATTAGGTTGATTATTGTTTATCCTTAATACTGTGATGTGAATAGAAAAAAACCTAGATAGAGAACATCTAAAAAGAGAAATCAAACTATTCAGAGAGATTTTCCCTGCAACAATTGCCTCTGGTTTGTTAATTAGGAATCTCTGTACATGAGATCAAATTGAACTGAACCGACACAGAGTCAAATTGCTACAAAGCGATTCCTTACCAGAACTATTGTGAAAACACAGTCAGTGTGTCTCCATTTTCTTTTAAGTGTTGTTTTAATTTCATTGGGCTTGGTGTTTTGCTAAAAGCTGCTAACACTGCTATGTGATTTTAGCTCTTAAGTGTGAGTCAATTTAGTGACTGAAAACACACCTGCTGCATCGAATACAGGTGACCAAAAGGTGAGTTTTAGATAAGTCTGTATTCCAGATACCTGTATGTCGTCTTATCTAAAACTAATTTCTAAGCAAGACATGTAAGTAATTACATGAGAAGGGTTTTAGGGTGATGATAGCAGCAGGTTACCTTTTCAAAACTCTTTCCTGCTCTCTAATCTCACAAGCAAGGTAGTAGAATTGTCATACGTGCATCAGACTAACGGGATCCGTCTTAGTTTCCTTTGTTAGTTTTCTAATGTGTGAAAACCCACAAGCTTTTTCCGCATTTGCTTCCCTTGATCAAAAGTATAGCCAAAAGCCCAATAGCCTTTCTTGAGGGAAATGAGATCTGCCATTATACATACACCCAAGTTCATCTCCCAGGATCAAGCTACCAAGCTTCCACTTCTCAGATGTATAAAAATGAGATAAAAAGTTTCTCAGGATAAGAATGTTGGACAAATGTTAAATATATGATATAAGCTATCAGCAGTTTCCCCCTGAGAGTAATCCAAGTTTAAGTGTTGTAAATGTTCAGAGATTTGAACTGAGAAAATTCGAACACACGGACAAAATGGACACGTTTGATTTTTTTCATATTTTCTTGGTAAAGGTATCATCATTAACTGTACATTTTTCATAAAAAAAAAAAACAACAACCAAAACATGTATAAAACCTTCGGGTCCATGTCTCAAGTAACATATTATACAACATAACCTTTGTACACTATGTACTCTTGTAGAACAGCAAGTTCTCAAATAAAACAAACAAGAACATTCTGCATTAAATGTGCTACCTCACATTGTACCTGGTGTACACTAGACCTTATTGTATTAACCCGGTGTTCTTGAACTAAACACGTGTAAAGTACGCAGTTTGAGACATGGCTGTGGTGCCGGTGAAAGAGGAGTCTCTATTTGAGCGTCTTGCTGATGTTGGTGTAACCGGCACCTACGCAGGTCATCAGCACTTTCTCTCCTCCTTTCTGCTCTTCTTCGTCTTCTTTCTGCTGCTCGATCTTGAACATGATCTGAAGAAAGTCCCGGATGTGCCGAAGAAACTCTATCCTGCAAGAGACCACAGTAGCTACGTTTACATGAACGGTCATGTCTAACAGAAACTGTAAATGCTTTAACCTTCATTTAGACACGTCTCAGTCTTACTGGCGTTCGTACTTGGACGTGTATCTGTCTTTAGCCTAGATCTCACTAGGACTAAAGTTTGAATAATGTTAATACTCAGTGTTTAACAAGAATGAACAAATTCCTCTAGAAATCATCAGCCTAACTTGAACTGTGATGTAGTTGAAATAAAGGAAGAAAAGATCTGAGGGCTTGATCTTGACTTGTTATCTCGTCACCCTTGAGCCTCGGTCTTGAATCGATCTCGGCTAGTCCTGATCCTGAGCTCATCGATGGAGGCTTTAACTACAGCACTATGAGGAAAACAGTACATAAACCGACCTTCGTAAAATGGCATCTGAAATCAGTCAGAAGTTCAGTGAAAACTTAAAACACGCCTATATTATTTCACACACAACGGCTTTTAACTGTTGTGATATTAAATGATAAATGAATGTGTTATAATGATGGATATCAGCAAACGACGCTTCTCTGCTGAGCAACTCTACTGAATTCCTGGTACATGCAAGTTAACTAGCTCTCCTTGTGTGTGTGTGTAATTTTTACATAGAATTTTCTTATTAATTGAGAGTTTGATTAAATTGAAGGGGGCGGGGTCTATTGCAGAGGGTGAAGGGTGTCATTAAAAAACGAAAAAAGAAAAACAACAAGAACAAAAAGTACCCCAGGTTACAGAATAGGGAACTTTAGTAACCTTTTGGGACGTACACGTACCCTGAAATACGCTAGTTTCTATTGAAATATTTTCTGTTAGAAGGTCACAGGGCAACACAGTTATAGCTCCTTAAAAAAATAAGAGTTTCTAAATCACCATCCAAAACAGAATACCACAAAACAGTCCCAGAATGCACTGCGGCGGTACAAAGCCTTCGCAGCGAACACTAGGCTAGTCAGCTAGCGACGACATGATGTTGACGACCTTGGAGGCGCTTTATGCGATCTACGCAAATAAAAAAAAAAACTCAGAAGACGCCAGACCAGCTTGAAGGTATCTGTGAGGACCTCACTTTCGCTGACACAGGAAGCATTTGTGTTGGCACCGCCAATCTTCAGTTATCATAGTACTGTACTTGATTAGGACACAGCACCGGTACCATGATAACTGAAAATGGACAGTTCACTGTCTGCTGGAGGTCGAGGTCGATCCGACGTCCACGAAAACCCCTGATTGGACTGATACGAGTTCCTGTTAAACCTAAATAATAATCAAACCATAATGTTCTATTGTGCAAGATTAAAATCTGCACAGTCTATGTAAGTGAGAGAGAGGCCTGGATAAAGTAATATGGAAAAGATGGAACACCAGTGGATCCAGTCTATTTTAGTTAAGTTCTAGTTTAGTTAACTACTCAAATGTCTTCAAAGTATATACTTATTACTCGGTCTTGCTTTTCTGAAACCAGTCTAAATCAACAAATGTTTGAATTGATTTCTGTCTATACTGCTGCACTTTAATTCCACATCTATAACTATCGACAATTTTGTCAGCTGAAATTTCTGTACAGGCAAATGGGTGAAGGTCGGTGGGAAACCAAAGTCTCGGTAAGGTGATGTTAATGCACGGAGCGAGCCGTTGGTGTCAGCATATAGGGAGAGAAACAAAGAGAAAGCAAGACTCACGTATATGGAGAAAGGGGACCTAGAAGAACTTTGGACACATCTTGCTGGCCAAGCGTCATGTACAAGAGAGCCAAGCTCTGGTTATTCGAATCCACACAGCCACCCTGGAAATGATGACAAGATACAGAAGATATGCTATAGAAAATAAATATACAATAAAATATATAAATATATAAATATACAATACAATATATATAAGTAATTTGTCTTTAAATCTAGCCATAAGCTATAACATGACAGATTTTCTATGTATAAATAGAACACATACTTCTCCTGACAGGAAAGAATTTTTTAGATTAAAAAAAAATTATCACAAAAGGGACAAATACATTTGGCTCCAGTGCAGAATATAAATTCTAATAATTTTCCCCCTTCCATGTACTAATCCCTTTCCAACTGCACTCACAAAGGTAAAACACATGCATGGTTTTGTAGCAAATTGTATAAATACATCAAAATAAACATTTTAGCTACCGAGGTCTTGTCAGTACTTTAACCCCAGAGAGTGTATGTAGAATAGAGAGAACCCGTGGCCTCGACTGTTAACAAGCAAACCTATATATTTTACAGAGTATTATACGAGTCATGATACTCTTTACTCTAATAGGAGAAGTAATGTTGGATTCCTTAGCAACAGCATTTTGCCCATTACTACAAACATTCAAGTCTAGTGTTGGGCCACAGCGACTCATCCAGCTGTGACTGCTCACGTGTCCGGCTTGGTGTTTCTGCACGGACATCCGCACGTCGCTGATTCAATCACGTAATTATATCATGGAACTGAGGCTGCGTTGTTCACATGAGTTTATTCCTCGCTAACAGAATTCTGAAAAGTGACTGCCTCAGGGGAAATAAATAAATAAATAAATAAATAAAACAAAGTATATTTTTACCCTTATAACTAAACACCTTAATAATCACAAAATATATATTAAAAACCCAAGGCTTCAAACGATCAAATAAACTTTTTACCGCAAAGATACTGTACTGGAACGGATGTTTTGTCTGTCTGGGTTGAAGTATTTTAACTGTTACTTCAGTGCTCTGTATTTCTATCCGACATGAGCATGATTTTGTTCATTAAGCAGTTTAATCAGTTAACATAAGATGCGCTAAACCTTCCAGTAACACAGCTTGGCCACTGCAGCGCTTCAGGTACAAGAAACATACACTAACTTTCTCTTCCTTATAAAAAGGGGCCATTACTTTTGTTCCACCTGAACGGCTATTCTTTATTCGTTTTCATTTACGGATGAGTTCTAGATCTCGTTTCTTAATAAATTTGCGACTATAAACGACAGACTTAAACTTGACAGCGTAAACTTTATACCGAAATACTGAGGTTCAAGTTATACGTTTATTCACACAACCTCAGAAGCTTTTATAGGATATGATGTTATACGTGTAAACAAATTACAGAACACATTCCATCATATCCAGGCTTGATAAATTTGAAAAACTTACCTCGGCGAATGATGTTACGTTACCTCGCTCCACTAAATACTTACAGTAATCAAAGAGTAAAAAAACTACACACACCTCCAGCGCTCCTCTCTAACGCTGATGAACCTGACAACTCCTCAGCTGCATTACATTATCCATCGACTGGGGCTCGATATCTGAGAACACCACAGCGTTATGCTGATGAGGCACACCAGAGCACAGCACGTCTAAACAAGCTGGCGGAAAAGTCCCAAAGATCCCGAGACACAAGATCCCTCCTCTCTACAGTTGCACACAAAATCCGTTGAGTAGAACATGATGCTCTTTAAGTACACACTTAACCTCTGTTACATAGACTCTAACCGTGATTCGCTCTCTGTGTGACGGTGAGAATTTACCAGATTCTTCGACACTTAAATTCAATTAGTCGCCTTTTACAATGAGCTCCTCTGTGTAGTCTGCATCGTGGCATGGCAGCGTCTGAAAGAATTATACCAATAATAAAATTCTGTAACAGCAACGTGCCAGAACCAGATATCTGAAAACGACCTGAACGGTAAGAATGGAAAGACAAACAGGATGCAGATAAGTGCAGTTAAACACAAACGGACTGGATCTGGAGGAGGGGAGAAAGAAAAAAAAAGAAAAAAAGGAAAAGCAACACTTTAAGCATGTTCACAAACACGGATAAGACAAACATCAACCTGCGTCATTTAGAAAGTGGCGAAATAACTTGGCACGTTCTCAAAAACGGAAAAAAAAAAGGCTGGAATAAGTGAATGAGCAGCAAATGGTACGAGGTGCCAATATTTACAAACAAAACAATTATTATCTAAAAGCTGCTTGGAGATAGTCGTAAAAGCAAAGAGTGGGAAAATCACCGGAAAACCGACGGGAAAATATATAAAGATAACGTGTTTACGACGGCGATGCTGAACTCTCAAATCCGATTGGTCTGAATTTTCTATGATAGCGACTATAACTTAACATGTATGAAGTGGTTTTAAATGTAGGGTTGGGAACACGAATCAGATGTTTATAAAGGAAGCCATTAGGAAGCTATCAGGAAATACCGCAGTTTATAAGCTCTAGCGTCTGAAAAACACCGGCCATTTTATTCCTGAGTTTTTTCCCCTCTGGATTTGAGCTTTAATTAAATGTAAAAGAAAACCTCTGTCCTTACGTTCAAACTACACGGCATACATTTTTTTTTTTTTAAAAAAGACAGCCAATTGCTTTGAAATGCTCACAAAAAAATGATCACTCCACAAAATACACACCCAAAAGTCATACCGAGCACATGTTCTTATAAGTGTGTGTGTGTCCAAAAGCTGTTTACTACAAGGACTGACCGTAGGCCACTGATTAACCACTAAGCAAACACACACAGACTGGAGCGTGTCAGAGTTCCCATCGATATAAATATTAACCGTCGCCGTGTAACCTTGTGTCTCCGAGTTCGACCAATGAGAATCTGTTTGAATTCAACGACCTGAAAATAAATAAATAAATAAAATAAAAAAGTACCACCAGACTCGAGTCACTAACCCGACTCACATGGCCCTGAGTCTGAGACACACATTCATTCCTGTGTCTGTATGGAATAATATGAAAAAGCAGAAGCTTGTGAACGCAGGTTTCTTGCTCTAATCTCTGTGTTCGTGTCTGTGCTATGTGCTTGTATGGCAGAATTACTTTCCTACGAGTTCATACCGATCATATTCGACACCTGTAGCTTAGACAGACGCAGAGTCAGCTGCACAACCCACCCTGTACACCTCCTCCAGCAGAAGTTTTGCACAGTTCTTCCCCAGTTCTTCAGGAAGAACCGGATCTCCCTGTCCCTGTGGGGTCGATGCCATCTCTGCGCTCAGAAACGTCCCGTTTATCGTCTCTGCCACCAACGTCAAGCCGAACCCCGGAGACCTGGATGTTAAATAATACAAAAAAGTGTTCGTGCACTGCCAATATATTTTTTATATACAATATGATTGTATACCCTGTTTAGTGAGCACATACAATGAACAGGAGCTCATTTAATCTGAGTATTGATCTTACATAAATATTCTCTTGCTTAATAACGAGTTAAAGGAGATTTTTACATGAATCCTTGTAGGTGGTGAAGGTAATAAATAAATAAATGGTTAAAAAAATAATAAATATCTAGGTTTATATTCCGCTTTTCTTCCTTAAAAAAAACAGTAATGTGATTATCTTGTATTGTTTATTGTAATGTTTTTATGTAAGAATTGAAGAATCAGTAAGGCAATGCAACCCTAGCATGTTACTGTCAGTAAATCATTATCATCATCAGCGCCATCTAGTGTCAGAGGGAAAAAAATAAAATAAAAATACAAAAAACACAACACACACAAGTGCTTAGTGCTTACTTCCCCGAACTGGCTCCTTTCATGTGGTCTGTGTAAATGTAAATGTCTGGAATAAATTTGTTTAAGATGCTACGGGCCGAGTCTACGATCCTGTTGGCCATCTGAGGCGACACTCGCACTGAGTATCTGGCATGTAAGGGTTAAGGATTCAAATAAAAATAAACTCGTAAAAAATGTCCTTAAAAAACAAATATATAAAAACACAGATCTAAAAATGCAAATAACTTTTAACGCATAACACCACACATTATCAACCATTTACAAATTCTATTTTAGCATTCAGCCCTAAAGCAAAGCAGAGTCGGAATTTGCACCAACAGAACCGGAATCCAGCATTCGCTTCATATTGTGCAACACACTTCACATCTAATCCGGCTGTGCACATCTGCACAAAGTGATTGTGAAGGATACGCTGTTCCTCTGATCCTCTTGATTTTGCCCGGATCCATGAGCTGCACGGGTTTGATGGTTCGCCGTACAGGACAGGAAAAATGCACTTCACCTCCTCCCCCAGGCGCCATGCCTCTCCTGACCACCTGAAAAAAATAAAACAAATAAAAACAAACAACAGGAGAATACAATTTTAAACACAAAACAGATTTAGTTCAGACAGGGTACATGAATAGACAGATCCATAAAGTTATGCATCTCTCTAATCAGGGAGAGATATACACTGTACAGCACATTATTCCTCTGGCTTAGATTATAATACGACATAAAAGACATTTAGCGACAGCTTTAGGTTTGGAGGATATAAATACCGTATTCTACTTAAAACACTCGACACTGACAATCAGATATACCGAATAGAATCGACTTTAGCAGTACCTTTATTTCCAGACCTTCACCATCGATACCAAACGTCTTCATCAGAGGAATAGCGGTGGCTTTTAGCAAGTCCACCTGCAAAACAAACAAAACCTCAGACATTTTAAATACAACACAGAAACCTAATCGTCTTTTAAGCGTAGTCGTGGGAGCGGTTACTCACCGAAGGGTCCGCCGGGTCGTTCGTCACCCCCTTTAATACGGCTTTGAGTGGACTCTTCATGAACGGTGCCAGCATGATGAGCGCCTCAAGGTAGTAACCTATGGAGCGCTGAACGTTACACTCATGCTCCACAGAGCCACCATACAGCAGGCCAGGCTGGTAAAACAACACCGTTCCTGTATGGAGGACACAAGTATAGAAGAAAAATTTTTTTCAATAAGCAGGGAATAAGTATGGTCATTCGTCAGCCAATCATGTGGCAGCGGTGGCACAAGGGATTTACAAGGTCAAGAGATTTACAACTTATCAACTCCGAAATGGAAGACTTTGTTAACTCAACTAACCACTATTTACAATGTGCTGGCAAGAAAAACGCATCAAACCTAAAGAAGGATGGGCTACAGCAGCAAAAGTCCACATCAGGTTCTACTTTTCTCAGCCACACACAAAAACACACAGGAACAGAGCGATTGTGTGTCCATGCAAGAAGGTCTGGTGACGACGATGGTGATGTTCAGACCTACCTGTTTGGTTGATTTCGATCCTGGTGCCGTTGGTCACTTTGTCCAGCAGCCTGATGAAGCTCGCTTCAAAATCTGAGAAGATAAAAAACGTTAATAAAGCAATAAATCGTAATATTCTGCACCCTTGGATATCATTCTAAAGCACTGCGACTGCTCAATCATAGCTGATATTAGGATGATATCCTGATTATAGTCGAGTGCAAAAGTTTGCGCCGCTGTTGTTTTTGGGTTGTTGGTGAGAGCCAAATTTAAATATACATGGCTTTATCTACAAAAACAAACGAAAATAAATGCATCATGACCACATTTGAACAAAGTTGTACCGTATCTCCAGACTGGTTTTGTAAATTTGCAAGAAATACAAATGACAGTTATAATGGAGGCGATTGGACACGATTTATTCATGAATATGTAAATCACAATTATTAAACAATCCTAAACCGAGAGAGTGCTCATAATTATACTTTCTATACTATATGTATATTTTATATTTACACTCACATTTTTTAATCATTTTCACACTCATTTTTTTAAAAAAAAATTTTTGCATTCATTTTTTCTTTTTATCATTTTTGCATTCACATTTTTTATTATTTTTGCACTCACATTTTTACACTCACATTGCATCAATCCAGTATTTGCACGCGACTGCGTCACAGTAATGACGTCACAGACAAACAAACGTACGTGACGTGAGTCAAAGATCGAACCCACACGTGAAAAAGTGTAGTTTAAAATATTAATAGGAAAAAATATAAAACCTTTTGAAAGCAAAACGACGTTTGAGTGTTGACGGCACGTACAACAACAACAACTGCTATGGTCAGCTTTCTTTACACGTTTTAGGAGACGTTTCTGTCTCATTTGGGATGTTGATGCATTTTATTTTATTTCTTGTCACGTGGGAGTTTTTTTTATTAAAACTGAGAATTTGCATAGAGATAAAAACAACAGTTTATAGTGAAACAATCATCAATAACGTGGAGAAAATGTTTTTAAAACAAGTCGTAACTGCGGTTTAGTTGTAAGATCCGTCACGTTATTTGAGGTCAGTCAACAACACCGACACAACTTTGATACTGATGTTTACGCAATGCTACATGCTAAGCTAACACACATTTCCTACGACGTCACAGCACAAACAGCTCTCCGTTCGTGTGATAAACTCACCTCGAAGCCCGGGGTTGTCGTCTCTGGATCGGATATTTCGTACTTTCACCCTTTTCCCACTCAGCGTGGACAGCACGAGTCTCTGCCTGAGGAAATTACAGCCTTCGTAGCTGAGACTAGCCATGTTGCTATCGCTTCACGCGCACCAAACACACGTGTGTCTCACGAGAGCTTTTTCCTCCACCCGTATTCCAACAAACCACGCCCCCATCCTGCTCGGATTGGCTGATAATTAACACCCACGATCATCATGTATCCATAGCAACTGTGAAACAGTTTTTTTTATTTATTCATTAATGGGCTTTGTTTTTATTAAAAAAATATCACCGTACTTTTATGTAATATAAAAATTATATTGAATTATTAAAAAAAATATGGACATAAAAGTTTAGGTGATATTAATTGCATCCATATTTGTCGTCCGTTCTACAGAAAAAAAATTAAATCTCATATTATATATAGTTTTATACTTCAATAAAGATTGAAACTATGGATTCTACTGGCTGTGAAACAAATTTCCCCTCGGGGATAATAAAGTTGACCTAACCTAACCTAACTATTCCACAACAGTATACAAGGCGGGGAGCAAACAGAATACGGGTGGGGAAAACAGTTCATTCCTACGGAGCGGCGCGAAGGACAAAAGGGATGAATTAATAAACGTGTGCAGTACTTCCAATTGTTAACACAAGGTGGCGCTTTATTCTTTTTTTTTCCAAATCAAACCAAATCTTATGAAACAGAAATATACAAAAATAAACAACCAAAGAGGAAGCAAAAGTAAAATGCATTTACCAGGAGCTAATTAAAGCTAAACATTGGTGCAGTAACATTCATGTTAGACACAATAAGGTACATTTACAGCATTCAGCAGAAACTTTTATATTCTTTATCAACACTGTACCCACCTGCTCAGGGACTCCAATAGCACCAATTGTATTTAAGTGCTTTCATATTTTTACTATTCTGCTATAAATATGGTCAGATCCACAATGTTATAGATCATGGTGGCACTTTTATTGCATCTTTTGTGCAGAAATATTAAGTTACTGAGTAAAATGTATCGTGTGTCTTTGTTTAAGATCGAAAAAGCATAATTATTAGCAAATGATTGTAGTATAAGAGGAATAAAACACCGCCGTATGCCGTAATTGGAAAATAACCAGCGCTTTGGGTTGGTAACAGTAACTCTAGTAACAGTAACAATGCCATCGTTCGATATTTCACTATAACTGGACTTACATATAAAAGTTATAGCAGTGATACTAAGGTGGTCACAGGAGAAATTCTATACCCTTTTGTTCAACCAATCACCTGCTATTGGGTTGAATTTTGTATAAGCTGCAGGCATACAATGCCGACTGACAGATTCCCATGAAGGAAGTTGCCTAAGAACTTTATCATCACAAGATCAGGCATCTAGTTACATAGACTCGGAAAAAGACACAATGGAGACAGTTATCACTTCCTCCATCTTCTCCCACAAGTCAGCTCTTGTTGTCGAGGGACGACGAGTGAACTTTCCTGACTAAACAATGTTGTTAAGTGGGTTCAGAAGGCTGGATTTCAGAATTCTAAGATTTATGTTGGTCAATTTGTGAGGCACTTTTTTTTTAGCAAAAGCAAATCAGAGATAAGGCCATGTTTTGTTTATTTTTTTCTAAAAACAATAGTTTTTGCTGTTCTGTCATTAACGGATGTGTCAACTAGGATATTATCACATCTCAGATCCAGTAATCAGCATAGACTCTGGATCCACCTCAACTCTGACCAAGATAAAGTGCTTACTGAGGATTTACATATACAGTGGGTTTGGTCATGACTGTGGATTTATTTTTATTTCTGACACACACACACACACAAACACACACACACACACGTCATCTACTTTTCAGTATCAGAGTCATCTTACGGTTGTTGTGTGTCTTTGTGTCCGGTGTAGAAATCTAATCAAAGGGCAGAGTAAATAAAATAAAAAATTAAAGGACGAGATCAAAGGCAGCAAACATAGGCGTGTGTTTACAGTGAGGACAGGGTGGAGTCATCCCAGGGGAGTGTGTGTGTGTGTGTGTGTGTGCTGGAGCATCCTATCATAAATTTAGCAGTGTGTGTAAGTTTACATGTCGGTACATAGCAAACATAAGTCAGAATTAGAGAAACAATTCACTGAAAAAAACAAACAAATAAATATCAGACGTACAGCTGATTCGTATTAGATTCCTTTAGTGTATTTATACGCAAATCATACATGACAAATCTTGAATAGCTCTCGATCGAAGAACATTGGTCTTATAAGGCACCAAGGTGGCATTCTGCTCTCTCTCTAGGAACGTTCAGAAATGAATTCTTAATTAAATAATAATAATAATAATAATAAAAAACAATTTAACAGAACCACAAAAGTCCAAAATAACAATTGTTATTATTATAAAACAAAAAAAAAATTTATGTGAACTAACATTTGCATTTGGCACAATTCAGGAAAGTTCCATGACAGTCCTGGGAGGTTTTAGATGTCACACACAACATAACTTTACATTACACGTGTGCATAAAAACTAAATCAAATCAAACACACTCTATAGGAAAGGATATGAATTAAACGTGCATCGTTTTGAACCGTTCAGCCTTCCTGAGGAACCCTGAGCACGTAGACTGTAAATGAAATAACTGCTGTGTACCAACTCTCACGTTGTCGTTACGGTTAGCTCTTCGTTTTTAGATCGTATTTAAGTATGAGTGCAGGATTATTCGTGTTGTGTTACTGTAAAATATTTCCCAACATGCTCTAATCGTGTGATGCAATAATCCATTAATAAACAGACAATGTTTGTGCTGCGTCGTTTCACCGTGATATATCCAGGAATCCTCCAACACGATCTCTGTTAAAGAAAGAAAGAAAGAAAAGAAAGAAAGACGGACGTCATTTTCCGTAGTGTTTTATTTTGAGCGTTCAGACCAGCGTTCAGCACTGGGAGAGGCAGAGAAACACTTTACTCCAGCGCTGTTCTAAATAAGTCACCAAATAGAACCGCAAAACTACAGGCTTTTCTTACAGTTCCACTGGACAAGAGCAGAAGTCTGACCACTTCCTGAATCTAAAACCAGCCTCAGGTTTCTGCAAACCCACATATGGCTTTTTTCTTTCTCCACCCCTGAGTATCCTATAAGCTTGATAGAGAGAACAAGAGCATATAACATGCAGTTTCCCAATGAGCCAATGTTCATAGATGCCACTCCTGCATGCTTCCCCCCTTCCCCTCCCCTCCCCTCATATCTCCTTCACCATGACTCCATTTTCCTGTTGATGAAGTCCACGGAAATCACGCAGCTACAATGCAGAGTGCTGACCGGATACGTGTGCAACATTCTGGGATAAAAATATCCCGCGTGTGTCTGGGTTTGTCTGTGTGTGTTGTCTGATATAGTTAGAGGTGCAGTGAGAAGGGGATGGATCTCAGAGACGTCATCAACTCCAGAACTAATGTCACACTTTAGGAAAATCTAATGCACACAATGACTTCTACTTTAAACTGAAACCTCGCTGGAGAACCGTGTAGTTTTATCCGAACGTAACTCGCGACCGACAAACACAAAAAAAAAAATGAATAGATTTCTTTGGCAGTTCTATTATTTCAAAACTTCACAATTAATACACGGTGAAGCCAGACGAGTGTCTAATGTTGGCTTCTAGAAGACGTTGGATCAAATCCTCCATACAGAAAAAAAAACACACATGGCAAATGCAACCAACGTATGGACTAAAAAAACACTGATACCAGACCACCATCTGCACAACAATCCCTCGTCAGCACGGTTCGGCAGCTCTGCCATGTAGTACATATTTTTCACCAAACGCAGGTGTCTCCTCTTGGTAAAGTTCAGGAGCTGGATTTTGTAAACTGCTCTGAATTTTCTAGCAACGCAGAATAGTTTAGATATTCGATCATAACCATTATTGTATCCAACAGCTTACTTCCTCCTTAAGGAATCTCTCTCTCTTTACTTGATTGTTTTTCCCAATAGAGTTTGGTGACGATCAGCAAAAGGTATTTGACGCATCGACGTCGTCATTTCGCACCCCGTGAGAAATTAAACGGGGAGAAAGCAAGCGTGAGCGATAACACGATCTTGACTAGAACACTGTTCATGTTTGTTTTGGAGAGAAACGATATTAATAAATGCAAAATGCTGATCGTTTTCTTACAGAAATCAGTATAATATATGAAGCAAATTATTTGATACTTCAACTAATAGGTTTGTTACATGAAGGGGGCCTAGAATTACAGACACGGACAGTGAGTATTCGCTGCTACGTTTACATTAGGGGTGTCATGACGCTCTTACAAACATAACACTTACATAACGTCCACTTGAAGTAAAGTTTTACATTTTAGAGAACAAACACACAATTGTTTGTATTTACATCTACAAGTGTGTGCTTGTGAGAATGTGTTCATTTTGTTGTGCTTTCAGAGAATCTGCACACCTTCTGCTTAAAAGATAGAACATGAGCGCGGTTCTCGGAAAGGGTTGCTGCCTGTTGGCACGCCGACCAGGAGGGCATCTTTTGGGGCATTTTGAAGGCAGTATTGTTGTAGCTCGGCTGCGGCCTGAGACACCTACGGCACACACACACACACACACACGCACACACAGAGTTAGAACTGCATTCCAAAAACCAGAAAAGATGTAATTTAACACCAGTGTGTTTAAACTGTTGTGTAATATTTGAAAACAAGCACCATTTCCCTTTAATTTCTCTACACAATGCCGTGTTTGTGTGTACGTGACTGAATTCTGTTCACGACAAACAGTCTACTGTATGCAAATGGATACTGTTTCACATCCAGATATCGCAGGTCAGAACAGTAATAATACTTTACATACTCAAATCGACACACGTGACGAGTCAAAACGGGATTCGGGATGCGGATCTACACCAGTTTGCCTGTATGTGGATGTTTCTTATGGAGGAACACAAATATCATAGAAAAGGGATAATTTTTTTATTCCCAGTGGCTTCATTTAGCTATAGACCGAGTGGCCAGGATATACAGTACAGTATGTCTTCACTTCAATTCAATTTATTTGTATAGCGCTTTTAACAATTTCCCATTGTCTCAAAGCAGCTTTACAGAAATATAGAAACAGAAGAGAGAGAAAAAGAAATAAATATATAATTATAAGAAGAAAACGAAAAAACAAGGATAAAAATAAATAAATGAATATATACAATTAAAATTCATTCTTTCATCTTCTACCGCTTATCCGAACTACCTCAGGTCACGGGGAGCCTGTGCCTATCTCAGGCGTCATCGGGCATCAAGGCAGGATACACCCTGGACGGAGTGCCAACCCATCACAGGGCACACACACACACTCTCATTCACTCACGCAATCACACACTACGGACAATTTTTCCAGAGATGCCAATCAACCTACCATGCATGTCTTTGGACCGGGGGAGGAAACCGGAGTACCCGGAGGAAACCCCCGAGGCACGGGGAGAACATGCAAACTCCACACACTCAAGGCGGTGGAGGGAATCGTACCCCCAACCCTGGAGGTGTGAGGCGAACGTGCTAACCACTAAGCCACCGTGCCCCCCACAATTAAAATTAAATTAAATTATAAAATTAACTTAGTTTATGATACTACTGTATCTATCCCTATCCCTATCGAGCAAGCCGGAGGCGACGGCAGCAAGGAAAAACTCCCTGAGAGGATATGAGGAAGAAACCTTGAGAGGAACCAGACTCAGAATTGAACCTCATCCTCATTTGGGTGACACGCTACAGTAAATAATGTAAATGTAAATAATGTCCTTTCTACAACAGTTTATAACAGTGCAGCCGAGAGCTTCATCGTAATCTCTGAGTTTAGCACAGACCTGATTGCTGATAAAGACCAGACCCTACAGCTGACTGACACAACAACGGTTCAATAGAAGATGCCTTGCGTTATATAACACCGGTTTATATTAAGGTTCATATTTTTGCTCAAGTTTGTATTCATGCAAAGGGGAAGCTGAGGAGGAAAGACTTTTACAGCTCTAAAGTAACAATGAGTAACCTGATATACAAATTTGGTAAAGGTGAATACTAACGTACGCATTGTGCTTGCTAGAATTACACTAGAATTCTTTTTTACATAAGTTTTGGCACCCTTCAAGAAATGCATAACAAAGACAATTAATTCATTTTATTATTATTATTAATATCTTTTTTTATTTTATAAAAGATTGGCACCACATTAATTATTGTGATCCAGGTGAAGACTTGCCTATGGACAAACGACAACAATGGGGATCTTGGACCATCGTAGGCCTATACATGTGCAACCTTACGTTTATATTTATTAGAAAAAAAGCTCATTTTATCATAATTTAATGTTTTTTTTCACGTTCCAGCGTTTTCGAAAAAAAAAAAGGTTGTTACTAAACAAATTTGGTTAAAGCACCACAGTAGTTTCTTAAATCTTGTACATTTACACGACACACTTACATCCAGAGCGACTTACATTTTTCTTTCAATTCATACAGCTGAGCATTTGAGGGTTAAGGGCCTCTCTCAGGGGCCCAACAGTGGCACCATGGTGGACGTGGGATTCGAACCCATGACCTTCTGATCCGTAATCCAGCATCTTAACCACTAGGTCACCAGATCCCACAATGTATATAATGTTGTCTTGTTATTAGAACGTTTGTTTTCAGCATTAAAATATGATCTCTATGTAGAAGTTTTGAATGAACCTCATTGGAAATTAAATTAGTTTCCCTTTTAAAACAAATTGCACCTGAATCTCTGGAGTTTAGGAGTCTGTCCTTATCTATATGGAGTAACCAGTACAGAAGTGAAGCTGTAAGTAACTGTACTCTATAGTTACAGCACTTACACTAGTTTTTATTCCCACCTTTATTCTCTGCACACCGGCTTGCAGTCTCAGCTGCTCCACATTCCGCCTCATGTCCGTCAGGGTCACGGTAGAAGACATGGTCCAGAGAGAAACTGTCTGAAAGTCACAACTCCGCTCGTAACGTCTCCGAGACTTGTACAGACACACGGATGTGTTGTGTTTAACGCGGTGCCGCCAGCAGCAGGCGGTAAAAATCACGTCTGTGGTCTAATGAGAACTCGTGGTGAACTGCGACACCGCCCAATGACGTCACGCCACTAAGCCAATCAGAGTCAAGAGGTGTGGTCTAAATTCTCTCTCTCTCTCTCACATACACACACACTCACTCTGTCTCTCTCTCTCTCACACATTCACATACTGTACACACACACTCACTCTCTGTCTGTCTCTCACTCTCACATACACACACTCTGTCTGTCGGTCTCTCACACACACTGTCTCTCTCTCTCTCACATACACACACACTCTCTGTCTGTCTCTCACATTCACACACACACACACACTCTGTCTCTCTCTCTCTCACATACACACTCACTCTCTGTCTGTCTCTCTCTCACACATTCACACTCACATACACACACTCACTCTCTGTCTGTCTCTCTCTCTCACATACACACACTCTGTCTGTCGGTCTCTCACACACACTGTCTCTCTCTCTCTCACATACACACACACTCTCTGTCTGTCTCTCACATTCACACACACACACACACACACACTCTGTCTCTCTCTCTCACATACACACTCACTCTCTGTCTGTCTCTCTCTCACACATTCACACTCATACACACACTCACTCTCTGTCTGTCTCTCTCTCTCACAGTCACACACACTCACTCTCTGTCTGTCTCTCTCTCACACATTCACACTCACTCTCACATACACACTGTCTGTCTGTCTCTCTCACATTCACACACACTCACTCTCTCACACACACACACTCTGTCTCTCTCACATTCACACTCACATACACACACACTCACTCTCTGTCTGTCTCTCTCTCTCACAGTCACACACACACTCACTCTCTGTCTGTCTCTCACATTCACACACACACTCACTCTCTCACACACACACAGACACTCTCTCTCTCTCTCTCTCTCTCACATTCACACACATTCTCTCTCTGTCTCAGATGTGACTTCTGCCAAGATTTCCTTCTACAAGGAAAAGCTTAAAGCTTCGTCTCACACTCACACATTCACACACACTCTCTCTGTCTCTCTCCCACACACTCACTCACTCTCTTTCTCTCTCTCACACACACACACTCTCTCTGAATCTCTCACATTCACACACTCACTCTGTCTCTCTCTCTCTCACACATTCACACACACACACTCTTTCTCTCTCACACACACTGTCTCACACTCTCTTTCCTTCACTCTCTTTCCCTCTCTCTCTCACTCACACACACTCTCTGTCTCACACTCTCTCTCTCATACACACTCTCTCTCTTCAGCTGATATTGAATATCGGATAATTTATACCATGTTTCCATTTTTATCTGTTAATATTCTGTCTACTTCACAACTGAACCAAATTATATCTAACAATATAAGATCATGCTGTTATAGGAAAATAATCAACAGGGCAACAGCATGGGATCGTTAACGAAGTACGTCATAGAAGTGTTCATCCATCCACCAGGCTCTAGTCCTGAAAACGTTTGCTTAAGAAGTTATTATTTCTGGTGTTTTACTGCGTGCTATGAAATAAACGTGTCTAATTTAGTCTGTCTAATGAAAATCTTTCTTGTGTTTCTGCTGCTTGAGTTGTTCTGAACTGTAGGTTTGACCAAAAAAAAACAAAAAAACTAAACAACATATTAGGTTCATGTCAGGCTGCTTGGCCGCATGGACTGAGATCAAACGTTACGAAAGCGCTAGAAGACGTTTTGTATAAACAAGTGCAAATTCAGACCTGACTGGGTCATCAATCATGTTTAACAGTCACTTTAATATCCTTTTAAAAATATAATATTTCATTTGTTTGGATGCATCAAGAGGCAAAACAGGTTGAAAGGCAGCCTCTCGATATGAGTAAAGGCCAAAGCCGACAGCAGCGATGTGGACGAGCGCACGGCTCGGATTGCTAACACGTAGTGGAGCCCAGACTGTGGAGCTACAGCAGCTTCTGTTCCGATACAGTCCTCAGGTCTATTCATATCTGTGAAGTTCAGCCAAAGTTCTTGATATAAATGCACACAAACGTTTGTTGTAAACGTGTGCACAATACACACACACACACACAAGTAGGATTGTATAATCAGATGCATGTGCCTATATCATGTGCGGTTAATCGTCAATAAAAGTGATGCGTCCAGGTCCTTCACTCTTCATCCAGCGTCTGTAACGCTTCCACCGTGGGTCCGTGGCCATCTTCATCTTCATCTCTTCCTCCTGCTCTTCTCTGTAGACCTGCGAATACAAACGACGGAGGATTCAGTTATGAGACTATTGGAAAGAAAAGTTTTATGCATTTCTGCTGCCTAAAAAAAGAAAAAACCTCTTTTTTGTGAATGCGATCGGAGATGCCGACGTCATGAAAGTGAAAGTAACTGCTATCAGGACTTAAAACAATAATCCTTCACTTTCCCTGAACTTCAGAAAATTTCCACAGAGTGCAGCTTTCTGGCAGATGGGGTAGTTTACAGAGGGGTGGATGTGAATTATGAATGCTATGGCTAAATCTTAGCACCTCTGTTAGATTTGACTGAAAGAGCACAAACACCTCCACATACCTCATAGTTCTCTTTTATCCACAGCTGACGCACCATAAACGTTTGTCTCAGGTGGTCGTCCAGGCTGTCGAACTGCGCCTGTGACATTTTCATGTACTTGCGTATGATGTAGAGCTTCTCCTCCTCACCATACTCTTCTCTACGAATGGTAAAGCGATAAATCCACGTGCAGTACCATGCCACATACAAGCACATGTGGTATGGGAAGAGGACAATCTTAAACAGCAAGATGTCTGAGATGTTGGGCTTCTGGTAGCCTCCTTTAATGTCGATCTTGTTCTTGATGATGTCTCGGATAATCTCTTCTTCTTCTTCACGGATCTCCTCTTTGGAACGCCGGTTCTTGCCTTTCTCTTTGGTGCGGTTTAGCAGGCCTTGCTGCTTGGCCAGCTCGGTTGCCTGGATGCGATACTTTGGGATGGTGGTAAGGTAGTTGATTGCTTCGGTGTAGCTGCTCCACCAGCTGTAATACTGCAGAGAAAATAAAGCTGAATTAAATTGAACACACATGGATGAGTGCAAAAGTGCATCCTCAAGGCAAAATTAAGACAAGATTAAGAACTGAATTTTCATCGACACGTTCATTATTAGCGTGAACGGAAATGATCCAAGGATGGACGTCGAGCGTTCATGGTTCCTCGATGCTGATTGGCTGATCATTTTCTATTTAAGCAGCTCTGACAGTAGTTCCGGTTGTAATCCAAACAATTTGTTCATATTAAAGATATAGCACCACTATGCCATCTATTGCCCTGAAGAAGTATTGCGCCCAGACTCAAAAATAAGTCACATGAATTCTTAAAAAATGTGAATTATTTACATAGCTAAAAATCTCTAGATCACTTAAAGGTGCGGTGCACGATGTTTGAAAGCCAATGTTGACATTTGAAATCACCAAAACAAACACGCCCCTAACCCAAATGGGTGTCACCCCTGTTTTGATAGCTCCGCCCCACACATACATACGCAACCCAGACAACTAATATGGCGGGGCCTGCTGGGGCGGCTGGCCGAGGGGATATTTTTATCAATAAATGAACTCAATGAGTAATACTATGGTAATACAGATGTGTTTTTGTAGTACTGTATGTTGTACCGTGAAAGGTTTAACTCCGTTTCAGGCGGAAGACGACGTTCAACACCTAGAACCCGAGGCAGAGGTAAAGGCAGGTATCCGCCATGTCGATGTTTCAATCGCTTTCTGCTAATGTCACACATTTGCACTGAACACTCTCTCCGATATCTATTGATAAGACACGCCCCCTTTCTGCTCATTGGCTACACGTTTGTTTTGTTAGTCGGCCCGACTCAGTTTTCTGAAGCATTTTTCAAACATCGTGCACCCCACCTTTAACATCAGATACCAAAAGCAAAATGCTTGTTGTTTTTACTTAGTTGTGTGTTTTTCCTACTTTTTTGTTCTCAGTGGGTTTTCCAAGGCAGGTGGACTGAAATATGAGCTTTACAGGCTTGGCTGGAAAACGACAAAGATTTTCATCACCTACCTGAAAAACCGAGATTGCACACACAGTGACTAAAATGACTATCCTAATGTCCACTTTGGGTGCCATTCGTCTCCTGTAGTAGGTGTAATAGTGGCTGTAGTATTGCTCCGGGTGATCCAGCATGTAGTCATAATCCCTGCGTGATTCGTCATCCTGTAAGACATAATCACATGTGTGAAATGAGCGATGATTCAGATCAGTCTGAACACCACATGATTTGCTCATTAATTTAAACCATATTCAATCAACTTAGTGTTCTTTTAAACGCCACCTATTAAAAAAACCTGTTTATTAATTCTGTAATGCTTTTCTTGAAACGCGTAATAACATCATGATCATCACAGCATTTGCATACTACAGCATGATTGGTGTCCCCTCCATTAATGCTGCCTTTAAAGTGAAGTGAAAGTGACGGCTAAGTACGGTGGCCTATACTCAGAATTTGTTCTCCGCATTTAACCCATCCAAAGTGCACACACACAGCAGTGAACACACACACACCCGGACCAGTGGGCAGCCATTTATGCTGCGGCGCCCGGGGAGCAGTTGGGGGGGTTTGGTGCCTTGCTCAAGGGCACCTCAGTCGTGGCCGGCCCGAGACTCGAACCCACAACCTTAGGGTTAGGAGTCAGACTCTCTAACCATTAGGCCACGACTTTACATTTGCATATTACATTATTCGTGTCCCCTAAATTAACACCTCCTTTACATTTGCATACTACAACATGATTGCTGTTGCCTAAATTAACGCCTCCTTTATATTTGCATACTACAACATGATTGGTGTTGCCTAAATTAACGCCTCCTTTACATTTGCATACTACAACATGATTGGTGTCCCCTAAATTAACGCCTCCTTTATATTTGCATACTACAACATGATTGGTTTTATGTTAATCTAACACAGTAGCTCTGTCGTGTTGTGTGTCACCTTTAAAGTTTCATAAGCCGTAGCGATGAGCAGGAATTTCTGGTGCGCGCTGTCCGGGGTCTCTCCGACCAGTGCGGGGTCTCCAGACCGGAAGCGGTCCGGATGGTATTTCCGGGCCAGCTGACGGTACGCGCGTCCGATCTCTGCTTTAGACGCGTCTCTGCTCACCCCCAGCACATCATAACAGATCTGCGTACCGCAGTAAAGTCCTTCAATCAGTGCTAAAGCCGACGGGATGCAAAGCGCCGAAATAAAAACAATAACAGCCCATAAACCGAGCCGCAGCGAACACGCTATGGGAGCCGCCATGTCAGCGTTCCTGACGTGTCGCGCGCTAAAAAGACGTGGCGCGTGCCCTCGACAGAGGTGATGGGAAATGTAGTCACGGCGACATTGTAGTCTTTGTAGTGTTTGGACTACAATTCTTTTGTTCTTATATGAAACATTTTATACATGTACATTTTTTACGTCCACGAATAATTTAGGACAAATATACAATTTTTTTTTTAATTTTATTTATAATTCCCTGTTGCTGAGGTAACGCCATATGAGGTAACGCTAACCCTTTTGGTTAGGGAAGTTGCGTCATGACGTTCTGAAAGCGTTGCATTGTGGGTAACAAAGTCAGTACTAACCCTTTTGGGGGACTTTCTAACAGACTCACTTTGTTACAGAGAAACAACAAAGTAAATAAATTGTCTGAGGTTTTATTTACAGGAAGTGAAAAGGTCTTTTTACTTTGTAAAGGTCAATGTTAGGTTTAATTTTTATACATTTTTGTATAAAACTGACATTCATTGTAAAGGCATCACATTTACGACAACATTTACATTAAAATGGCAAAATATTATTATTAGTTATTATTATGTTATTATTATTATTAGTTATTATTACTATTCTTATTATATTGTTATTGTTCCTCTTATTATTACTGTTATTATTAATTACTATTATTAGTTGTTATTACGATTATATTGTTATTACTGTTATCATTAATTATTGTTATTATAATCAGTTATTACTGCTATTATTACTATTATTACTGTTATTACTATTATTACTGTTACTATTATTGTTATTACTATTATTTTTATTATTACTATTATGTTTGTATTACGAAATGAGTTTCCTCCGCAGGGTGGCTGGGCGCTCCCTTAGAGACAGGGAGAGGAGCTCGGTCACCCGGGAGGAGCTCAGAGTAGAGCCGCTGCTCCTCCACATCGAGAGGAGTCAGCTGAGGTGGCTCAGGCAGTTGTTCCGGATGCCTCCTGGACGCCTCCCTGGGGAGGTGTTCCGGGCATGTCCAACCGGGAGGAGGCCCCGGGGAAGACCTAGGACACGCTGGAGGGACTATGTCTCTCGGCTGGCCTGGGAAAGCCTCGGTATTCCCCCGGAAGAGCTGGAGGAAGTGTCTGGGGAGAGGGAAGTCTGGGCGTCCCTGCTTAGACTGCTGCCCCCGCGACCCGGCCCCGGATAAGCGGTAGAAAATGGATGGATGGATGGATGTTTGTATTAGAATAGTAAAAATGGCATGATTTAACAGATGTGATACCGTAACAAACAAACCATAACACGACAAATTTTGAATGCTATATTTACATGAAGAAATCTTTCCCCATGTCCGATGGTGTGATGGAACTCTCGCATGTAATCGTTGTAAGACTGCGGACGACAGTCACAAGTAAACAGGAAACAAACCAAATGTTTTCAGAAGGAATTTAAAATGAACTTTCTGCAAAATAATCTTTAGCTCGGATTAACGGTCACTCACACCGGGCACTTTCATGTGTCAGCTGCTGAGTTTCCAGTTATGCGCGTGACCCCGATAACTAAAGTGGTTTCTTAATGTTGACAAGGACTGTGATTTGTGTGATTAGGTCACATATGATTAGCACTTCAGCACACTTTGGAACTGACTGATAAACAGATGCTCATGCTACTGTAGATTACGGTATCACACAAGAATTAATCTAATCCTTTCCATAATTTTCTGCTCCCCAAATACGTCAATGAACAGAAAAAGCCATGTTTACGACCACAAAGAAATGAAAATTCTATAAAATATGCAAATTGTGCACACCCCCAACATATAGTTTGGATCATGATAGGCTCTTAAATATTATGATGTAATAAAATTGTAGTTTCTCACATTCAATCCCAAATCCTAAGTACATTTTGTTTGTATGTTTAGGCTTCGTTTTGAGTAAATGTTCTGAGAACACACACAAAAAAAGGCTTTGAAATACAAACACAGTGTTTTCTTTTTAATTATACAAAAGATATCAGTAAAAGATACAACTTTCCTGACAAAAACATCTAGCATGTTGCTGTACAGACCTTCATTTCAGGGAATTTACAGAATACAACAGTGATTAAACAGAAAAAAGGTGATATTGCATTTTTTTTTCACCCACGTACTCAAAACAGAACATTTGGAACGTAAAGCCATATAAAGGAACGTGCTGCAGCGTGTTGTACTGCTTTAACAGTCCATTCAGGTATTATGTACAATAACGGAGATCACAGACACAAGTGTGCGTTACCTTAAACCTCACAGCAGAGACATTTACAGAGCTGATTAGCAGTGAAGGATGGAGGCAAAGAAAATTTGTCCTAAACTGTAACACACACCGAATGTATGAGAAAATCGTGCCCTCTCGATGCTCAACGTTTAAAAGAAAAGAAGAAGGAAAAAAAAAAGATTTTTGGTTTTCACAGTAGAAAACACTGCATGCATTATACAATCTCCTGTAAAACAATGTACATGTTTAAAAATAATACTCTGAAAGGAAGAGTGGTGCTTTTTCCTCTGAATTACACTTCAGTATTATACATACGTACTTATCTACAAAAAACAAAAAACAAACAAATTAAAAAAACACTAACTGTTATGTTTCCCAGAAAGATATTAAAAGGGATTTTTAACAGAGAATCAATAATGAGCTACTTAGCAAAACTGTGTGTGACCAAAAAAGTGACAACAACAACAAAAAGAAAAAAAAAAAGAAAGCTGTAGAGAATCTTCTCTTATCTGCGATAGCGCCCTCTTTCTTTCTCCCTGTCACGATCTCTGATGCGGTCTCTGTCCCGGTCACGCTCACGTCCTCGCTCTCGTTCCCGCTCTCGCCGTGCGTCCCGCGGCCGCTCGCGTTCTCTCTGACGCTCGCGCTCTCTCGGCCGGCTCCTGCGGCCGCTCACCACCGCCTGGGTGCGTCTCAGGAAGTCGTCTACACGCATATCGTAATCGTGCTGCGACACGTGAGCGGATATTAAAAGTGAATTACTTTATAAATTATTATTATATAATTTTTAAAAATCTATGTGATGTAAGTAGCAATTCTGGAGTGTTTGTTGGTCCCCGACCTTCACAATACAATTAAAGCCGTGTTGATAAACTGGCTTCTACTGCACAACTGGCTCAAGTGATGCCTTACCAGACTGGATGAGAAAGAACGAACGACCCTCTTCTCCCTGAAGCGAGCATCATGGGGCATGGGGTGATGACCCGAGTATGGTGGGTGGGTCTGCGGTGGCGGAGGATGGTGTTGGTAATACGGATGGTGAGGAGGCTGATCCATGCCAGGATATGGCGCCTTCCGGAAAACAGAAATAAGGTCATTTCAGGATAAATAAAGGAGTGTTTCATAGAGAGATGTTTAAATTAGTACAAAGCTTAAAATGATGCTCTTTTGAGTACTAACCATCCCTTGCCATGGAGGTGGAGGTCCGATGGTGTGATGGAACTCTCGCATGTAATCGTTGTAAGACTGCGGACGACAGTCACCAGTAAACAAAGACTAAAAATATCTAACGTGCAACATATTTACAGATTTTACTCCTGATAACCATGTTGTGGCGCTTCATCATAGCGTTCGCCACCGATTTAAAACGTTCGTTTAAAAGAAGCAGTTGATAAGTTTATAACTCACGCCGTTGAGGAACACATCTCTCCTTACTCCAGAAAAGCGTCTGCAGAAAAAAATAAAAATAAAACGGACATGTGTGAGGTTCAAAAGTCAAGAAAAATCCCAAGTAAAGATAATGGATGTGGAGGAGAGCGAGGGCAGCTACCTGTCCACTGGTTGGTTGCGTGGGTCTTGCATAAAACCTGAACAGCCAGCAAACAGAAGTTTGGCCAACGGTAAGAGAATTAGAATGGAAGATTAAAATAAAATAAAATAAAATAAATCGAAGCAGAACAAAATGAGACAAAATACCCACAATGCATTGCGCACTTATATGAACATTAATAATACAAAAACCTCATTACTTTAGGTCTTATTACAGTGACAGCACGCAAACTTTGTACGTAAACATTCAAATGGTGTGTCACACACACACACATCTGCAAAAAGCAATAAGTGTTGTTATTGATCCTGTGCTCTGGACAACAGTGAGAGATATTGACCTGGTCTCTGGGGGAACTCGGGAGGATAGTCAATCCTGGGTCGCTTCCTGTTGTGCATGTCATATTCCTCTGGACGACGCCTACATGAATCAGGCAGGTTAGTGTAAAATCACGAGTGTAAAACCTACATCATATTAAAAAAAAACGTCTGTTTACATCAAGCTCGTTCGTTCCGTTATCACTTTTTTTATTGAACGCATCAATACACATTGTGTAAAGGGAGACTTCACAACTTTTCAACATGAAGTTCATCCGTGTCACGTCGAATTGAAAAGGACTTTGTTTGGCATTTGCGTTTAAAGGAAGTACAGCATCTGTAATGTGACGTCTGACATCATGAACTAGGTGCTGAAAAGAGTGTGAAAGTAGCCCGGACTGATGAGCTTATTACTTATTGCTGATTACTTTTGCACAGAATATTTTAACACTATGATGCCATTTCCAGACACTTTTACTCGCTGGGTCGATTTTGAGCAACATGCCTAGCAAAGCTACATTATACAGATTTACTAATTAAAGCATGCAAAGGAAAATTTCTGAACCCGGCTTTCTAGACAGCGGACGTTATCTGCAGTCTAAACGATATTCCAGTTTGTCTTTCATGAATAGAAAAAGGCATAGAAGAAATCATAAAACCGCGCTCCGTACACGTAGTATGCCAAAACACGCCTTAGATAAACATGTCTAAAACCAAACGTAGAAATGTCCCAAATCGGTGAAGTGGATAATCAGGGCAAACTCTCCACCATGTTCTCGCAGGGTTCATGATATGAAATATAAACAGCTTTATAGTCTGTCCTCACATGATAGATTAATGAATACACCTAGGTCTGTCAAAGCTGACTAACCACACAGACAGACAGGCAAAATACAGCATGCCTCTTTCTGTTTTGTCCACCAGAAGGCGCTCCACTGATTTATAAATCTGCCTTAAAACATCATCAGACTTGTAGAATAAACACCTCCAGACAAAATAATCAATGATTAGAAAATGTCCTGGGTTTTTGCCACTGTGGTTATATCTATATCTATAAAAACATTGTTATTGCAACCTGTTTCACAGTGAAAACACTTTTATTCCGGTGAATCCGGTCCAGTAAATGAGTGTTTTTGTGTCTGAAGCTCTCCCCACAGAGTATGATCATGTTTTAGGCATAAAGTCAGTTTGTGATTACAACAGGTCACATCAGTAATGTGTTAAATTAGAGTTAGTGTAATAATGTTATAACGTGTATAAACGTGCTGTCCGGCACACTTTCCGACTTTTCCTAACAATTACTCAAGAAAATGACTTTCTGGCTCCTAAAAGCAACCCAAAACGTCAGACCCAGAATAACCAATAAAGTAAAGCAAAAAAGAAAAAGAATTCTGTTTGAAAGTGTGACATACCGCTTTCTTGTAGTTTTGTGACTGTTAACGCTGGCAAATATTTACGATAGCAAAAGTTCATATAACAGTCCAGCTTACTCTTTAGCCGTATACGGCCTGGTAAACACATTTTACTTGATCGGACTGGTAAGGCAGAAGAAGGGGTGCAATAAGGTGTGATGCAGTCCATATAAAATCAAACAAAAAAAGGATAAAACAGGAGCTCCAGCCACTTGAAATAACCCCCATGTTGAACCCCCTCCCAAGTGCTTCTCTTTGTGGTACGCAGTCCATGGAAGCCTCAGTGGAACCTGAGTGAAAGGGAGGGGGAGATGAGGAGGAGACAGGGGTGTGCTGCTGCCCTACACCAGCTCAGTCCGTCAGGGTTGATTTGAACATGACAGCCTACCTACCACCAGCTGGGAGACAGGGAGGAGTATTCTTAAAGGGATCAGGAAAAAGGGGGAGGGATTTTTTTTTTCTGCCATGATAAACATCCACAGTCCTTGAGTAAGGGTTGGGGTTTAGTGGATCACAGGCTGAAAACCATCAAACTTCCTTTACACAGGTAGGTTTTTTTTTTTGTTTGTTTGTTCAGTCCTTTTTTTTTGGGGCCGTTTTGTTTTTCTGTGTTTTTCGAGTTGAGTAAATATGAGCTCATTTCAGGCACACTTTGAAAGTTCATACACAGCAATGCTATAAAAGGGACAGTCCCTGGCATCATTTCAGTCCATTGGCATTGCATGATGTAGCGACAGAACTGGCCTATCTCTCCCCGGGAACTTGCTAGTAGAACACGCTCAGCTTGCCTCATTCCCTGGCTCTCTCTGTTTCTCGCTCTCTTTCCTTCTCTCACTCCTTTCTGCTACGCTCTGCACTCGCATCTATCAATATTCAAAAGAACGCCCGTCCGAGCTGTTTTTTGGACACGACTTGGAAAACCATTGAAAGAGTCCCAAAATATTCTCTTCTTGAAAGAATTTTTTTTCTCTTTTTCGTTTAAAACGATCAACGCTCTCTGCCTCTCATACGGATGTGCCATCTTCTGCTTATACATTATGGCTCCTTTAAATAGTCCCATTTATGACTGGGGCTATCCTTCATGGAATTTCCTGAAAGAAAAGGCTTTTGGAAAAAAATTTAAACACAGACTCATCTACAAAAGAGAATGCACCTTTTTGCTACCGCTACAGAAAATGTTAACTGAACTACGGTCAGTTTGAAGTGAATAAGGAGTTACATTGGGATGTTTAACAAATTACCGTACATTCATTCATTTAAAAAAAAAAGAAAGAAAGAAAAAAAAAAAGATAATTTTACGCTTTTAACTGTTACGCTTCTTTTAAAAGGACATATCAGCAGGTACATTAAACAGCAACAACGAAACACAGCCAGCCGCTGGACGTGTAGGCTCCGGTGAGCTCTGGCCGGCTGGTTTTGAGGCTCTTCTCTGAGGACTCGAGGATGCCGAGCAGGAAGAAGGAAACAACAACACGCTCCCTTCGGCCCGTCATGTGACACATGTGCGCACTAGCAGTCCAAAGAACATTTCTAACCTTCCCAGGTCTCGTGGGGCGGGCTCTCTGTGGGGGGGACGGCCCCGGGAACGAGGCTCCGAGTGCGTCCTCCTCTTGTGGCGCATTTTGTGAATAACCTGATACAAGTCAATGCTCTCGTCCGGAGGGAAGAGCAGGCACAGCTGCAGGCCACAGTTCGTCTCGATCTCCTGCGTCCGTAAAACGAGACGGAAACGAAGAATTTTAAAAACACGGTCATGAGAAAATCATTAGTGAAAAATAAATGCGCCGCCTTTTACATACGGACTACAATGATAACACTAGGTATACGCTTGCTCTTTGCTCTGCACGTACATTATACATAAAACTGATTAAAAAGACCGTATAAATACCTGCAGACAAATATTCTTAATCTTCTACATTTATTTTTTTCATTCAAGACACAAAAAGACATGTCCTAGAATAATACGTATGAAATCTAAACAAAAACGAACACATCCTGACAGTAAAGAACGATAGAAACATACGTAACATTTCCCTTTATTTTCCCATTAAATGTCAGGAATATAAGGCGTCGTGTAGGTAATACTATAAAAAAGGAAGCATGTTTATTTTAAAAACCACCATTAAGGGATCAGGGAGAGGCAGAGATGTAGAGGACTGACCTGCCCGTCACGTCCGATCTTCACAGGCTTGTGCTCGTTCCACGAGTTGGTAAGGTGTGCTGACTTTGTGAAAGGTAACTCCCGCCTGAAACGTGCGTGAACAAGAAGGTTGAACACTCGTGGTGAAACTGGAAAAGAGAAATCATTTATATCCTACATGAAGGGGTGTATAAGTCAAAGCTACCTGCATATCCAGTCGATTTTAAAGACTCCTCCAAGCATCTTGGCATTCATGCCTGCAGGCAGCACCCAGTGGATGGGAGAACCCCCGTGGTGAGACTCGGACGAGAGTCGAGCAAAACCTGAAGCGAACCGGAACAGAGCGACAAAATTTTGAAATAAATATCGAGTATTTAATAACTTTACTAAAATAGAATATTCAGAAAAAAATAAAATGTTCATTTCTCTTTTAAAATCTCACCTTGAAATTTGCCGCTCTCCCTGACAGAGAAGATGAGGATGACGCTTTTAGCCGAGCGGAACGCTGCGTTCAACTTCCTTTCGTTCACGGGCAGGGTCGACCACACCCCCTGGAGGTGGAGCGAACGACATGCTGTTCGTTTATTTCTCTTCATTTACTGATATAATCTCTTCTCTTTACAGATATGAGGCTGTATGACCACAAAACGTCACAAAATACACACCTTAGCCTTGGCGAGAGAAACATTCTCATGGTTGTTGCTCTTAATCAGGAAGTACCTGGCCTCTCTCAGGATGTACTTCAGCTTGCTGGTTTGATCTGTTAATGACGATGGAGGAGAAAATAATAATAGAAAAAAAAGGATCTTGAGGACACAAAGCCTTTTCAACCATGTCTGCAGCTTTCTTTCGAGTGTTCGTTGTGGGGATTTCTTACCTTTTCTCACAGCACGGACAGACGATGACAGCTTTTCGTGCTTCTTTTCTGACCCTGAAGGCAGCAAACACTAAGCGTTAATGTCCTGGTATAACAGAAACACAATGGCTACAGAAATATCTTTGGTAAAATGATGGACATTTGCTAAGTTTATGTGACTATTTAATAAATAATAAAGTACCAAGTTGAATGAATTGACGTTTTTTTGCACTGTTGAGTGCCCACGTGAAAGAAATGCTTGCGTAAGGAAAATGTAGGCTGACTAACAAGAGCCAGAATGGCAATGAACCCGGTGTGTGGAGGCTTTCAGCTGATTTGGTAAACTAAAGCTGAATGCATTCGTTTTTTTCTCTTGTATACAATCTTGTCCACCATAAAATTATGGAGTAAAAAGTGACGGTAAATCTCCAAGCTGCATTTAGATCCATCTGAAAGGACTCGAGTGCTTAAAACACACAGCATTAATCTGCTTTGTTGTTGGAAACTGACACTATACCAGGTGGCGCATAACAGATGCGCGTTGGCGTGATTGTATTCATTCTGCTCTCTCTAATCTGACCTGCTCTGCCACTGAATGACAAGAGACCTACGCTTTAGCTAAAAAGCCTAAACAGAACAAAACTTTCACGTATCTAAAATGACAGGCTCTCATTCTCGTACGTGACGATCATTGTTGTTTCACCGGATGTTGTTCAATCATTCCATACTCTGAACCTACACTGCTACCCAGGCAGAAGCAGGTCAGCTTACACTGTTAATCAGTCAAAATCAGACAAAAGACTATCACCTCTTCCATAATTAATTATTAGTTAATTAGTGCATGAGCTTAAATATGCAAAACTGAATTATTGGGGATTATTTAATACCTGTGCACGATTCTGAAGCTGAGCTTCCACTTCTATGAAAAACGATTGGTGATATCCCTCTAGCGTGCTTCTTCTCTGTTCTTTCCTTATCTAAATAGTAAATGGGAGAACAAGCCCCTTCTGTTAGAGTGTATATGTTTAAGGATATAAAAGTTCTCTCTAAATGACTTGGGCTTCGTTTTCTAAATTTCTAGCTCTGTACTTTGTAAATCTTTCCTTCAAGTGAACACATCCATGTAGCCGTGAAAACTTCTGACAACACGTGATTACTTACTAAATTTACAGTTAAAGCATGACAGCGAGATTCTGCTGTTGAGTTCAACCTTACAAAGTCCTCTGCTTACAAGGCTCAACGAAGGCATGAAGGAATGTCCAGTGGATACTTAAGAGTGAATAGTTTTGGCACAGTCCATTCTGAAGCAATTAATCCCATACCTTTTCCTGAAAGAACTTGTGGCTTTTTTTTTTTTTTAAGTCTACCAATTAGTTCTGCAATAAATGTAGGTATAAATGTAAGTCGATGTCCATTGGAACTGTGTATTAGGAGATATTTACAACTAGAAACCTGTTGCTGCAAGTGTGAGAGAGAATGGAGAATGGCTCCGTTTTGGAAGAACCGGTCATTCCCACTGCATTACCTGATGTTTGGCAGAATCTGGGATCAAGCTTAGCACTAGGACTATAACACATGATGTCGCTCACCAGAAGCCTCAGAGCCTGAGGCAGAGTGCACTGACTCGCCCTCTGAGAAGGACACGGATTCTGACTGCGAATCGCTGGCTTCGCTGCGCGTGTCGTAGTCATTCTGCTCGTTCCCCTCCTGCTGGTCGCCGTCCTCCAGCTCGTAGTCTTCGTCCTCCTCTTCTCCATCTTCTCCCTCAACATCCTCTTCTTCATCTTCATCATCTGGGCCTTTCTCGCCATCCTCGTCATCGTCTTCCATCACCTCCTCTTCCTCACCGTCAGAACGGTTGCCTTCAGAGGAACCTGCGGAACTGCCCGTCTCATGCTCTGATGCATACTCATCCGACCGCCCCTCTTCTTCGTCTTCTTTCGAGGAATGACTCACCCGGCCCACACTCTCCTCACTCGTCCTCCTCAGTTTCTAAAAGCACAGATATATATTATTGTGTGAAATAATTTTGTTTTTAAAAAAAAAAAAAAAAAAGTGTTTACATTTCTGCTGCACATTAAGCTAACAAGTCAGTACATCACACAACAGGCACTATGCTGAGTGGTGAAGAAAATCTTCTCATGTTGAGCCCTCTAGAAAGATCGTTCTGTCTTTAGCCACACATTTATATGGATGTTCAACCTACAATGAGCAGTGAAAATGTGCTCTGAAATGTAAAATGTAGCCTATTCAAAGTGCACGAGCCATGGAAAAAACACAATCCTTTACGTGCGTCAAGAATATCGGCCAACAATTCTGTGCTGTGATCACTTGAGATAGATGCTAAGAGTATGAAAAAGTATGTGACAATTGTAAAATCTACCTTCTTTTTTTTTTAGTATCTGTCCAAAGTGACCACGCACCTCGTTCAACTCTGGGATCAGTGGTTTGATTCTCCTCTGGTGGTCTCTGCTGTGCCCTTTAGACAACTCAGCCCTGGAAGCTCTTCCTCTGCCAGAATGGTTCTTCCTTTCTTCATAGAAGTCATCAGGATGGTGTCTACCCCTCAGGCTGGTCATCTTTTTCCCAATGGATCTGCTAGACAGTACTGACCTTTTAACCGGCTGCCTGGTGGAGTGGCCAGAGGACCTTAGTCTCTTTGCATCGTGGCTTTCTCCATGATCGTTCTTTCGCTTGGAACCTTACAGATTAAAAAAAAAAATCATGAACCTTCGTTGTGAATTAATTGTCTAGCTGTTTAAGGGTCTATGTTTGTTGGCAGATTACTGTTTGTTTTTTTCTCTCCATTGCTTGTGTGTTCAGTTGTGACCCAAAAATGTGTCAACTTCCCTCCCTCTGGACTACATCACACTACAGCGACCTCTGTTTCTCAGTGTAGGAGACATGACTGCATTTCTCAGTCTTTGCCTGTGTAACCACGCTCATTTTTTCCGTCTACTGCTACTCCTAGCAGTATTGTAACACAGAAGAACACGACACTGCTTTATAAATGCCTCTATATTTGATTAATCAGCGCTTCAGAGCTGTTCTAGTCACCGTTCCTTGCAACCGCTCTCTCCTTCAGCTTATAATGCCATTGCTGATACTAACATGAGATTTTATAGAAAGCCATTCTCAAGAATATCTTTCTAATAAACAAAAACTGAATGTTTTGAGTTTCTTTTTGGTTTTTGGCATACAATATATGGCCAAATATATCTGGACCTGACCATCACACAGGTATTTGTTTTTTTTTTCTTTGTTTATTTAAAATGGAACAACACGGTCCATCGTGATAGTGCGCCTGTGAGCAAAGCACGCTCCTTGAAGACCCGGTCTGTAATTTTCAGCGTGAAAAACATATGCCACTTTTCCACCGAGGCAGTTTGAGTGCTGGTTCGGAGCCAAATTTAGAACCAGTTCTTTCTTTTTCGACAGTCAAACACCGGCTCTGAACCAGGAAAAGTGTTTCTTAAGTAGCACCAAAACGTTGCTGGTCTAGACTTAAGAACCGCTCGTGTCAGAAGCCGAGGGCGGGGCTACTGTTAGCACCTTTGATAACGTACCTTAAGTATACTAATGTTTAATACACTTTTACTTTACCGCAATATGATCAATTATCAGCACACATGATAGTAGGTAGCTACATGCATTAAAAGTAAAGCGACATCCGCCGATGTAGTGCTGGGAAACGTGACCCGTATACAGTGACGTCAGACTCTGTGATGGATCTCTACCCCAGCAGTTCCCAAAGTGGGGGGTGCGAGTTGATTTCCAGGAACTTTATTTTTTTTATTTATTTTTTTCTATGTTAAAAAAGGTTGTAATGATGCAAGTATAAATTTAGGATAATTAAAATAAACTGGAAATAAAACTTTGTTTGCTCCGATTAATTACAACAGTTGTCACCATTCAATGTAACCACGGCAAATCATCTGGCGTCAGATATGGAAGATGCGTTGATAGAACTTTCAACCGATCGAACCCGGAGGACAGCATTTGACGGCAAGACGCTGGATGAGTTCTGGGTTTCTGTCGCGCTGGAATATCCACAGTTGTCGAAAGCCGCATTGGATGTACTCATGCATTTTGGCTCGACGTATATTATGCGAAAAGACATTCTCCGTGCTGACTTACATTAAAAATAAACACAGGTCACGGCTTAACATGGAAGATGATCTGCAGGTGCTGATCTCCAAAATTGAACCTAGAGTGGACCTGCTTTGCTCCGTGCACAGCACCCATCCATCACATTAGGCGTTTTTTCTGAATACATTTACAATTACAATACAATTATACATGAAGTTATAACTGTTCCAAGGCGCCAGCCAACGCTGTACGCGTGTTACAGGCAGCTTGTTTGTATTCTGTCTGTACGCATTTCACAGTTATGGGATGTATTTGTTTTTTTCCATAATTTGTTAATAAAGTAGCCTGGCTTAGAGATTGTGTTCCTTTTTGTTTTAGCTGTCAGTCTGTAACCAAATTGCAAATCCTCACAAGCTGTTGGAGGAAAACACAGAGAGGGTGACTGATCTTACTAATGCTGTTGGGTCTGAATGATCACAGATCCCCACAGCCGCACTCCACAACCTAGTGGAAAGTGTGTGTGTGTGTGTGTGTGTGTTTTTCAGTGACTGATAACTAGAAACATTGGCCTCATGGATAAGGTTTTCAGCAACTGAATACAAATAAGTCAAATCCCAGCATGATGGGTCCTTGTGCAAAACCCTTACATCTCAGCTGTATCCTGTCTCAAATGTAAAATCGTCTTGGATATTTAAAAAGGAGAAAAAAAAAAAAACACCTTTCTTTTCGTTCAGGTCATGTTCACTTTCAGGGTTGTACAATTCGTCGTCTTGGTCAGGAGCATCAGTCAATATATCCTCCAGAACATTAAGCTCTCCATCTAGAAAGTATTTAATAAATAAAATAAAATAAATGGTTTGCAATTAACATAACATGCACCGAATTACTGACGTAGGAACGCGAGCTAAATGCTAGTTAGCGCTACTACAATATAGCTAAAATGCTAACATGCTAGCTAAGCTACATTGGTAAAATAATCGAACAAATCAATTACTATTATTAATGATAATATTTAAAACATGACATAACACATGGGTTGTTTACGTGTCATAAAGACTAATAACGGCTAATAGAGCTATGAAAACAAACCCATGGCGAGCAGACAAAGGTGTAAGCTAACCGCTAACATGCTAATAATAGCTAGCTGAAGTACTGTACCTTTGTCGTCTCGCCTGTCGACGGCCATCTTCGGCTGCCTTTCTCTCTCTTTTAAAAGGAGACTTTTCAGCCGTCTCGTTTGGTTTCCTCTTCAGCGCCCGATATATTTTAAACAGACGACCCGTTAGCTACATTAAACAAACAAATAACTGAAATTCGGTTGAATGTTTTTGTTCGTGTCCGATCCCTCGTCTAAAATGGCTGAACACTTCCTCTAGTTCTGCACCGACGCTGCGCAAAGGGTTGCCAGATTTGCCCTAAGGGTTGCCAGATTATCTAATTGAACTGTCTTCTTTTTACATGTTAAATCATCTCTAATTGCTTTATTTACCTCAAACAAATATTAAAAAATGTAACAAATATAAACAAATATAAAAAATGTAACAATATAAAATTTTGTTTTTAAGTGTGTGTGTGTGTGTGTGTGTGTGTGTGTGTGTGTGTGTGTGTGTGTGTGTGTGTGTCCTTTACAATATCTCAGGGACCTGCTGCTATAACACCATGTTCATTCTAGTATTTCTGCACACGCAATATTGTTGAACATACAGTATTTTCACTGATCGGCGCTGTTTCTGTTTATTGCTGTTTCTTTTGTGTATTGTCTTTTTTGTATTGTCTTGTAATTTTTTGTCTGTGCTGTTTTTTGTCCTGCACTGTCTTGTCCTGCACTATTTGCACCAGGTTGCACAGTTGCACTTTATTTATCTAGGACTAACTTAATAAGTCCTTAGCTCTGTCTTTGTTTTTATGTAGCACCATGATCCTGGAGAAACATTGTCTCATTTCTACGGTCTCAAATCCGAAAACACATTAACAAATCCGAAAACACATTAACCTATCCCAAAACAAATTAACAAATCTGAAAAGAAATACATTAATAAATCCGTATGAAATACGGAAATAGACAGTAGATATTTCACTGGTCATCAGATCACAATCTAGTAAAAGCAAATCGACTGTTAATTTTATTTGAAGAAATCCACATGGTACAAGAGGCAGATATAACTAAAAAAATTGAACATCACGGTGCATTTTAGCTCTTAAATCATCACAGTAATGAATAATACAGATAAATTCACTACAATCTTCACTCTTCTTTACTCTTTTTTGGGGTCCGTTTGAAACATTTACGGAAGAACCATCTGCATATTTTCAACAAGACAAACACAACCAGTGCAATTATGGAGAGAAGAAAGGCAGCAACGTCCAAGCAGTGGTACTGATACCACGTGAGGTTATGGGCTTCAACCCTCAGGTGCTTGGCCCCCTTATTGCGCATCACATACTCGATCCAGTACACGGCCTGGTCTAGCGGCTTCATCGGTTGGTCGTGGTGGATTCGGGATAGTCTCATCATGCTTTCCTTGTAGCTAAAATAATGAAGCAACACTATAATATTGTGTTTAAAGATCTATAGGTCGAAACATGTTTGTGAAATTAGACACTTGGATAATCTTAAAGTAGTTTGAACCTGGCCAACAGCATGTGTGATAAATATTATAATATTTATTGGGCTGTACTTTCAAAAATGTATATCAAGGTTGGAACCGTATTTTATGGAAATCAGAATATCCACTCACGACGGATTGTTAATGACATCATCGAGAGCCTGCTTCAAGTTCTTGGAGTCCATTTTGTTGAAGTCAAGCATCACAGCAGCTCCTTTGGTTGTCATGTGATTTATATTGTCAGGCTGATCGGAAAACAGCGGCAGGCCCACCATGGGAACCCCATGATAAATAGCTTCATATATTCCATTACTCCCACCATGGGTGATGAAGGCCTTGGTTTTAGGATGTCCTGTAGATACAAATCATTGGTGATTTATTCACTTCAACAGAATGTGATATTACAGCTACAATGAAAATGTTCCTTACCTAGTAAATCATTCTGAGGAATCCAGTCATAGAGTCTTGTATTAGGAGCAAGAGTTTCAGGTTTCTCACCTGTGTATCGCCACAAGACCTAAAATTACACACAGGATTCAGACCTGAGCGAATTAGGACTGATCTTATCCTGGTCTCTGGAAACCAGAGAAGCCAAAGGAAACCCAGGAGCTGTGCCTAAAATTCCTTTATATGTGAGACTGTGGATTATGTATGTAGATGTTCATCATAAATTAAAACTCAGACCTTTTGGGGAATCTGTCCGAGCGCTGAAGCGATGGTGTTCGCTCTCTCTTTGGTGAGGTTTTTTATCATGGACCCCAAAGAAAACACCACAATACCATCATCTCCTGAGCTCTGGACAAACTCCTCCATGTCCTATAAAAATCAGAAAGCAAAGTTATTAATGAAACAAGTGTGTGTTGGTGTCCTGTCCATCATCTAGCTGATTTCACTCCTTTCACCTACATTACAATCTGCACTCTTTACTCTCTAATCATATAGTAAAAGGCTTGTAATCTCTTAAAGATCTGTCACAAATGTCAGAAGGCTATACTGTTTGTTAGGCTTAGAAGAGAGAGCTTACTTTTGGTAGAGGTTTTGCAGGTTTGCAGTGTAATCCACCTACAAATTTAAAGTTTGGGAGGAGCGGCCGTGGATATTCAAAGTCCCAGTAAGTTCTGATTAACCAGATGTCAGCTTTGCTCATAGATTCACACCGTGTTGTGGGTTTGCCTGTGAAGTACAGGAACAAAAGTACTTGTGTAGTTGGTATCTTAAAATGTGGCATCATTAGAAAGGTAAATATTTTGTGAAATCAATATTTCTCCTCTGTATAGTAGCATGTTCTGTAAAGGTGATCAGTGAGACGCCCCTAAATGATCAGAGCAATTGTGTACATTATTCACCATTCACACAAAAGTGAAAAGAAGAGACATAACACTACACAGCTCAAGTCCATCTACCATCAGATCAGCACATGGTATCATGAAGTAGTTTTTCACCTCCCTTAATTACACAAATATTTCACCTATTAAATAATTTAGCCCAGATTTTGGCCTTTCTTGTGCTGTTGCGTTTTAAAATAATTTTTTTTATCAAAGACACAAGTCTAAATTACATAAATCTACCTCTGAAAATGTCTATTTATGCTTTTCCCCCTTGATTTCAGCTGAGTGAGCTTTGCTTTTTATGGAGTTTTGGGAATATCACCAAAAGCAAATCACACTGTGGTTCCAGTCCATAAGCTCCTTAAAAAGACACTCTTGCTGTGCCAGTATTTGCCATAAAACACCAATATTTTGGCACTGAGAACTAAGTTCAGGAGCGAAATACCAATACCAAGGAGGTATAAGATCTATTCATTATGATTGGATCAAAAAAAACGACAAAATGGGAGGGTTGTTGAAGTTGGCCAACTTCCGTTTGTTGTACGCACGGTTAATGACCTTAAAAGTTGTGAGAAAAATGTCAATATAGTCTTGTGCTAGTTTGTTGACACATCCTGTTTATAATGACCAGAAAATACTAAAAGAAAAAAGATCACCACAGTTATATTACAGCATGTCCATATTTTCTTCTCTAATGGTTTTGTCCTGGTCAAGGTTGTGGTGAGTCTTGAGCATTTTCCTGCATACCTTGGTGCAAGATAGGAGCATTTGTGTATGGAACACCAATTAGTTACAGGGCAACATGCACATAATCACACTAAGGTGAGATTTACCATAGCCAATGCAGGATTTTATGCAGTGAAGGAAAACCAGGGAACTTTGAAGAAACCCATGAACTTAGAGCTCTGTGGCAGCAATAATTCCCACTACATTAAACATTTGTGAGTAAAAATTATTTTTCAGTATTATGAGAACTAAGTTGAGAGGTTTTAGTTTCTTCTCTTATAAACCTGAAGTACAAATTAAACCACAAATGAGAGATGGTTATTTACCCATGACGTCTGTAAAGACGTGATTCCATTTCACCATAGCCAAGAGACCAGATGCAATATCTATAAAGAAAATAAACAAAATATTTTTCACTCTCTGTAGGAAATCCATGTTATCTGTATAGCCCAGTCCAGCTGCTGGAACATAGGACGGTGGTGCCGGCATCTGTCCACAGAGTCGCTCCATAACATTCCCATAACTAAAGCTCAGAGTGTGTACGAAGGGCAGATTGAGCTTCTGTGCGAGCAGTTCACCACATACAATCACAGGGTCCGTCAGAAGAACGTCAAACTTTTCCATTCTCCACTTCTCCAGCAGATCTTTATGTGTAAAAAGGTTTCTGCATAGAACTTTATTCTGCTCCATCATCAGGTCAATTAATTCAGTGAGCTTCAGAAAACGCTGGATGGTGTTAGTATTCGGCGTGTCGTACATCCAATATTTGAAAAGCCTGTTAAATGTGTCAACAACGTCTGTTTTGCTGTGAGGCACCTGTATGATCTTTACATTGTAGCCCGGAGACTGATCTGTCTTTATTGACGGTGTAGCACTCTGGGTAACAATGGTCACATTATGTCCTCTTGCTATAAGCTCATCTATGATGATTTTAATGTTGAGCCAGTGACTGAATTCCTCAGGCCAGATTAATATTTTTCCAGCTGTCACACACATCAGCGTCAGACTGAATAGCAGCAGAACGCAGAGAGCAGCTCTCCCACATGCAACCATGATGGCAGGACAATCTGAGGATTGAAACAAGATAAAACCTTACAAACTTCCACATCTGTCACGTGAAAACTTTGACCTTTATTCCCAATACCAGGGCAGGTTTCTGACCACAAAGACACTGCCTTAAAAATGAAGTAAAGTAGAATTAAATATGTTGAAGTTGAAGTAACGTGTTTATTTTAATTGTCCAAAAATTGTGGAAAATTATTAATAACCAGAACAACCAACTTATATTTTTTTAATTTATGAAACTAAACTGAGTTTTCCCACAAATTTAAATATGAATATCAGTTAAATTATATTATATTCAAATAATATAAACATGGTGGCTTAGTGGTTAGCACGTTCGCCTCACACCTCCAGGGTCGGGGTTCGATTCCCAACTCCACTTTGTGTGTGTGGAGTTTGCATGTTCTCCCCGTGCCTCAGGGGTTTCCTCCGGGTACTCCGGTTTCCTCTCCCGGTCCAAAGACATGCATGGTAGGTTGAATGGCATCTCTGGAAAATTGTCCGTAGTGTGTGATTGTGTGAGTGAATGAGAGTGTGTGTGTGCCCTGCGATGGGTTGGCACTCCGTCCAGGGTGTATCCTGCCTTGATGCCCAATGACGCCTGAGATAGGCACAGGCTCCCCGTGACCCGAGGTAGTTTGGATAAGCGGTAGAAGATGAATGAATGAATGAATGAATGAATGAATGAATGAATAAAATAAACATAACTTAAAATTTATTTTATTTTCTCTTTTCCAACTTCACGTCATGAAATTAAGCACAAGTTAAACAGATAATTTATACTGAATTTATACTGATACACTACTTTACAGTGTTATTATCCTCTCAACATCTACAAACTAGCTAGCAGGTGCTTCACACCTTGCTAACCTCCGTCCTCACCTCTACCACAGGTAATGTTAACGTTACACTCCAAACTAATAGAAATCACTGTTAAATTTACCTTGCAGAAAACAACAACTGGAACAATGTAACTTGACCAAGGGTATATAAAGTATATCAATATGGCAGATGTCAAAACAGTGTTACGCTTTTTTAGGTTTTCAGTGTTCAACACCATTAACTGAAGGATTTCAGCACATTCTGAAGGTGTCAAATCAAATCAAATCAAAGTTTATTTATAGAGCACCTTTTAAAAACAGCAGGTGTTCACCAAAGTGCTGTACATTCATTCATTCATTCATTCATCTTCTACCGCTTATCCGAACTACCTCGGGTCACGGGGAGCCTGTGCCTATCTCAGGCGTCATCGGGCATCAAGGCAGGATACACCCTGGACGGAGTGCCAACCCATCACAGGGCACACACACACTCTCATTCACTCACACAATCACACACTAGGGACAATTTTCCAGAGATGCCAATCAACCTACCATGCATGTCTTTGGACCGGGGGAGGAAACCGGAGTACCCGGAGGAAACCCCCGAGGCACGGGGAGAACATGCAAACTCCACACACACAAGGTGGAGGCGGGAATCGAACCCCGACCCTGGAGGTGTGAGGCGAACGTGCTAACCACTAAGCCACCGTGCCCCCCCAAGTGCTGTACAAACAATATAAAATAAACAATAGAACTAAAAAGCATAAAATAATAATAATAAAATAAATAAATAAAAACTAAATAAAAGACTAATAAAAATGCAATAAATACAATAATAATTAGTAGCACACACTTAAAAAGGACTCCTAACAGGTAACTCTCATACTGTGTTGTATGCTGCCCCATACAAATATGTTTTTAAATGTGATTTAAAAACAGCCAGTGAAGGTGCCTGCCTAATGTACAAAGGCAAATTATTCCAGAGTTTGGGGGCCGCTACTTCAAAGGCACGGTCACCTCTGCTCTTTAATTTTGCATTGGGGATACTAAAAGCAGTTGCCCAGCAGACCTAAGTGCTCTGGATGGAGCATATTGCTTTAATAGATCTGTGAGATATTTAGGACCAATGTTCATTCATTCATTCATTCATCTTCTACCGCTTATCCAAACTACCTCGGGTCAAGGGGAGTCTGTGCCTATCTCAGGCGTCATTGGGCATCAAGGCAGGATACACCCTGGACGGAGTGCCAACCCATCGCAGGGCAGGACCAATGTTTTTTAATGATTTAAAAACTAAAAGTAAAATCTTGAAATCAATTCTAAAATGAACGGGCAACCAATGAAGGGAAGCCAATATAGGTGTAATGTGTTCTCGTCTGCGTGTCCCCGTTAATAAATGTGCAGCTGCGTTTTGTACCCTCTGCAAACGTGTTAGAGATGCCTCACCAATGCCTACATAGAGACTATTACAATAGTCCAGTCGGGATGATATAAAAGCATGGATGACCCTCTCAAAATCAGTAAAAGATACAAATGACTTGACTTTAGATAATTGCCTTAACTGATAAAAACACGATTTACCAAATTAATCTGTTTTTCTAGTTTAAAGTCACCGTCCATTAAAACCCCCAGGTTTTTAACAACAGGCTTCACAAATGACTTTAAGTCACCCAGATCTACATCAGGAGTATTAATGGTACCACCAGGTCGAAATAAAATTATTTCAGTTTTATCTTCATTACACTTTAAAAAGTTGGAGGCCATCCAGGCTTTAATATCTTCAAAACATCTCAGCAAAGGTGCCACAGAGTTTGCATCCTTACGTTTCAAAGGCAGATAGAGTTGCAAGTCATCTGCATAACAGTGAAATGAGATGCCATGTTTCCTAAAAATGGACCCTAAAGGTAATGTATATAAAGAAAATAAAATCGGTCCAAGAATGGAACCCTGAGGGACTCCACATACAAGAGATGCAGTAGAAGACACAAATTCCCCAAGACGTACAAAGAAAGTTCTTTCACCCAGATAAGATTTAAACCATTGTAACATGGCCCCCTTTATACCAACACAATGCTCAAGGCGAGAGATCAGTATATTGTGGTCTATGGTGTCAAACACAGCAGTAAGATCTAACAGCATAAGAACAGCATAGTTACCTGCGTCAGTGGCCAATAATAAATCATTGTAAACTTTTAACAGGGCCGTTTCCGTGCTGTGAAGTGATTTGAAACCAGATTGGTACAACTCTTGCAAGCCATGCAAGATAGGCTAATAATAAGTCTAGATAGGCTAATAATTGATTAAAAACAACTTTTTCCAATATTTTGGAAAGAAACGGGAGTTTTGAAATGGGTCTAAAATTAGCAAGAACCGATGAATCCAAGTTAGGTTTTTTTATCAGTGGTTCCACTATAGCATGTTTAAAATGTAGGGGTACAACTCCATGCGTGAGACTACTATTTACAACCATCAGTATGATAGGGCCAAGGGTTTTAAAAACCTTTAGGAAATCTGGGGAAATAATGTCTAAGGGACAACAAGATGGATTCATTATCAATGATGTCTTTTAAACAAGCAAGAGACACTGGCTCAAACTGATTAAAAACAGAGGAGCACACAGGGAAAGAAGACATATCTGCAGAAGGGTGAACAATATTGGCTCTAACAGTCACAATCTTGTCATTAAAAAAGTGCAAAAAATTTTCACGTTTCTTTGGAAAATTCCAAACTTATTTGTTGAGATGTATTTAAAACAGAAAACTGTTTTGCAGTTAAAGAGTTAAATGAGCGACAGCGACGAGCAGGGGCACATGGTTTAGGACTACAGAAACAAGAAATCTCAAATAACACAAGCATGTGGTCAGAAAAAGTGGCATCACAAACATTAACATTATTAACCAGTAGACCACATGATAAGACCAGATCTAATGTGTGTCCGTGCTCATGTGTAGCGCTGGCCACAAACTGCATTAAGTTAAACGACGCAGTGACATTTAGGAAGTCTTTAACCAACGGTTTGGAGGGACAACAAATATGGATGTTAAAATCTCCAACGATTAAATCTCTGTCATATTTTGGCATGATTTCAGCCAGAAAATCGGAAAAGTCGTTTATAAAGTCTTTATGGTATTTGGGAGGACGATAAATCACAGCGCATAGCACTGGGTCAGGTTGATTCAGTTCAAACGCAATCAGCTCAAAGCTTGAGTACGTGTTGCACATCACACGCCGGCAGTTTAATTTTTCCTTAAAAATAATAGCAACACCTCCACCCTGTCCTGTAAGTCGTGGAGAGTTTAACGGTAAAACCTCTGAGAACTCATTCATCCAGGTTTCAGTCACGCACAGTAGATCCAAGTGTCTGCAATATTTATTTACCTAGCTATCCCAACCCTATAACAAAGCATAATACCTGCTGTAGTCACATGGGCTTTGAGTTTCATGTACAGTACATGTTCCAAAAACAAAGTGATGTCAAGTCCTAAGGTCTAATATGCAAAGTATTAAAATATAGTCTTTTCCCTAAATTGCCCTAAACTCTTCACTGAGTAAGCATATTATTTCAACCCATGATTATAACTGACTTTTTTTTACAATGAGTATTCATAATATGTTGATACAAAGTGAGTAAAGTAAACTATTTATGTTTTATTAAATAGCATTTTATTATTACAAAGTAATTGCAGGCAGTTTTACAAGTGCACCAACCTGCAAGTCAACACATGGCATCATATGGCCACGTTCACACTGCAGGTAAAAGTGGCCCAAATCTGATTTTTTTGGGGTCAAGTGACCAGGTCAGACTTCTTCAGGTGTAGTGTGAACACTCAAATCTAGCCCAGATCTGATTTTTTCCAACATGGCCGCAGTGTGAACAACCAAGGCAAATTTGATGCGACTTTTACGTCAATCTACATCGACATTCGTCACAATTATGCCCCGGCGAGTACGCACACAAACGTGACTACGCCTACAAAATGGATCAAATAATCAACAGCTGCCCTCGACATCCGAAAATTTTCAAAACACTGCGACTGCGTCTCTATGCTGCCATTACACAAACATTTAGAAAGAAAAGCAAAAATGCTTACTTCCTCCATAACCTCGCCAACTTTAGCGCAACGGCGTGCTGCGTGTGACGTCATTGTTATTGTTCGTTTGCGCATGCGAGTCAGTTCGAAATAGCAAACAGTTCACACTGGTATCTGATATAGGCCACATTTTAAAAGGTAATGTGAACAGCCAAACAAAAAAAATCAGATCTGAGCAAAATATCCGAATTGAGCATTAAGACTTGCAGTGTGAACGCGGCTATAGAGTCAGGAACAGATAATGGAATGAATGCATGGGGGCCTGAAGTATAGGCCCTTTAAATATAGGCCCTGACTGGCCAAAATACTGATCTTCCTCTTGAGAAGCACCACGTATGTAGCATCATTAACCTGGAGAAACGTTGTCTCGTTTCACTGTATACTGCAACAGCTATATATGGTTGAAATGACAATAAAAGCTTCTTGACTTGACTTGACTTGACTTGAGAAGCCAATCCTATGACCCACAGGCTTTAGTTTCAGAATAGACTGGAATTTGAAGCTATTTGTGATTCCCTCTAACTTGACTAAAGCAACAGTCCCAACTGAAGAGAAGCCCCAAAGCATGATGTTGTCACCACCATGCTTCACTGTGGAATTGGTTTTCTTTGGAATCTTTCATTTTCAAACCAAACATATCTTTGAGAATTATACCTAAAAAGTTATACCTTCGTTTTATTAACCGTAAAAAGTTTTGCCTCATAAATTTGGGTAAAATCAGGTGGGCTTGAAGACCACGGGTCTGTTAGCAGCATCTCAGCATCTCTGATAAGTCCAGCTTGTCATTTTGTTTATTTTAAAGGAACATTCTGCTCTTATCAATGCAACTACGGTATCCTATTTTTTCACTTGTTAATAGCCTTTACACTGTTCTATGATACATTTAATGTTTTGGAAATTCATGAATAATTTAAAACAGAAATGAAGCTATAAAATATTTATTTTAACCTTTATTTTAACCTCCTGGACATACATTTAACACAGATCATTTTAATCCTGGTATTTATGTAAAAATCTATAACAGTAATTTATAAAACATTCCTATTTACTCTTTCTTGCTCTTTGCTGAGGTCTTTCTGCAACATTTCCGGAAGAGAAATCTGCATGTTTTCACAAAGATGAACACGACTAACGCAATTACAGAAAGCAAAAAGGCAGCAACGTCCAAGCAGTGGTACTGATACCACGTGAGGTTATGGGCTTCAACCCTCAGGTGCTTGGCCCCTTTATTGCGCATCACATACTCGATCCAGTACACTGCCTGGTCTAGCGGCTTCATCGGTTGGTCGTGGTGGATTCGGGATAGTCTCATCATGCTCTCCTTGTAGCTAAGAAAAGGAAAAATAATAGAAATCAATCACTTGTGTAATTCTGTAGAAAATGCTTGTGAAATTGTGAGTTCCTTTTCGGAACTCGAGCTGCGTCGAAACGCTATGGGAACGCCCTTGCGTGACCGCGCCCAGAACCATGTGTGTAATCTGACCAATAGGTGTTGAGACGTGACATCATCGGCGGGTGATGTCGCGTAAACAGGAAGCTACAAATGGCTGCAAGATGGACAAGACGCTAGCTTCTGCTCGTTCAGGTAAGCGCTGTGTTTTACTGATATTGTGGTTTTCTGATCGAGTGATGGCTAGCAGACAGAAATTCCGTAAGTGTGTTTATCTGTGTCTCCATTTTATCACCGGGAAGGATTCGCACGATTGGTGCGTTGTTTGCTTGGGAGTGGAGCATGCACAATCGGCTCTCGAGGGAGGCAATTGCTCGCATTGCAGCCGCATGGCTCTGCGCATGCTTCGCTCGTGGGGCTCGCAGGTCGATTTGGCAACGGGATTGGAGTCGGATGAGTCCTCTCCAGCCTCGTCTGCTGAATTGACCTCTGGGGGAGAGGCAGACCCGAGGGCTGCTTCTTCTCCCGGCGCGTGCAGCACAGCATTACATGTCTCTCCCTCCGAGGAAGGAGAGCTGATGGATGCTAGCGAGCCCGTGGGCTCCTCACAGCCTGTGCTGTACGAGAAGCTCCTCGAGGTCGTGACACGAGCCATAGCCAAGCTGGGTTTAGAATGGCCGGTGGAGCAGCAGAAGCAGCGCGCACCCAGTAAGCTGGATGAGCGTTTCCTGCATCCTGTGTCACTCCCTAGGCGCCGGGGCCTGCCGTTTTTTCCCGATCTGCACTTCTCTTCGTCACTCCTGTTTGGCGATGCTGTGACGGTGGTCGTGAACAAGTTCCAGGAGTCTAAGAAGCAGTCGGCTGCATTTCAGCAGTACCTCCCTCGGTGATCTCGTGGGGCTGTTCGGCGGCAGCCCCAGCCTGGTCCTTCCGGGCACCGCGAAGCCCAGAGACAGAGCGTGGCCACCCGATCTCCGTGGGCGGGGTCTAAGGGCCCGAGGCGACGCTCTCGGCCCAAGAAGGAGCAGGGTGACCTGAGGGTCACCCTCGCCTCTGACGAACGGGCAGTGGTGCGTAGACCCTGATAGTCTACGATTGGGGGGATGGGGCACACCTCACGTTACAGTGCCCATCCCTCCCCTGCACCACCGGGGGGCCAGGCCGTTGGCTCTGCCACAGGATGTGCTTCAGTTTGCTCCCCACCTTTCCACCCGAAAGTTTGTTGTGGGAGGGGAGGGTCCGCCGCCTCTCCCGAGGCATCATCAGCTGCAGGGCACGGCCCCAGCTGCTCTGTGTGGGTCGGAGGCCAGCCCCGAGGGGCTGGTTCCCCTGAGGAACTTTCTGACAGCTTGGGAGGAGCTGCCAGGAGTCTCCCGGTGGGTCCTGCGGACCGTAGAAGACGGCTACACTGTTCAGATCGTGTCCTCTCCTCCCCGTTTCAACGGGCTGTGTCCCACCCTGGTGGGACCCGAGCAGGCTCTGATCCTGGAACGTGAAGTGCACACACTCCTGAGGAAAGGAGCCATCGAGGTGGTTCCCCCCTCGGTTCGAGAGTCAGGCTTTTACAGCCCGTACTTCATCATTCCGAAGAAGGATGGCGGGTTGCCTCCCATTCCCATTCTTCCAACCGCTCTCTCAGGAGGCTCAGGTTCAGGATGCAATCAGGGAGGTTGTGACTCAGATCAGGTCCGGGGACTGGTTTGTCACAATAGATCTGGAAGACGCGTACTTTCACGTTTCCGTCCTTCCTGCACACAGGAGGTTCCTGAGGTTTGCTTTCGGGGGCGAAGCTTACCAATATCGGGTCCTCCCGTTCGGCCTTGCACTCTCGCCCCGCACCTTCACGAAATGCGTCGAGGCAGCACTGACCCTGCTGCGGCTCCAGGGCATCCGCATTTTGAATTACCTCGACGACTGGTTGATCCTGGCTCAGTCGGAGTGCCAGGCGTTTCGTCATCAAGATGTCGTCCTCGCCTGCATGAAAGTGCTTGGGTTTCGGCTAAACGCCGGCAAAAGTGTGCTCTCTCCAGCACAGAGAACCACCTTTTTGGGTGTGATATGAGACAAGGTTGTCGCCTGCTCGGGTCGAAGTCATCCTCACTTCGGTCAGGAGAGTGTGGGAAGACCAGCCGCTCACTGTGAAGCAGCTTCAGAGGCTGCTGGGTCTTATGGCAGCAGCGTCCAGCGTAATCCCGCTCGGCCTCCTGCACATGAGGCCCCTCCAGTGGTGGCTCCGGGGCAGAGGGTTTTCTCTCAGGGGAAACCCATATCGTTCCATCAAGGTCTCGCGGCGTGCCCTTCGAGCCTTGGATGTTTGGAAAGACCGAACGTTTCTGTCCCAAGGCCCCGTGTTGGGAGCTCCATGTCGTCGCATGATGCTAACGACGGATGCTTCCCTCATGGGGTGGGGTGCGCTCATGAGTGGCCACTCCGCCCAAGGTCTGTGGAGTGGCCCACGTCTCTCGTGGCACATAAATTGCCTGGAGATGGCGGTGTTTTTGGGGTTAAAACACTTCCTCCCAGACCTGCGAGATCGCCATGTATTGGTCCGCACGGACAATACTACGGTGGTCTCCTATATCAAGCACCAAGGGGGTCTCCGATCTCGCCCTTTGTACAAGCTAGCACGAGCGGTCCTCTTGTGGTCTCGGGACAGACTCCTCTCTTTGAGGGCCATTTATATCCCGGGATGGTTGAATGTCAGAGCAATTGCCCTGTCGAGGCAGGGGCCGAGGCCTGGGGAATGGCGTCTCCACCCCAAGGTGGTGGAGTTCATATGGCAGAGGTTCTACAGAGCCCAGGTGGATCTGTTTGCGACCCGGGAGACCTCGCACTGTCCTCTCCCCTCTGGTTCTCTCTCTCTCACCCAGCCCCGTTAGGTCTGGATGCCATGGTGCAGTCGTGGCCGAGGCTACGCCTGTATGCTTTTCCCCCGATCGCACTGCTCCCTGGACTTCTGGAGAGAGTTCGCCGGGATGGAATCCGTCTCCTCCTGGTAGCGCCTCGATGGCCGGGCAAGCCATGGTTTGCGGATCTGGTGTCTCTACTCGAGGGCCCTCCGTGGGAAATTCCCCCTCAGGAGGGATCTCCTCTCACAGGCGGGCGGAACCCTGGAACCAGAGCTGTGGAGGCTGGGGCTGTGGCCCCTGAGGGGGCACAGTTCATAGCGGCTGGTCTCTCTACCGACGTAGTAGAGACCCTTCTCCACTCCAGAGCTTCCTCCGTTTATAGCCCCCGAACAGGAGCGACAGAACCGGCTGTGTGCAGTTCGAGCACTGGTCACTTACCTCCGCAGGACGAGTCCGTGGAGAAAGTCGGAGCAGCTGCTCGTCTGCTACGGCCCTGACAGGAAGGGTTTCCCGGCCGCTAAGCAGACGTTGAGCAGATGGGTAGTGGATGCGATTGTGTCGGCTCACGAGTCCTCTGGCCTCCCCGCACCGATCGGGGTCCGAGCTCACTCCACCCGGGGTGTGGCGGCCTCTATGGACTGGTTTGCTGGAGTAGCACTCCAAGACATTTGTGACGCTGCGGGTTGGTCCACCCCGCTGACCTTCGTCGGGTTCTATGACCTTGACCTCAGAGCCACCCCGGGCTCCTCTGTCCTATGTGCAGGTGCCGAGGCCCTCTAAGCAGGGTCTGGTCAGTGTGGCGTGATTGGACACTCATTCCCATAGCGTTTCGACGCAGCTCGAGTTCCGAAAGGGAACGTCTCTAGGTTATGACCGTAACCCTAATTCCCTGAGGAACGAGACGCTGCGTCTCCATGCCACACTCCCTGCATCCCTGCGGCGCTTATCTTCTCTCGCAGGAGCTAGCGTCTTGTCCTTCTCGCAGCCATTTGTAGCTTCCTGTTTACGCGACGTCACCTGCCGATGACGTCACGTCTCAACGCCTATTGGTCAGATTATACACGTGGTTCAGAGCGCGGTCACGCAGGGGCATTCCCATAGCGTTTCGACGCAGCGTCTCGTTCCTCAGGGAACTAGGGTTACGGTCGTAACCTAGAGACGATTCTTAAGCTCTGCGGAAACATGGCATTAACATGCATCCTGTGTGATTGGCAGCTGAGATATGTAGAAAGTTTTTGTCTTCATAATGAAATCCCACTGACCAGAAATGGTGGGAATGCCTGCTCTAACCATTAACTGCATATGTTATACCAAATAACATCTCAGAATTCAAAATTTAACCATCTCAGCCTGTTTGCCACCATGACCCCATCAGGTATATTAAAGAGCCAAAAACTGAAATCACTCACAATGGATTGTTAATGACATCACCGAGAGCCTGCTTCAAGTCCTTGGAGTCCATTTTGTTGAAGTCAAGCATCACAGCAGCTCCTTTGGTTGTCATGTGATTTATATTGTCAGGCTGATCAGCAAACAGCGGCAGGCCCACCATGGGAACTCCATGATAAATAGCTTCATATATTCCATTAGTCCCACCATGGGTGATGAAGGCCTTGGTTTTAGGATGTCCTGTAGATACAAATCATTGGTGATTTATTCACTTCAACAGAATGTGACATTACAGCTACAATGAAAATGTTCATTACCTAGTAAATCATTCTGAGGAATCCAGTCATAGAGTCTTGTATTAGGAGCAAGAGTTTCTGGTTTCTCACCTGTGTATCGCCACAAGACCTAAAATTACACACAGGGTTCAGATCTGTGGGACTTAGGACTGATCTTATCCTGGTCTCTGGAAACCAGAGAAGCCAAAGGAAACCCAGGAGCTGTGCCTAAAATATGTGAGCCTTTATATGTGAGACTGTGGATTATGTATGTAGATGTTTATCGTAAATTAAAACTCAGACCTTTTGGGGAATCTGTCCGAGTGCTGAAGCGATGGTGTTCGCTCTCTCTTTGGTGAGGTTTTTTATCATGGACCCCAGTGAAAACACCACAATACCATCATCTCCTGAGCTCTGGACAAAGTCCTCCATGTCCTATAAAAATCAGAAAGCAAAGTTATTAATGAAACAAGTGAGTGTTGGTGTCCTGTCCATCATCTAGCTGATTTCACTTATTTCACCTATATTACAATCTGCACTCTTTACTCTCTAATCATATAGTAAAAGGCTTGTAATCTCTTAAAGATCTGTCACAAATGTCAGAAGGCTAAAATGTTTGTTAGGCTTAGAAGAGAGAGCTTACTTTTGGTAGAGGTTTTGCAGGTTTGCAGTGTAATCCACCAACAAATTTAAAGTTTGGGAGGAGCGGCCGTGGATATTCAAAGTCCCAGTAAGTTCTGATTAACCAGATGTCAGCTTTGCTCACAGTGTCACATAGTGTTGTGGGTTTGCCTGTGAAGTACAGGAACACATTTACAACAATATGTTTAAGCATTTTCAATACAGTTTATGTAAATCACTTGTTAAGTAGTTGGAAAAAATTTAAAGCTGCAATGTTACCTCATACCAGTTATTTTGCTAAAATAATTTTCAAAGATTAACATTTGCTGAAGTTTGATTATTGCTGTGTGTATGATGTAGTGTAGCATGTTCTCTAATCTCTCTGTGAAGTCCATATGATCAGTGAGATGCCCCTGAACAGCAGCTGCAGGTACATAAGATGGCGGAGCGGGCATCTGTCCACAGAGTCGCTCGAGAGTATACGCAAAAGAGACTCTGAGAGACATCACACTGGGCAACTCAAGAGCTTCCGCCATGACATAAGCACACGGCATCATGGGATCGTACAGAAGAACATCGAAGCGTGACTCCTTCAGTGAAGTCATAAGATCTCTGTTAGCAAACATTCCATTGCACACAACCTGTGTATAATGAGACATCCTGGACATCATGTTCCAAAACAAGATCATCATTTGAAAGCTGGAAGTGTTTTCATCCATCCATACACTGATAAAGCTCTGCCAGAAGTTGTCTACCTCCTGTTGCTCCATGTCGACTTTAAAAGACACAAAGTTGAACCTCTCCTTTTGGCCATGATTCAGTGAAGGTGAGGCAGAGTGTGTGAGAACGGTCACACTGTGATTCCGGTCCATGAGCTCCTCAACAATTACATGCATGTTGCGCCAGTGACTGTATTCACCAGGAAGAACCAACACGTTGCTACTGTGAGTCATTTCAGACAAGCTCAGCAGCAGAATTACCAAGCAGGCAGAAGATCTTTTACACATCATTGTAGTAAATAAAATGTCGACTAAGTCACTTGTGACATTGGACATGTTCATATAGGGGGAGTGTTTCAACTTTCCCAACTAGTGATTGCTTCAGAAGTGGTTAATGACCTTAGATAAATCATAGAACCTTGGGCAAATGTCATAATCTTATAAATCATTAACACAGAACATGTTCAAGATGACAGATGGAAAGAGATCACAAGTGGTATTAGAATCACCTGAATAACTTTATTTATAATGTGTTAACTTTATCAATGCTTATGCACATTCATTAATCTTCAGCAGGATCACGATGGTCAGGGTCAGAAACCTCGGGGGCAAAGTAGGAGCTTTCACCTGGATGGGGTTCCAGTTCCTCGAATGCACACATATATACTTTAACAGACACAAATTTATACCTAGGGCCTAGTTAGACAAGCAAGTGTGTCTACATGCATGTTTTTGGACTTTTCGATTCACGCATCATTTTTCTAAACCTGCAGACTAAATGAGATTAAAAAATATGAGATAATTATTTACCCATGATTTCTGTAAAGAAGGGATTCCATTTTGCCATCATCATGAGATTAAAAACTATATCTTGAATGACAATAAACAAAATATTTGTCACTCTCTGCAGGAAATCCATGCGATCTGTATAGCCTATGCCAAATGCAGGAACATAGGACGGTGGAGCCGGCAGCTGCCCACAGTGTCGCTCCATAACGCTAGCAAAAATTGGCCTCATACTGATGATGAAGGGCAGATTGAGCTTCTGTGCAAGAAGTTCACCACATGCAGTCACAGGATCTGTCAGAAGAACATCAAACTTTTCCTTTCTCCACTTCTCCAGCAGATTTTCACGTGCAAAAAGTTCTCTACATAATGCTTTATTCTGCTCCGTCATAATGTCAATGCCTTCAGCAATATTCAAAAAACCTTGGATCCAGGAACTTGGAAAGTCATATATCCAGTTCTTTAACATCCTGTCCAAGTTGTCCATAATGTCCTTATTGGTGTGAGGCACCTGTATGATCTCCATGTTGTAGCCCAGAGACTGGTCTTTCAGTAGGAACGGTGTAGCACTGTGGGTAACGATGGTCACATTGTGTCCTCTCACTATAAGCTCATCTATGATTGTTTTCATGTTAAGCCAGTGACTGAATTCTGAAGGCCAGATGAGGATTTTCCCAGCTGTCACACACAACGGTGTCTGAATCAGACCGAGTAGGAACAGGAAGCAGAGAGCTGCTTTCCCACATGCCCTCATGATGGCAGGACGATCAGCCTTCTATCTCACACGTGAAACAATCCAGAGCTCCTGCAAACTGTCATGTGATAACAAAACTTTGACCTTTATTCCCAACAGCAGAGCAAGTATCTGATCATAAAGACCCAAAGCTGACCTCGCGAGATATCAGGCAGCAGAGTTCAGTGCACCAACTAAAAAGTCAACTCTGTTAGGTTTGTTGTCTTACTCCAACCAAAATAAAGACCTTTTCACAACTTATGAACCACAGGCATCTCTTTACTTACATGAAAGCAACCACACGTCGCTTTATTTATTTATTTTTGCTCAGTTCTTCCTTAGACACATTACATTACACTACTATCTAGTGGCACATCTAACAAACAGCATTAATCCACTGAATGTACAGTACAAACATTTAGGAGAACAGGAGAAGAGTTAGGCTGTGATGAAATGAATCAGAATACAAAACTGGTGGAAGTGGAAGGTGGAGCTGTTTGGCTTAAGTACCTCAGATATGATTTTGTGAATGCTGATGTGATGGGGTAGATAAAAGTGGCACAAAGGATATTGGTATATAAAGTTCTCTGGTTTACTAAGCAGAAGGTTGGTGGTTCAAGCCCCAGGGATTAAGAAGGCAGGGGATAAAAGCAGTCAAGGAAGGAGAAGAAGCTACTAAGAGAGTACAGTTGAGGTGATAAAAAGAAAACAATGATTAAAAATAAATTTTACTCTATCAGCAATAAAGCTAAATATTCTTTATTTAAAAAGGAAACCATGATGTAAATCATACAGATAAAAAAAAACCTCTGTTCTATATCTTTGTGCTCAAGTGTGTTGGAATTATTTAAAAGTAAACCTGATCATTATTACTGTACTGTAAAGAGTAAAAAACTCTGGATTGTACAGTGTACATTTAACACAGTGCTTTATTCCTAAAATGTATGTCAAAACATCACAGTAATTATTAACACATTATATACAGATGCTTCACTCTTTCTTGCTCTTTGCTGAGGTCTTTCTGCAACATTTCCGGAAGAGCAATCTGCATGTTTTTACAAAGATAAACACGACTAACGCAATTACAGAAAGCAAAAAAGCAGCAACGTCCAAGCAGTGGTACTGATACCACGTGAGGTTATGGGCTTCAACCCTCAGGTGCTTGGCCCCTTTATTGCGCATCACATACTCGATCCAGAAGACAGCTCGGTCTAGCGGCTTCATCGGTTGGTCGTGGTGGATTCGAGATACTCTCATCATGCTCTCCTTGTAGCTGTGGAAAGAAATGAAATAAAAATCATTTTGTCTTTTATGGTCTGTTGTAAAGAGAATTCTTGTCTAAAAAATGCTTGAAAAATTAGCGAGACACTTAAACCTCATTTACACATGGCATGAACATGCGTCCTTGGCAATCGGCTTACAAGTGGACAGCCGAGATTTGCAGCCGTTCACAACAGAACATATAAATAAACGAGAAAAGATGTGATGAATGAAGCTATGAAAAGAAGCTGCTTTCATTTCTCTGTTGTCCTAACATCACCTCGATCCATTAGCCTAGCAGCAGATACTGTAGCTGTTTACAGTGGATAAGATTTATAGTTCCTGTCTGGGACAAATCAAGACACGAAGGCATTCACACTACAAATGTTATGTGGTCATAGGCATCGCAAGTCTCCTAAAAAAATGGTAGGGATTAAAAAAAGACCCCTGTTTGTGCAAAAGGAGCTTTTGTTACTAGGAGTTTATGCTCCCACTTTGGGCACTCTGGAGGGGCAGAGTTCAGGAGTTCAGACAAAGAGCTATATCAAAAGACTCCAGGAAAGATGACGTTTGAGTCTGTGGTCAGGAAAAACGATATCTGGACTGACCATCTCAGTCTGTTGCCAACATGACCCTATCAGAAAGAATGGGACAAAAAATGACTGACTGATTGGTGATGGTATTTACAAAGCGTCCAAGGTCACACTAATTTGGCCTAATTTGTTTGAATTTTTAACATATGCACCCTTAAAGTAATCTTAATCTTAAAAAACAACAACACTATTATTAAAATCACAGTGTCCACTCACGACGGATTGTTAATGACGTCATCGAGAGCCTGCTTCAAGTCCTTGGAGTCCATTTTGTTAATGTCAAGCATCACAGCAGCTCCTTTGGTTGTCATGTGATTTATATTGTCAGGCTGATCAGCAAACAGCGGCAGGCCCACCATGGGAACTCCATGATAAATAGCTTCATATATTCCGTTAAGCCCACCATGGGTGATGAAGGCCTTGGTTTTAGGATGTCCTGTAGATACCAATCATTGGTGATTTATTCACTTCAACAGAATGTGATATTACAGCTACAATGAAAATGTTCCTTACCTAGTAAATCATTCTGAGGAATCCAGTCATAGAGTCTTGTATTAGGAGCAAGAGTTTCTGGTTTCTCACCTGTGTATCGCCACAGGACCTGAAATTACACACAGGATTCAGATTTGAGGGACTTAGGAATGATCTTATACTGTTCTTAATCAACACCAAATAGAAGTTCAGAGTAGTCAATCTGCCTGTGGACTTTCCTATCTTTAAAAGGTGAAGAAAACCAGAGAACCCAGAGGAACCCAAGAGCTGTGATGAACCAACACTGACTGCTGCACTAAAGAGCCATCCTCAAAACATTCAGATCAAATCCTTCATATGCTAGAGTGAGGATTATTTATGTAGATGTTCATCGTAAATTAAAACTCAGACCTTTTGGGGAATCTGTCCGAGCGCTGTAGCGATGGTGTTCGCTCTCTCTTTGGTGAGGTTTTTTATCATGGACCCCAATGAAAACACCACAATACCATCATCTCCTGAGCTCTGGACAAAGTCCTCAATTTCCTATTAAAAACAAAATCCCAAGTCATTTTTAATGAGTCAGATTACAGTGAGTACACAGGCCATTCGTTTACAATTTATTATTAAGTGTGATTTTCATTTAAATAAAACTGCAGTAAATCTTTTTGTGTGCTAGATGTGTTTATAGAAATAAAAGGCTAGCACAAAGACCAACAACTCTTCCCTTTTCATCCACAGTACAGAAACTGCTCACCATTTGGGGTAATAAAAGTTTTGCAATCATTCAAAAATCTGTAGTAAAGTCAGTAAACTACACTTGTGTATGTGTTGTTACTTTACCTGTGTTAGAATAACTCAGGAATGCAAAGCTGCGTTCATCTTTTTTTATTATGCAACAGGACGGCTTAAAAATAGAAAGCTGTCGGACACAAAAACAAACAGAGCGTACTTTTGGTAGAGGTTTTGCAGGTTTGCAGTGTAATCCACCAACAAATTTAAAGTTTGGGAGGAGCGGCCGTGGATATTCAAAATCCCAATAAGTTCGGATTAACCAGATGTCAGCTTTGCTCATAGTGTCACATAGTGTTGTGGGTTTGCCTGTGAAGTACAGGAACACAAAAAACATCACACTGACCAGCACCAGAGCTTGGACAATTAGTGCTGTCAGACACATGAAATAGACGTGGATTAAATGTTGATCAATTACCCATGACCTCTGTAAAGAGGGGATTCCATTTCACCATGATCATGATATTAGTCATTACATCTTGAAAGAAAGTAAACAAAACATTTTTCACTCTTTGCAGGAAATCCATGCGATCTGTATAGCCCAGGCTAGATGCAGAAACATAGGACGGTGGAGATGGAAGCTGCCCACAGTGTCGCTCCATAATATAAAAGGGTCTGACACAGACGATGAAGGGCAGATTGAGCTTCTGTGCAAGCAATTCGCCGCATAAAGTTACAGGATCTGTCAGAAGAACATCAAACTTTTCCTTTCTCCACTTCTCCAGCAGATCTTCACGTGCAAAAAGCTCCCTGCATAACGCTTTATTCTGCTCCATCATAATGTCAAGTGATTCAGCAAGATTTAAAAAAGCTTGGATCCTGGTACTTGGAAAGTCGTATATCCAGTACTTCAAAATCCTTTCATTGTTTTCAGTAACGTCCTTTGTGCTGTAAGGCACCTGTATGATCTCCATGTTGTAGCCCAGAGACTGGTCTTTCAGTAGAAACGGTGTAGCACTGTGGGTAACGATGGTCACACTGTGTCCTCTCACTATAAGCTCATTCATGATTGTTTTCATGTAAAGCCAGTGACTGAATTCTCCTGGCCAGATGAGGATTTTCCCAGCTGTAACACACAACGGTGTCTGAATCAGACCGAGTAGCAGCAGGAAGCAGAGAGCTGCTTTCCCACATGCCCTCATGATGGCAAGACAATCAGCCTTCTATCTCAGACGTGAAACAAGCCAGAGTTCCTGCAAACTTCCACATTTGTCATGTGATAACGAAACTCTGACCTTTATTCCCAACAGCAGAGCAAGTATCTGATCATAAAAACTAACAAATCTGACTCAGAGAGATATCAGGAAGTGTTCTGCAAGTGCAGGAACCAGGAAATCAACTGTGTTACATAACTCTGCCATCTACTGGTACATCTAACAAACAGCATTGATTTACTGAAGGGAAGTGGTGGCTCAGTGGTAGAGATTCTGGGTTTCTGGTCAGGAAGTCTGGAGTTCACGCCCCACTGGGATTAAGTGACAAGGTTGGAAGGAGGAAGGAAGAGAAGCTACCAAGACAGGCAGTTGGGGTGAAGAAAAGAAAAGATTCAAACCTTTCTGTTTGAATGATTCAAAAACAGAGCAGTCAATATTACTCTATCAGCAATTAAGATGAAAAAGTTTGTTTTTAAAATTTTATTTAAAAAGCAAACCACACTATACATACTATGCTTATAACACATTCATATACAGATGCTTCACTCTTTCTTGCTCTTTGCTGAGGTCTTTCTGCAACATTTCCGGAAGAGCAATCCGCATGTTTTTACAAAGATGAACACGACTAACGCAATTACAGAAAGCAAAAAGACAGCAACGTCCAAGCAGTGGTACTGATACCACGTGAGGTTATGGGCTTCAACCCTCAGGTGCTTGGCCCCTTTATTGCGCATCACATACTCGATCCAGTACACGGCCTGGTCTAGCGGCTTCATCGGTTGGTCGTGGTGGATTCGGGATAGCCTCATCATACTCTCCTTGTAGCTAAGAAAAGGAAAAAAAAAAAATAGAAATCCAACATTTGTGTCATGTTTTGTACAAAGATTTATAGAATGAAAAATGCTTGTGAAATTATTATGGTGAGATTCTTAAGCCTTGTACAAACATGGCATTAAAATGCATCCTGGGTGATTGGCAGCCAGAAATTGGACAGCTGAGATATGTAGACATTCACACCTGGCATTATGAATTCCAAAAATCTTCCCAAATCCATAAAAACTCTTCATATACTATTTGTTCCAAAGCAAGAAGTGTTTTGTGAATATTAGTGCAGAGTATTTTTGTTAGGACTCAGCCTGGACTCTGGCCATGTGCCTGTTTACGTTCTCTGTCACATGTCTGCCCTGCCTTCGTCTGCTCCTCCCTGTCTGCACACCTGTCCCTCACGTGTCTTGATTGTTAGTAGTATTTAGTTAAGCCGCGTTGCCTGGTGCAGCACGAGATCTACTGTTGTTTTGTCTTGTTGTTAGTTTGTGTTATGTTATGTGTCTTTTGGTTATTAAACCCCGTTTGTGTTTTGTCTATCCTGCATCTGGGTCCCTTTTATACGGTGGCCGGGAAGTGCAAAACAAATTAACAAAACCGAAAACACATTAACAAAACCGAAAACACATTAACAAAACCCAAACCAAATTAACAAAACCGAAAACACATTAACAAAACCCAAACCAAATTAACAAAACCCAAACCAAATTAACAAAACCGAAAACACATTAACAAAACCCAAACCAAATTAACAAAACCCAAACCAAATTAACAAAACCGAAAACACATTAACAAAACCCAAACCAAATTAACAAATCCCAAAACAAACTAACAAAACAGAAAACACATTAACAAATCCGTAAACACAACGACAAGTCAGACAACCCAGAAACGGTAGTGTATCGTTTTTGAATGGAAACTTACCGATCATTGGACAAGACACCTGTCACTCAAGATATACAGGTATGGAATCTTATGTGTAATGTGTAAAGTTCTCCGTTTAAATAAAGTTCTCCGTTCAAGAAAATAACAGAATTAATCCACAGTAATCCATTCCATCAATCCATTCCAACTTTTCCCTGTGGCAGACTGTTGAACTTCATGTATACTTTGAGTGACAGGTGTCTTGTCCAATCACAAACTATACCAACCGCTTCCGGGTTGTCTGAAATGTCGTTGTGTTTTCTGATTTGTTAATGTGTTTTCTGATTTGTTAATGTGTTTCATGCACCGATTCAGACAACCCGGAAGCGGTAGGTATAGTTTGTGAATGGAAACTTACCGATCATTGGACAAGACGACTGTCATTAAAGATATAAAGGTGAATGAAAGGTGTCTCGTCCGATGATGGTAAGTTTCCATTCACAAATTATACCAACCTCTTCCGGGTTGTCTGACTTGTTAATGTGTTTTCGGTTTTGTTAATTTGGTTTGGGTTTTGTTAATTTGTTTTGCACTTCCCGGCCACCGTACTTTTATCCGGTGTCCGGGTTCATTACAATTTTCAGGTTCATTAAATTTGATTAGATTAGATTCAACTGTCATTGCACATGGGTGCAAGGCAATTAGTGAGTTAAAGAGTTCAGTAAGGAGACCAGTGTAGGATAAAAGCTGTTGCTTAGCTTGCTGGCCTTGGACTGCAGGCACCTGAACATCTTTCCAGAGATTAGGAGGGTAAACAGTTTACGGGCTGGATGAAAGCTTTCCTTGATGATGCTACAAGCACAGACACCTCTTTCTTTGAATAATCATAAGGGATATAATCATGATCATGAGGGATATGATAGCCTAGTGGTTAAGTTGTTGGCTTACTGATTGGTGGGTTGTGAGTTCAAATCCCAGGTATGCTGAGCTGCCAATGCTGAGCCCCTGAGCAAAGCCCTTAATCCTAAATTGTTCCATTGTATAAATTGAGATAAAAACATAATTCCTGCTGGATAAGGACATCTGCCAAATCCTATGAATAGAGGAGTGTGTGTTACCTCTCTTTTTCCTAAAGTCCACAATAAGCTCCTTGGTCTTGCTGGTACTAAGGAGCATGTTATTGTGAGTGCATCAGACAGCCAGCCAGGTGCTTCACCACTTCCCTGTATTATGACTAAGCTTTATCACTGATAAGGCCAATCACCAGGGTGTTGTCTACTTGATTATGGTATTAGAACCATGCACAGGCCTGCAGTCATGGGCGAACAGAAAGTTCAGGAAGGGGCTCAGCACACAGCCTTGAGGAATGCTTGTGTTCAATATTATGGTTAAGGAGGTGATGATTTTTGACTTAACATGCTGCAGTCGAGTATCCAATTGCAAAGGAAGGTGTTCATGCCCAGGTTGCCAATATTATGATTTTCTATTTAATCCCACTGACCAGAAATGTTGGCTATGCCTTCTCTAACCATTAGCTGCATATGTACACCAAATAGCAACTCAGAATTCAATATTCAGCAGTGGTGAGGAACACCATCGCAACCTGTTTGCCACAATGACCCTATCAGGAATAGTTAAAGGAAAATGACTGACTGAATGAATGGATGGTTATAGAAATATTTATAAAGCTTCAAAGCTCACATTACCCAATTTGGTGTCTTTTGATTAAATGAGAAAGGGGTAATTATTCAGGTGAAGAATGTCACTTCTTTTTTACATATGCACGCTTAAAGTGGTCTTAATCTTAAAGTGCCAACAACTGAAATTTAATTCATCCACTCACGATGGATTGTTAATGACATCATCGAGAGCATGCTTCAAGTCCTTGGACCTCATTTTGTTGAAGTCAAGCATCACAGCAGCGCCTTTGGTTGTCATGTGATTTATATTGTCAGGCTGATCAGCAAACAGCGGCAGGCCCACCATGGGAACTCCATGATAAATAGCTTCATATATTCCATTAGTCCCACCATGGGTGATGAAGGCCTTGGTTTTAGGATGTCCTATAGATACAAATCATTGGTGATTTATTCACTTCAACAGAATGTGATATTACAGCTACAATGAAAATGTTCCTTACCTAGTAAATCATTCTGAGGAATCCAGTCATAGAGTCTTGTATTAGGAGCAAGAGTTTCTGGTTTCTCACCTGTGTATCGCCACAAGACCTAAAATTACACACAGGATTCAGACCTGAGTGAATTAGGAATGATCTTATACTGTTCTTAATCAACACCAAATGGAAGTTCAGAGTAGTCAACCTTTTACAGACTTTCCTATTTGTAAAAGGTGAAGAAAACCAGAGAACCCAGAGGAACCCAAGAGCTGTGATGAACCAACACTGACTGCTGCACTAAAGAGCCATCCTCAAAACATTCAGATCAAATCCTTCATATGCTAGAGTGAGGATTATGTATGTAGATGTTCATCGTAAATTAAAACTCAGACCTTTTGGGGAATCTGTCCGAGCGCTGTAGCGATGATGTTCGCTCTCTCTTTGGTGAGGTTTTTTATCATGGACCCCAATGAAAACACCACAATACCATCATCTCCTGAGCTCTGGACAAAGTCCTCCATGTCCTATTAAAAACAAAAGCCCAAGTCATTTTTAACGAGTCAGATTATCGAGTGCCCTAAAATAGAAAGCTGTCGGACACAAAAACAAACAGAGCTTACTTTTGGTAGAGGTTTTGCAGGTTTGCAGTGTAATCCACCAACAAATTTAAAGTTTGGTAGGAGCGGCCGTGGATATTCAAAATCCCAGTAAGTTCTGATTAACCAGATGTCAGCTTTGCTCATGGTGTCACATAGTGTTGTGGGTTTGCCTGTGAAGTACAGGAACACATTTACAACAATCTGTTTATCTTTAACTACACTGATTACAATCGAGTGTAAATGTTTAAACACTTTCTGAAGTTATAATTTTTAAATACAGTTTAGAACATAATCTAGAGTCTATATAATTTAGAACAAACTTGTTAAGTAGTTGAAAAAAAAATTTAAAGCTGCAATGTTACCTCATACCAGTTATTCTGCTGAAATATTTATCAAATCTTAACTTTTGCTGAAGTTTGAACATCGCCGTGTGTATGATGTAGTGTAGCATGTTCTCTAATCTCTCTGTAAAGTCCATATGATCAGTGAGATGCCCCTGAACAGCAGCTGCAGGTACATAAGATGGCGGAGCGGGCATCTGTCCACAGAGTCGCTCGAGAGTATACGCAAAAGAGACTCTGAGAGACATCACACTGGGCAACTCAAGAGCTTCCGCCATGAGGTCAGCACACGGCATCATGGGATCGTACAGAAGAACATCGAAGCGTGACTCCTTCAGTGAAGTCATAAGATCTCTGTTAGCAAACATTCCATTGCACACAACCTGTGTATAATGAGACATCCTGGACATCATGTTCCAAAACAAGATCATCATTTGAAAGCTGGAAGTGTTTTCATCCATCCATACACTGATAAAGCTCTGCCAGAAGTTGTCTACCTCCTGTTGCTCCATGTCGACTTTAAAAGACACAAAGTTGAACCTCTCCTTTTGGCCATGATTCAGTGAAGGTGAGGCAGAGTGTGTGAGAACGGTCACGCTGTGATTCCGGTCCATGAGCTCCTCAACAATTACACGCATGTTGCGCCAGTGACTGTATTCACCAGGAAGAACCAACACGTTGCTACTGTGAGTCATTTCAGACAAGCTCAGCAGCAGAATTACCAAGCAGGCAGAAGATCTTTTACACATCATTGTAGTAAATAAAATGTCGACTAAGTCACTTGTGACATTGGACATGTTCATATAGGGGGAGTGTTTCAACTTTCCCAACTAGTGATTGCTTCAGAAGTGGTTAAATGACCTTAGATAAATCATAGAACCTTGGACCTTACATAAGCATGTGGGTCTAACTGTATGTTTTTGGACTTTTTTATACACACATTATTTTTTCCTGAGGACAAGAACTAAAACTTCAGGATTTCTTTTTTTTTTTTTTTTTTTTTTACAATATTAATATTTTCTAAATCTGTAGCCTAAATGAAATAAAAAAAACGAGATAATTATTTACCCATGATTTCTGTGAAGAATGGATCCCATTTTGCCATCATCATGAAGTTAACCACTATATCATGAAAGGCAATAAACAAAATATTTGTCACTCTCTGCAGGAAATCCATGCGATCTGTATAGCCTATGCCAAATGCAGGGACATAGGACGGTGGAGCCGGCAGCTGCCCACAGTGTCGCTCCATAAAATTAGCAAAAAATGGCCTTGTACTCATGACGAAGGGAAGATTGAGCTTCTGTGCAAGAAGTTCACCACATGCGGTCACAGGATCTGTCAGAAGAACATCAAACTTTTCCTTTCTCCACTTCTCCAGCAGATCTTCACGTGCAAAAAGTTCTCTACATAATGCTTTATTCTGCTCCGTCATAATGTCAATGCCTTCAGTAAGCTTCAAAAAAGCATGAATCATGTTGATATTTGGTATGTCGTACATGCAAGACTTTAAAATCCTGTCCAAGTTGTCCATAATGTCCTTCTTGGTGTGAGGCACCTGTATGATCTCCATGTTGTAGCCCAGAGACTGGTCTTTCAGTAGAAACGGTGTAGCACTGTGGGTAACAATGGTCACATTGTGTCCTCTCACTATAAGCTCATCTATGATTGTTTTCATGTGAAGCCAGTGACTGAATTCTGAAGGCCAGATGAGGATTTTCCCAGCTGTCACACACAACGGTGTCTGAATCAGACCGAGTAGGAACAGGAAGCAGAGAGCTGCTTTCCCACATGCCCTCATGATGACAGGACGATCAGCCTTCTATCTCACACGAGAAACAAGCCAGAGCTCCTGCAAACGTCCACATGTATGGAAGTGTTCTGCAAGTGCACAAACCAGTAAATCAACTCTATTATCATGCAACGTCACTGTTTTAAATTCTACTCAGTTCCCATTTAGATGCATTATATAGCTCTGCCATCTATTGGTACATCTAACAAACAGCACTGATTTATTAAATGGTAAAAACACACTGCTTCATTTACATTACAGGCTTTTAGCAGACACCCTTTTCCAGAGGGACTTACAATTTATACAATTGAGGGTTAAGGGCCTTGCTCAGTGGCCCAGCAATGGAAGCTTAGTGGAGCTGGGATTCAAACTCATGACCTTCCGATCAGTAGTCCAACACCTTAACAGCTAGGCTACCACATCAGTATTTATACTGCATCATATGTTCAGAAGAATATCGGACGAGTTAGGATGTAATGAAATACATCTCCAGAATACAACACGGAATATCCGTATTCAGTCTATTAAATGTTGTGAAAAGGCGTTCAGAGAACAGTCAACAGAAGTGTTTAGATGGCTCTGCTTGGCTGAAGTACCATAGTATTGACCTGTTGATGTGGTACGTGGTAGCCTAGTGGTTGAGGTCTTGGGCTACCAATCGGTTGTGAGTTCAATCCCAGGTCCACTAAGCTGCCACGGTTGGGGCCCCTGAGCAAGGCCCTTAACGCTCAGTTGTATAAAAATGAAATAACATAAGATGCTCTGGATAAGGGTGTGTGCTAAATGCTGGAAATGTAAATGGTAGCAAAAAATGTGAGACTTAACTGTTTTCTGCACCACTGTATAATCTCTGACTCCATCTTTCTAATATGTTGTTATAGACTGGGGGGGGGCATGGTGGCTTAGTGGTTAGCACGTTCGCCTCACACCTCCAGGGTTGGGGGCTCGATTCCCGCCTCCGCCTTGTGTGTGTGGAGTTTGCATGTTCTCCCCGTGCCTCAGGGGTTTCCTCCACCGGTCCAAAGACATACATGGTAGGTTGAGTGGCATCTCTGGAAAATTGTCCGTGGTGTGTGATTGTGTGAGTGAATGAGAGTGTGTGTGTGCCCTCCGTCCAGGGTGTATCCTGCCTTGATGCCCAGTGATGCCTGAGATAGGCACAGGCTCCCCGTGACCCGAGGTAGTTCGGATAAGCGGTAGAAAATGAATGAATGTTATAGACTAAGAAAGTTTTACTGTGCTATACAGTATTGGGAGAGTATATAAAATGAGGAATAGGATTAAGAAAGCTGGTTTGGGATGTGTGAAGAAAGGTTTGAGTATGAAGAGGAGAATCTGGGATTAAGTGACAAGGTTGGAACAAAGAAGTCAAGGAAGGAAGAGAAGCTACCGAGATGGGCAGTTAGGGGGAGAAAAAGAAAACATTCAAATATTTCTGTCTGAATAATTAAAAAAGAGAGAAGGCAATTTTACTATCAGCGATTAAGCTGAATAATCTTTATTTTTTTTTTATCTAAACAGCAAACCACACCATACGTACTGTACTATGCTGATACAGATTAAAATATCTGTTTAATTGCTTTGTTCAAGTGTGTTGGAATCATTTCAAAGTAAACCTGATCATTATTACTGTACTGTTTTAAACGGAAATAAATGCATATACAAATACATTTGTTATTTGTTAAATGTATTTAATATATGTTAAATACATTTACGTGATACGTGACCAAATACACAGTGCTTTATTCCTAAAATGTCATTCAAAACATCACAGTAATTATTAACACATTCATATACAGATGCTTCACTCTTTCTTGCTCTTTGCTGAGGTCTTTCTGCAACATTTCCGGATGAGCAATCCGCATGTTTTTACAAAGATGAACACGACTAACGCAATTACAGAAAGCAAAAAAGCAGCAACATCCAAGCAGTGGTACTGATACCACGTGAGGTTATGGGCTTCAACCCTCAGGTGCTTGGCCCCCTTATTGCGCATCACATACTCGATCCAGTACACGGCCTGGTCTAGCGGCTTCATCGGTTGGTCGTGGTGGATTCGGGATAGTCTCATCATGCTCTCCTTGTAGCTGTGGAAAGAAATGGAATAACAAAAATTCTTTCTAGGCAGAGAGAAGTTTGAATGATTGAGACATCTTAAGTTTAAGACCATAATTTGATCAAATCTGAAAGTAACAAGTATACAAGATAAAGGTGTGAGATACTGATATGCAAAATCAAAACATCCACTCACGATGGATTGTTAATGACATCATCGAGAGCCTGCTTCAAGTCCTTGGACCTCATTTTGTTGAAGTCAAGCATCACAGCAGCTCCTTTGGTTGTCATGTGATTTATATTGTCAGGCTGATCAGCAAACAGCGGCAGGCCCACCATGGGAACTCCATGATAAATAGCTTCATATATTCCATTAGTCCCACCATGGGTGATGAAGGCCTTGGTTTTAGGATGTCCTGTAGATACAAATCATTGGTGATTTATTCACTTCAACAGAATGTGAATTACAGCTCCAATGAAAATGTTCCTTACCTAGTAAATCATTCTGAGGAATCCAGTCATAGAGTCTTGTATTAGGAGCAAGAGTTTCAGGTTTCTCACCTATGTATCGCCACAGGACCTGAAATTACCAGAGGTGGGAGTAAGTCACACATGTGCAAGTCACAAGTAAGTCTCAAGTCTTAACCTTCAAGTCTCAAGCAAGTCCGAGTCATTCTTTGTGAGAGTCAAGTCAAGTCAAGTCAAGTCAAGTCATTGCTTTATGTCAAGCAAGTCAAGTCAAGTCGTAGCTTGAGTAAAGCAAGTCACTGGCAAGTCATACATATGTTTAATGATTTAACTAAATGTATATATTAAACAAAGTTAAATCTACTGTATTTATGGACTATGAGAGTTTATTTGCCACAAAATATTTGTGAATATTTGCCACAAAAAATGATTATATGCATTTATTTTTAAAAGGTGTCCACATACAGGTGAGTTGTAAATACAATATGAATCTAAAAATGAATAAAAATCAAAACTACAAAGCCTAAGATGTAAATGTAACAGAAATAAGGCCAATATAAAAGCATGAAAAGTTTCAATATGCCTCAAACATGGCAGAAGACCATGGAAAAGTATATATAAAAAAGTACAATGGTTTCTATGCAACCAAATGGCATTTTTTTGAACAGGCATTCCCTATTAATGGGACATGAACACATCCTTAAATTAGATCCTTCCTTTTTAACAACAGAATAACAACAATCACGTCAATCAAAAAACGTAAATTATTGAATCACACAAACCTTGAAGTGAATTAACTATTGGAGAGAGAGACAGAGAGAGAGAGAGAGAGAGATGATTGGAGTGAGTGTAATTTATTAATTAAAGGGATTGTTCACCTAAAAATGAAAATTCTGTCATCATTTTCTCACCCACATGATGTTACAAACCTGTATAAATTTCTTTGTTCTGATGAACACACATGTAGATATTTTGAGGACCGTTTGTAACCAAACCATTCATGAGCCCCATTCACTTCCATAGTGGGAAAAAATAATACTATGGAAGTGAATGGGGCTCATGAATGGTTTGGTTACAAACATTCCTTAAAATATCTTCCTCCGTGTTCATCAGAACAAAGAAATTTATACAGGTTTATAACATCATGAGGGTGAGAAAATGATGACAGAATTTTTTTATTTTTGGGTGAACTGTCCCTTTAAATTGAATGTGTGTGTGTGTGTGTGTGTGTGTGTGCATGCGAGACAAGAATATAGCCACGTTCACACTGCAAGTCTTAATGCTCAATTCGGATATTTTGCTCAGATCTGATTTTTTTTGTTTGGCTGTTCACATTACCTTTTAAAATGTGGCCTATATCAGATACCAGTGTGAACTGTTTGCTGTTTCGAACTGACCCGCATGCGCAAACGAACAATAACAATGACGTCACACGCAGCACGCCGTTGCGCTAAAAAGTTGGCGAGGTTATGGAGGAAGTATTGTATCATCTGGTGCAAGCATTGAGCATTAAGACTTGCAGTGTGAACGTGGCCTATGTCTCTGATTGCAACTCTGAAGTTTTTTATTTTTATAGTTATATTTATGTTTTTTATATATATGTGCATCCCCATAAACGATCCATACGCTTTTCACTCAAAGCCTAACACTGAAGACCAATTATAAGACCTACTGCTGACGTTTCAACATAAACAGTGACCAACCATTTACACTACATTGCGCTTGCAAAAAAATACATTTGATAAAAAAAAAAAATTGAACTTTGTCACTCAATTGTGAGCGATGTGGTCGCATTCTGCTGTTCTCTTCTCATCTTGCACAAAATCCCGGTACCCGAACTTAATTATTTTTGGTGTACCGCCTTCCATGTTTCGCCACGACTGTTAAGGTTTATTAGTTAGTGCGCGCGCTCCCTCTGCGTGCCTGCTGCGTCACGTGATTAGATTACGCTCTTGCGTGCGTTTAAAAACAGATTAAAAAACAAACAAACAAAAAAACAAGTTATTTCGAGTCATTTAACTCAAGTCCGAGTCAAGTCTCAAGTCATGTATGTCAAGTCAAAGTCAAGTCGAGTCTTTTTTTAATATTTGTCAAGCAAGTCTCGAGTCTCAACTGTGCGACTTAAGTCCGACCCGAGTCAAGTCATATGACTCGAGTCCCCCATCTCTGGAAATTACACACAGGATTCAGACCTGAGGGACTTAGGAATGATCTTATACTGTTCTTAATCAACACCAAATAGAAGTTCAGAGTAGTCAATCTGCCTGTGGACTTTCCTATCTGTAAAAGGTGAAGAAAACCAGAGAACCCAGAGGAACCCAAGAGCTGTGATGAACCAACACTGACTGCTGCACTAAAGAGCCATCCTCAAAACATTCAGATCAAATCCTTCATTTATTTATGTAGATGTTCATCGTAAATTAAAACTCAGACCTTTTGGGGAATCTGACCGAGCGCTGTAGCGATGGTGTTCGCTCTCTCTTTGGTGAGGTTTTTTATCATGGACCCCAAAGAAAACACCACAATACCATCATCTCCTGAGCTCTGGACAAAGTCCTCCATGTCCTATAGAAATCAGAAAGCAAAGTTATTAATGAAACAAGTGTGTGTTGGTGTCCTGTCCATCATCTAGCTGATTTCACTCCTTTCACCTATATTACAATCTGCACTCTTTACTCTCTAATCATATAGTAAAAGGCTTGTAATCTCTTAAAGATCTGTCACAAATGTCAGAAGGCTAAAATGTTTGTTAGGCTTAGAAGAGAGAGCTTACTTTTGGTAGAGGTTTTGCAGGTTTGCAGTGTAATCCACCTACAAATTTAAAGTTTGGGAGGAGCGGCCGTGGATATTCAAAGTCCCAGTAAGTTCTGATTAACCAGATGTCAGCTTTGCTCATGGTGTCACATAGTGTTGTGGGTTTGCCTGTGAAGAAAAATATTATTTCATGTCATGGTGAGTGTTTGTTTCCAAAGACAAATGTACTTTGTTAGTCTGGAAATTCTTCATGACATTTATTCTGAAGCAAAAGTAAATGTTATGTAGGGTATCGTTATTTATTTATTTATTTATTTTTTAAATAAAATTATTTTGCTTTAATGGATCATTAACACTTTGATAACACTATGTGTGAAGCATAAAGGTGTCCAAGCGGTGAATTTTATTTTTATTTTTTTCTGACTTTTATTTCGCGGGCACGGTGGCTTAGTGGTTAGCACGTTCGCCTCACACCTCCAGGGTTGGGGGTTCGATTCCCGCCTCCACCTTGGGTTGTGGAGTTTGCATGGTCTCCTCGCGCCTCGGGGGTTTCCTCTGGGTACTCCGGTTTCCTCCCCCGGTCCAAAGACATGCCTGGTAGGTTGATTGGCATCTCTGGAAAATTGTCCGTAGTGTGTGATTGCGTGAGTGAATGAATGAGTGTGTGTGTGTGCCCTGCGATGGTTTGGCACTCCGTCCAGGGTGTATCCTGCCTTGATGCCCGATGACGCCTGAGATAGGCACAGGCTCCCCGTGACCCGAGGTAGTTCGGATAAGCGGTAGAAAATGAGTGAGTGAGAGAGTGAGTGACTTATTTCAACTTGCAGTTATTTTTCTTTTTTTTTAAGATAAATAGATTCACTTTTGGAGTCGTGGTTTGAATATTTTATATGCTATCCAAACTAGTTTTTTTGAATCAGCACATTCCAGCTCAACAAGATCGCTCCAGATATTAACTTTTGGATGCAACTCCTGGATGTTTGAGACTGAAGGTGTTTCTGCCATGTTCACTTTGACTTACAGACTTAACAAGGTCAGCTGAGGCAATTTTAGGTATTAGTGCAATAGTTAAATATGGCACAAATTTATTTACATTTTGAATCAATTCCACTGCTTTTGTCATCAGTGTACAGCCCAAAATAGTGATGTCCTAAGACATTTTTGAATCCTTTTCTGAGTAGACGGTTAACTGTGCAAGCCCAACAATCTTCATGATTTGGTGTAAATTTCAGTAAGAAAGTTCACTACACGCATCAGAGAAGCACTAATACGTTATATTAAAATTAGGACGAACCTGTTAAGCAGTTGTAATAAATAAAACGCAGCTGTACAACACCTTACCTGTGATTTTAGTGAGGTGTTTATCAAAGCTTAACATTGAGTGAAGTTTGATCATCGCCGTGTGTATGATGTAGAGTAGCATGTTCTCTAATCTCTCTGTAAAGTCCATATGATCAGTGAGATGCCCCTGAGTGGCAGCTGCGGGTACATAAGACGGCGGTGCGGGCATCTGTCCACAGAGTCGCTCGAGAGTATACGCGAAAGAGATTCGGAGAGACATCACAAGGGGCAAGTCAAGAACGTCCGCCATGAGGTCAGCACACGGCATCATGGGGTCGTACAGAAGCACGTCAAAGCGTGACTCCTTCAGTGAAGTCACAAGATCTTTCTTAAACATGTTGTCACACACAATCTCTGTGAAACGCGACATCCCGGATATTACGTCCCAAAACAAGGCCAGCTTCTGTAACCCGGTGATGTTTTGATCCATCCAGAGATTGATGAGGTTTTGGGAAACAGCGTCTGCCTCCTGTTGCTCCATGTCGACTTTAAAAGACACGAAGTTGAACCGTTCCTTTTGGCCATGTTTCAGCGTAGGTGAGGCAGAGTGTGTGAGAACGGTCACGCTGTGATTCCGGTCCATGAGCTCCTCAACAATTACACGCATGTTGTGCCAGTGACTGTATTCACCAGGAAGAACCAACACGTTGCCACTGTGAGTCATTTCAGACAAGCTCAGCAGCAGAATTACCAAGAAGGCAGAAGATCTTCTCCACGTCATTGTAGTAAATAAAATGTCGACTAAGTCACGTGCGTTCAAAAACAGCAGGGAGTGTTTCAACTTGCCCAACTAGTGCAGTGGAGTCAGAAGTGGTTTTAAATTACAACATACAACCTCCGTTTCTCTGGTTGTACCAAATGAATTGATTAAGTTTAAAGAATAGCTGGTAACAAAAAGTTGGTTGCCAAACCTGTTTTTGCTCTATGAATGGTTAATGAATAGCCTAGCATACATCACACACTGCTATTACTGTTGATTTGAGGCTGTAACTTTAGCAGATAAATGCTTATCTGTTTAAGTAAAGTTACCTCACACCTTTAAACATGCAGTAAAGAACTTTAAGTACTTTAGAACAAAGGTCACTACGGTTCACTACACTTTTGTACATTTGATATTTTTTACACAGCTTTTTAGGGAGGTTGCTGGAAAAATGCCAAGGTAAAGAGCTCACCGGTGTGAATTTCTTACACACAATGCTCAGGGATCAGAATATCAAAGCTCCTGTTTTCACAACAGACATATTACCAAACCCAGTTTGAGGTTGTTAAACATAATTGTGTAATATAAAGTGTGTTTTTTTTTTTTTTGTAATATTCTTGCTTCATTCATTTATTCATTTTCTACCGCTTTTCTACCTCGGGTCACGGGGAGCCTGTGCCTATCTCAGGCGTCATCGGGCATCAAGGCAGGATACACCCTGGATGGAGTGCCAACCCATCGCAGGGCACACACACACACACACACTCTCATTCACTCACGCAATCACACACTACGGACAATTTTTCCAGAGATGCCAATCAACCTAAGATGCATGTCTTTGGACCGGGGGAGGAAACCGGAGTACCCGGAGGAAACCCCCGAGGCACGGGGAGAACATGCAAACTCCACACACACAAGGCGGAGGTTCGAATCGAACCCCGACCCTGGAGGTGTGAGGAGAACGTGCTAACCACTAAGCCACCGTGCCCCCTCTTGCTTCATTCATTTCTTTTGTAATTTAGTTTAACGGATTGAAAAGAATGATTTAATTTACCTAGGAATTCAGAATAGATGTTATCCCATTTCATCGAGATCAGTAGTTTAAACATAATGTCCTGAGAGAGAACAAATAAAAAGTTTTTCACTCTCTGTGGGAAATCCATGTGATCCGTGTAGCTCAAACCGACCGACGGGACGAACGACGGCGGTGCTGGAAGCTGCCCACAGAGACGCTCCATGACATTCCCGTAACTGAACCTCAGACTGATAATAAATGGCAGATCGAGTTTCTGTGCTAGAAGTTCCCCACACATATACAGGGGGTCTGTCAGAAGAACGTCAAACTGTTCCTTTCTCCACTTCTCCAGCAGATCTTCACGTGCAAAAAGCTCCCTGCACAATACCTGATTCTGCTCGGTGCTTTTGTCCAGGATCTTCTTAACATTTAGAAAGACCTGGACGAGGTTGTCGTTCGTCAGGTCATACATCCAGTATTTTAACATACTGTTCAAGGTATCAATGATTTCCTGTTTGGTGAAGGGGACCTCTACGATGTCCGCGTCGTAGCCTGGAGACGGCTGTGTCTTTACAGATGGTGTCGCACTGTGAGTAACGACCGTCACATTATGTCCTCTCGCTATGAGTTCGTCTATGATGGATTTAAGATTGAGCCAGTGGCTGAATTCTGCAGGCCAGATAAGGATCTTGCCTGCATTCGCACACTGGCTTAGACTGAGCATGAAAAGAAAACATAACGCAGCTCTCTGAAACGCGCTCATTCTGTCTGGAGTGTCAGATCTAACAGCTCACAACAAGCTTTACAAGTCCGTGAATTACGGCTGAATGTCCGTGAGTACGGCTGAAAAGCTGGGAATGTAAATAAAGGAAAAAAAAGAAACCTCCCAAACTTCCTGTTACGTAATCCACCACGAATAACAGTAACTTTGTCATATAATGCTGCATCATCATTACACAGAATCCCGTAATTTTTATGGGTGGGGATCTGTTCATATCAAATCTCCACTAAATCTCTATGAAAGGATTAGAAACATTTTAAAAAATTTAGAAAACTTAATTCTGTTTTAATTTGAATAGTGCATTTGACAATGAACACGATCATATTAACTCCCAACTTTGCAAAAATATTAAAATTAAAATTAGGATTAACATTTCTATCCCTGTTGTCAAGGTGGTGAGGAAGAAACCTTGAGAGGAACCAGCCAGGGATGTGGTAGCTTAGTGAATAAGGTGTTGGACCACCGATCAGAAAGTTGAATCCCAGATCCATCTGATCAATTGTGGTCAGATGTCATCGATTAGTTTTCCTTAACAGCAAATTTGACAACAGTGCAGCTGTAATTCACATCAGGATTATATTAACAAACATTTATAGGATTGTTTTGTCCCGCTTGACAATGCACACTGGTATATTCACTTACCCATAAGCTCCGTATATAAAGGATCCCACTTTAACGCCATCAGAAACGTGAACAGAAAATCCTGAAAGAAATTAAACAGCACGTTTTTCATTCTCTGTGGGAAATCCATCTGATCCGTGTAGCTCAGGCTGGCCGCTGGGACATAAGAAGCTGGTGTTGGAAGCTGCCCACAGAGTCGCTCCATAGAACTCCCAAAACTGAACCTCAGACTGATGATGAACGGCAGGTTCAGTTTTGTAGCCAGGAGATCGCTACACATACTTATAGGGTCTGTCAGAAGAACATCAAACTGTTCCTTTCTCCACTTCTCCAGCAGATCTTCACGTGCAAAAAGCTCCCTGCACAATACCTGATTCTGCTCTGTAGCCTTCCCCAGTAACTCACTGATCTTCAGAGAAGTCTGGATTATGTTGTCATGTTGAACATCATACATCCAGTACTTCATGAACTTTTCCAAGTTTTTAAAGACATCCTGCTTGGTGTGAGGCACCTGTATGACGTCCACGTTGTAGCCTCGAGACTGAGCTGTATTTACAGATGGTGTAGCGCTGTGAGTAACGATCGTCAAGTTGTGTCCTCTCGCTATGAGCTCATCCATGACCACTTTGATGTTAAGCCAGTGGCTGAATTCTCCTGGCCAGATGAGGATCTTCCCTGCTGTTACAGACAGCAGAGTCTGGTCCAGACCGAGCAGGAGGAGAAAGCAAAGAGCAAATCTCTCACACGCAATCATGCCGGATGCTTCTGAACTCATACGCTCACTTTCAGAGATAGAGAACAGTAACTAACCAACCTGTGAGAGACCACAAATCTATATGCCTTTACACGATCCACCATAAAGAGCAAATAAGAAGCTTTGTAGATTGAACTTTGTCCCTAACTGTTCAGCAGGTTCCAATGAACTTAACACATTATTTCCCAATCTGCATTAGTTATAGTACAAGGCCATGTATGTGCTAATAAACAAGATAAGGATAAACATCTTGAACTACATTGTCTCCTAATCTACTGTGTTGAAAGACTTGCCGTGCTATGACCAGGGACACCAAGAGAATTTGCAACCCACTCATTTACACCGCTAGAAACTAAATACAACCCTCACTAAAGCTGGTTTGTTATTGTTGTAAACTTTTTCCAGAGAAGACCAGGAGACTTGCATATACTTGTGCAGTAGTCTTTGTTGTAGATACACGATGAAACGAGTCTGCAAGTCAGAGCGTACTGGCACGGGCGCTGCAGTCATCAAGTCTGACTTAAAGTTGTATTACCTTGTAAATATACACATTTTAGGGGGAAGTCCCATCAGATAGAGACAAAACACTCAGGTGACAATCAAATCATGAAAGGATGTAACAGCCCCACACCAGATCCTGGACTTTCACCCACCCTTAATCCCATTAACATAACAGTCTTTCGCAGACCCCTTCATTATCATAGAAACGAGTTCACCTCTAATGTTTGGCATTCCTTCTTGACTCAAACCTTGATCCCCATTGACAAATTAAACAATGGGACAGATGTCACAAAGGGACAGATGATATCCTGAGTTACCTTTGCCCTTTCCTTTCATATTAATGAGATACAGGAACCACAAGACTAATGTAAAGTTTAAATTGAACTAGCCTTGTAACTTGATTGGGCTTCTATATGATCCACAGAAATATGCTAGAACTAAAAGGAAATAAAACAATGACTTAAAATTATTTTCCCACATTATCAAAGCATCTATTGATGTAAATACAAAAGATGCTTAAGTGAAACATGACACACTGGATTGAATTTCTTCAGCACCAACAGATAAGCAGCGTGTGAACGGATTAACGGACAACGTTCTGGAAATCTTGGAACTTTGTCGCCCAAATGGTTAACCATTCACTTATATCAGCCAGTTAAAAAACTTTACATGTTATTGTTAATACTCAACAGGATTTATTCTGAACTTTGGCTGGATTTAAGGTTTTATTATCTGACAGTCATTTTGTTTTGCTTTTCGGACTTTGAACGAGCAGACCACCAAAGAGAAGAGTAGAAAATTTCAAGTTTAAGAGTACGCTCACCGACTCGTCCTGTTAAACAGCAACTGATGTAGTACCACAGTGGTTAGAGTTTAACAAATAAAACCAAAAAAAAAAACAACCACCGAGAATCCGTTACAAACCCATTCGGACCATTATTTGCACCACCGTTTCCTCAGCAGCTCGGTAAATTCAACTCAAGCAAATACAGACTGATAGATGGTTTTATTGGCAAGACCTTGAGCCCTGAAAAGCTTTGGATCCAGCAGTCAAGCTGTAGGCTGTTCTCAGAATTCATACTTCTGATACAATCAGTGCACAATCACACCGAGCGCCATTTTTGGCTATAAAGTGCTTCATGGTGAGTTCCTTCATCAGGTTCACACACTCTGATATTCAGAAGGTGTTAAGTTTCTATAACAGCATCTCTGACTGTTCTGGTTGCAAGGTTTGTATTAACCCTAATGTTATGATTTCCATATAATCCATATGACACCTCATAAGTTTATATTTTGAATGGCTGTATAATAGAGTTTTTGGGTATTGCATTTTTTTTGCAAAGTGAATAATTTGATATCATTGTTTGATGGTTTCTTCACTTACCCATGACCTCCGTATATAAAGGATCCCACTTTAACGCCATCAGAAACCTGAACAGAAAATCCTGAAAGAAATTAAACAGCACGTTTTTCATTCTCTGTGGGAAATCCATCTGATCCGTGTAGCTCAGGCTGGCCGCTGGGACATAAGAAGCTGGTGTTGGAAGCTGCCCACAGAGTCGCTCCATAGAACTCCCAAAACTGAACCTCAGACTGATGATGAACGGCAGGTTCAGTTTTGTAGCCAGAAGATCGCTACACATATACATAAGGTCTGTCAGAAGAACATCAAACTGTTCCTTTCTCCACTTCTCCAGCAGATCTTCACGTGCAAAAAGCTCCCTGCACAATACCTGATTCTGCTCTGTAGCCTTCCCCAGTAACTCACTGATCTTCAGAGAAGTCTGGATTATGTTGTCATGTTGAACATCATACATCCAGTACTTCATGAACTTTTCCAAGTTTTTAAAGACATCCTGCTTGGTGTGAGGCACCTGTATGACGTCCACGTTGTAGCCTGGAGACTGAGCTGTATTTACTGATGGTGTAGCGCTGTGAGTAACGATCGTCAAGTTGTGTCCTCTCGCTATGAGCTCATCCATGACCACTTTGATGTTAAGCCAGTGGCTGAATTCTCCTGGCCAGATGAGGATCTTCCCTGCTGTTACAGACAGCAGAGTCTGGTCCAGACCGAGCAGGAGGAGAAAGCAAAGAGCAAATCTCTCACACGCAATCATGCCGGAAGGCAAATCACTCTACAGCACAAATAAGGCTAAGGGTAGTTTGATCTTCATCCCTAACAAGGGGCTGGATATGTGTGTGTGTTGTCATCTGGTCAGGAAGGTGGTGCTTCCTTCGCATATTAACTCCCAATCTACCACATTGGACTGAATTATATAAACTCATTCCTTCATGATTAACCTCAAACTTTTGGGGGATTTTTGGAACATTATCCGTTATCCATTTGCTTGCATCAGAAACATCAAAAAAAACGATAAAAACTTTAATATGTTATCTTTAAACGTCAACGGGATCGTTTCAGTATGCTGGACAGATTTAAGATGGAAAAAATACGAGTTGGACTCTGAACCAGCAGAGAGTAGAAAAAAAAAAGACAGATGAGTGATGCAGGACAAGATGATGAGTACGCCGACCGACTCGTCCTGTTAAACAGACACTGATGGTCAGATTGCGGTGAGGATCAGATTGCGGTGAAATGGCACCATTTCCAAAGTGTCTGTATTAATTGGCGCCATTTCCTTTTAATCAAATTTCGCAGAATTTCAGTTAACAATTGGAAGGTTTTATCGAACCCTGAAAAGATTTGGGTCCGACACGCCAAACCCCTGCCACAGTGTCCTCAGAACCCACAATAATACTGAGCCATGATTATGGTTGTAATGTAGAGTGGAGTCTATACGTTTGAACAGATTGTCATCAGTGGTAAAGAAATGCATGAAAGGTTTATTCAATATAATATTAACTCAGAACGTTGCACATTATGAACTATTTTTATTATTAATTAAATAATAATTCAATTAAAAAATAATTATTAAAAAAAAAATAATAATAATTAAATAATAAGAAGAATTATTAAATAATTATTAACCCTACATAATATCTCAGGCTACATTAAAACCTCCTTACCTTATTTACAATTCTTCATGTTGATTTAAATCGTATGTCATCAAAAAAACTTTTACAAACCTGTGCAGTTTCCAAGAACGAGCTTAAAATAAATTTAGATGTACGATTTCATGGCAAGTTTCACTGTAAGTACAAAAGCACTTTCAGGAATCTTATTTTTATTTAAAAAAAACATTTTTTTATAAAATGTCACAAAGGTGATGCCGGTATCTTCACTTACCCATGACTTCCGTATAAAAAGGATCCCAGTTTAATGCGGTCAGAAATGTGAACAGAAAATCCTGAAAGAAATTAAACACCAAGTTTTTTACTCTCTGTGAAAAATCCATGCGATGTTTGTAGCCCAGACTGACCGCTGGAACATAAGAAGCTGGTGTTGGAAGCTGGCCACAGAGTCGCTCCATAGAACTCCCAAAACTGAACCTCAGACTGATGATGAACGGCAGGTTCAGTTTCGTAGCCAGAAGTGCTCTGCACATATACATGGGGTCTGTCAGAAAAACGTCAAACTGTTCCTTTCTCCACTTCTTCAGCAGATCTTCACGTGCAAAAAGCTCCCTGCACAATACCTGGTTTTTATATGTGGTTTGATCAAGGACACCCTTTATCTTCAGAAAGCTTTGGATCAGGTCGTCATTCGGCACTTCGTTTACCCAGTATTTGAACATCGTGTCCAACGTATTAAAAACGTCCTGTTTGGTGTAAGGCACCTGTATGATCTCCACATTGTAGCCGGGAGACTGCTCTGTCTTGACAGAAGGTGTAGCGCTGTGGGTTACAATGGTCACATTGTGTCCTCTGGCTAGGAGTTCCTCTATAATGACATTGATGTTAAGCCAATGGCTGAAATCTGCAGGCCAGACGAGGATCTTCCCTGCTGTCGTGCACGGTGGAGTCTGGATCAGACTGAGCAGGAGGAGAAGATGGAGAGCGGCTCGCTCGCGTGTACTCATGATAGCTGCATATATCTTACTCTAAATCACACGCCACTTGTGTTGATGCTGGTGAGCAACTTGCCAAGGAATATTACAGAAACGGTTCACTACTCAGCTTTTAAATGCTGGCTGCAAAAACACATTAAACACAAACGGAGTCACGGGGCAAGGGCCGAATTATATTTGTCAAAAGATTGATTTCCTCCATCAATGTTAAACTTGCATGTACAGTATCTCATAGAAGTGAGTGAGTGAGTAAACCCCTCACATTTTTGTAAATATTTTATTATACCTTTTCACGTGACTAAATTGTAGCCGAGCGCCAATTCTAGTGAGCGTAAAGCTTGTATAACAGTGTAAATTTGCTGTCCTCTAAAAATAACTCATCACACAGCCATAAATGTCTAAACCTCTGGCCCAAAAGTGAGTACACCCTTAAGTGAAAATGTCCAAATTGAGCCCAATTAGCCATTTAATCTCCCTGGTGTCATGTGACTCGTCATGTGAGCGTTACAAGGTCTCGGGTGTGTTAAATTTGGTGTTATCGCTCTCACTCTCTCATACTGGTCACTAGAAGTTCAACATGGCACCTCATGGCAAAGAACTCTCTTAGGATCTAAAAAAAGAATTGTTGCGCTACATAAAGATGGCGTAGGCTATAAGAAGTTCTCCAAGACCCTGAAACTGAGCTGCAGCACAAATGGCCAAGACCATACAGTGGTTTAACAGGACAGGTTCCACTCAGAACAGGTCTCGCCATGGATGACCAAAGGAGTTGTGTGCACGTGGTGAGCCATATCCAGGCGTTGTGTTTGGGAAATAGACGTATGAATACTGCCAGCGTTGCTGCAGAGGGTGAAGGGGTGGGGGGTCAGCCGGTCAGCGCTCAGACCGTACGCCGCACACCGCATCAAATTGGTCTGCATGGTCTGAAGCCTCTTCAGGGTTCCCACTCTTTTTCAGAGATCATTTTCCAGGACATTTCAAATTTAGCAAAAAAAAAGACAAGGCTCACAGATTCACGGCCTAAAGTAATATGTTCTTCTCTCCAGAAGTCTTAAAAACAATGTACACTTTATGTCTATTACTTAACTATACTTTTAAAGACAATTTGTCATGTGAATTAAATTTCAACATTTATAAAATAAAAAGAACGCACATATTAATACCCTTTCCTTTCTCAGGCCAATGCCGTCATGCATGCTTTAGTTTGCTGTGCATTCCCCTTGCACATGATATTCAGATTAACAAGGTTAATATAACCTGCTTACCCGTCACCATTTGCTGAAAACATGCGAGCACTTAAAACCATTGCGTCGTCCGTCACAGCGAGATTAAAACTCAGCGTCCCTGAACAGAGCGCTTTATGTTACTAACGTTAATTGTTTCGACCAGTTGTAAACTGTTCTTTAAATGATCAAGAACATTTAAAAAGAATACTTTTCCAGGACAACAAGATTTTTTTCCAGGACAATTTATGTTTTCTCTCATTTTCCATGTGTTTTCCAGGACTGGAACATTGGTCAATAATTTTCCAGGATTTCCAGGTTTTCCAGGACGCGTGGGAACCCTGCTCTTCTAAAGATGATGCACAAGAAAGCCTGCAAACAGTTTTCTGAAGACAAGCAGACTATGGACATGGATTACTGATGTCTCTGAGTTTCTGAAGAGACTCCAGACTGAGCTATTGAGGGAGTTATGAAGGAACCTGTCCAAGCAAATCTGCTGAAAACATTACGTCTGTGACTTTCTAAAATTTAACGGAGCTTTAATAACAAACCATCTACCTTCCTATAACAGAACGTAATTATATGTAATTATATTTACTGCATTTTGGCACATGCTCTTATCTAGAGCGTCTCATTTACAGCAACTGCAATTGAGAGTTAAGGGCATTGCTCAGGAGCCCAGAAGTAGCAGCTTGGTGGCAATGGGATTTAAGCTCACAACCTTCCAATCGTTAGCCCAACATCTTAACCACTGATCTACCACATCCCATATTAATTCTTAAGTTCTGAAACGACCATCATGACCAGAAAACTGAGGATGGATACCAGATGAAGATCAGACATCACATCCCAAGCTTCAGCCTCGAGCTAAAAAATAATCTGTCCCAAATAAAATGTGTGATGAGAAGTAATGTCAATCCTGCATCCATCCCAGACGAGGGAATGAAAAAGGATGTGTCAGTTTCGGTTCAGGTGCAGTAGTTTTATTTAAGAGCAAAATCACAATTTTATCATTTCAGACTGGAAGTTGGAGCAATACAACCATCATGGCATCTGCCTACAACTTCACATTTCACATAAAAACCAAAGCACCTGCATTAAGGTTTAAATTATTCGGTTATTATTTAATAATATGAGTTTTTCAAAACAGTGTGGAAACAATACAGTGTTTTCTTATCTGGTTATGTCCTGGTAAAGCCATGGAGTATGGAGGGGTTTTTTTTTGGATACTGCTGGGGCATTTCTACACTACACACTACAGATGAATAGACTTCCCAGCCGCCTCAGTTAACCAGGATGACATCGTCCCACTCCTTGATGGGCCACACGCCGTTCTCCTGAACGTTTGGAGGTGAGCTCTTCCAATCCCAGGTCTTGACTGGAACGTTCCAATCCGGCCCGTAGTTTGCAGTAACGTAGTCCAAAGTCTCGCAGGGCACTCGGACCTTCAGCTCCAGCAGCTCCGTCCAGCACAGGCCGAACCGAGGGAACACGTACCTGAGACGGAAACGGAGACATACCGGATTATGTGGATTTGGAGAGAACATCTATAATAATAACAACATACCAATCTGAGCATGGTCTGTTACATCCATCTCCTAAAACCTGTACAACGGTTTTACTTGAATTTCTTTCCGCTCTTCGCCTGTGTGCCTCCGTTCCAAACGATGTCGCCGTCCTCGTAGAAAAAAAAGATGTCCAGTTTTACATCCAGGCCTTGAAAAGAGAGCTCAAGGCTGTCTTCTATCTGCACGTGAGACAGAACAATGAAGTATCAGTCTGAACCGAGGGCAGTTAGAAGATGACGTTCAAATTATAGCGTATCGTACAGACGACTATATCAGAGCACCGACGAACTCTCGATTCCGATTGGTGGACGAATTACTGCTATCCGTATACAAGTTCAACACATAAGCAATAAAGTTTTTTAGAAGATTGTACAAGGAATAGGATGTTAGATGAAAGGTGAAGCTTCCAAGTACTACATAAAGAAACTAATAGAGGTGTTAGGATATTCTGATATAATAGTAGCTTCATTGTAACAAAGAGCTTTGGTAAACTCCACACTGGTTGAGCTCCACAATTTATCCCGAGTCAGATATTTCCCCATCTGTACAGACTTCATTGTTTTCGTTAAGCTTAAATTTTCATTGAATTACTCGGGATTGTTAAAGGTGCGGTGCACGTTGTTTGAGAAATGCTTCAGAAAACCGAGTCGGGCCGACTAACAAAACAAACGTGTAGCCAATGAGCAGAAAGGGGCGTGTCTTGTCAATATGCGTCGGAAAGAGTGTTCAGTGCGCATGTGTGACATTAGCAGAAAGCGATTAAAACATTGACATGGAGGATAAAAACGAAAAGCGAAGAAAGTCTTACGATAAGGCAATAAGTAGAACCCGTGTTAATATAGGATCAGCCTTCCAGTGCTGAAGAGAACTGAACGTCTTCCGCGTAAAACGGAGCTAAACCTTTCACGGTACAACACACAGTACTACAAAAACACATTTGTATTACCATAGTATTACTCATTGTGTTCATTTACTGATAAAAATACCCCCTCGGCCAGCCGCCCCAGCAGGTTCCGCCATAATAGTTGCCTGGGTTACGTATGTATGTGTGGGGCGGAGCTATCAAAACAGGGGTGACACCCATTTGGGTTAGGGGCGTGTTTGTTTTGGTGATTTCAAATGTCAACATTGGCTTTCAAACATCGTGCACCGCACCTTTAAGTGACGGACGTTTTCGATGCTGTACCTTTCCAAACTTATGTTTGAGGGACAGTCCAGCCTTCTGAAATGCCTGTGTGATGTCATGCCTGTAATCTTTGATCCAGATGCCCAGGTCTACATCTCTACTGTAGGGAATGATGTTACACTGCCGAAACCAACCTACGACACGAAGAGGATAAATATACAGTAGAAATAAATATTACACCTGCTGCAGTGTTAAATCGGATTGGTCCGAAGGCATCGATACTGAAACTGTCCTCACAAGAAGGTATATACAGTACAAAGTTGTAATAATAATAAATGCTGTTATTGGAAAATAATCATCTTTGAGGTGATAACGTTATTGTTCAGGATACACACTGATTATATGCCAATAATAATCCCTCAATGGGTTTCATTTCTTATGCATCAGAGCTCCAAACTTCAGGTAAGCAAGATAAAGGCAATCATCTAGTACCAGGAATATTACTGTCTAATATCAAAGAGAAAGATTCTACCGCTTATCCGAACTACCTCGGGTCACGGGGAGCCTGTGCCTATCTCAGGCGTCATCGGGCATCAAGGCAGGATACACTCTGGATGGAGTGCCAACCCATCGCAGGGCACACACACACTCTCATTCACTCACGCAATCACACACTACGGACAATTTTCCAGAGATGCCAATCAACCTACCATGCATGTCTTTGGACCGGGGGAGGAAACCGGAGTACCCGGAGGAAACCCCCGAGGCACGGGGAGAACATGCAAACTCCACACACACAAGGTGGAGGCGGGAATCGAACCTCCAACCCTGGAGGTGTGAGGCGAACGTGCTAACCACTAAGCCACCGTGACCCCCCAGAGAAAGATCTTATTTAAGCTTAATAATCAGATTTAACGACTACTCACCGAGACATGTACCACTGCTCAGCCAGAACGGAACCTCGAGCCCACCAAGAACCCGAGAGGCGAGGTGAAGCAGACTCTTTGCCTTCATCCTGAAGTCCATGGCGTCCGGTGACGTGTCGTCTGGATACAACTAAACGGACAAGATTCTCACTTGTACCTCAGTAAGTACAAGATTATATACAGTGGTAGGGTTCGAGAAGCGTTGTTATTCGTTTCAGCTTTACTACACGGTTAAAATTCTATTTCTTTTACAAGATTATAGACATTTTACCAACACTAACCTGGTAAAAGGCGGCTGCCTCTCGATATCTGCACTCCAGGAAGCGGCTGTTGGAATGTTCGCCCTGGAAGTGAGAGAAGTTTTTTGGGATCCGGACATCAAGCCCATCCAGAGTGGTCAGAATAAGTTCTGGCCTGAAAAAGGTAAACACAAGTAAACTTGTGTATCAAATTGCAGAATTAAGCAGAATTTTTGATCCAGGATTCCAGTCTGTGTCAAACCTCGTGTACCTGCTGTAAGCTCCAGCGTACCGGCCGAACTCCAGGTTCCTGAACGGAGCGAATTTGCGGTCCACGCTGCCTCGGATCCTGAGCGGGCCGTGCCACAGGTAGTTGCCGCTTCGCTCGTACAGCACGACTACGTGCACCACGCGGCCGTTAAAGCGGAACAGCAGGTGAAGAGGGATGTCGCGTCCTGACAGGTCGTCCATGCTGATCAGCCTGGGGTCTTTTCCCTTGATCTCCAGCACTTCCATACCGCGTTCCTCTGCAGCCTCCAGCAGGGCAGCCTTAGTGAGCGAGACATGAGGGGAGACTCAGCACACATATGCTCTTCTAGTTAAGGGAAATACTACAGAGGACATGTTTTTCACTTTGCTTTCTTCCTTGTCTGTTTTGCTGGATGTTTATTCACTAAATGAAGCAAATGTCACTCAGATATTTTTAGTATTGTCTTGACTTAATATTCAAGTTGAAAAATTTTTCATTTTTATTCTTATTTTCTTTTGTTTGTCGATTTTCACACGTGTGTGTGTGTCAGAAGGTGCGTGTGTGTGTCAGAAGGGGTGTGTGTGTGTCGGAAGGGGTGTGTGTGTGTTTCAGAAGATGCGTGTGTGTCAGAAGATGCGTGTGTGTCAGAAGATGCGTGTGTGTGTGTCAGTGTCAGAAGAGGTGTGTGTGTGTTTGTGTGTCAGTGTCAGAAGAGGTGTGTGTGTGTGTTTGTGTGTCAGTTTCAGAAGAGGTGTGTGTGTGTTTGTGTGTCAGTTTCAGAAGAGGTGTGTGTGTGTTTGTGTGTCAGTTTCAGAAGAGGTGTGTGTGTGTTTGTGTGTCAGTGTCAGAAGAGGTGTGTGTGTGTGTCAGAAGAGGTGTGTGTGTGTGTGTGTGTGTGTCAGTGTCAGAAGAGGTGTGTGTGTGTCAGTTTCAGAAGAGGTGTGTGTGTGTTTGTGTGTCAGTGTCAGAAGAGGTGTGTGTGTGTCAGTGTCAGAAGAGGTGTGTGTGTGTGTGTCAGTGTCAGAAGAGGTGTGTGTGTGTGTGTCAGTGTCAGAAGAGGTGTGTGTGTGTTTGTGTGTCAGTGTCAGAAGAGGTGTGTGTGTGTTTGTGTGTCAGTGTCAGAAGAGGTGTGTGTGTGTTTGTGTGTCAGTGTCAGAAGAGGTGTGTGTGTGTTTGTGTGTCAGTGTCAGAAGAGGTGTGTGTGTGTGTCAGTGTCAGAAGAGGTGTGTGTGTGTGTCAGTGTCAGAAGAGGTGTGTGTGTGTTTGTGTGTCAGTGTCAGAAGAGGTGTGTGTGTGTGTCAGTGTCAGAAGAGGTGTGTGTGTGTGTCAGTGTCAGAAGAGGTGTGTGTGTGTTTGTGTGTCAGTGTCAGAAGAGGTGTGTGTGTGTTTGTGTGTCAGTGTCAGAAGAGGTGTGTGTGTGTTTGTGTGTCAGTGTCAGAAGAGGTGTGTGTGTGTTTGTGTGTCAGTGTCAGAAGAGGTGTGTGTGTGTTTGTGTGTCAGTGTCAGAAGAGGTGTGTGTGTGTTTGTGTGTCAGTGTCAGAAGAGGTGTGTGTGTGTCAGTGTCAGTGTGTGTCAGTGTCAGAAGAGGTGTGTGTGTGTCAGTGTCAGAAGATGTGTGTGTGTGTCAGTGTCAGAAGAGGTGTGTTTGTGTGTCAGTTTCAGAAGAGGTGTGTGTGTGTGTGTGTGTGTCAGTGTCAGAAGAGGTGTGTGTGTGTTTGTGTGTCAGTGTCAGAAGAGGTGTGTGTGTGTCAGTGTCAGAAGAGGTGTGTGTTTGTGTGTCAGTTTCAGAAGAGGTGTGTGTGGTGTTTGTGTGCAGTGTCAGAAGAGGGGTGTGTGTGTAGTCGTGGTCAGGAAGAGGTGTGTGTGTGTGTTCAGTGTCAGTAGAAGAGGTGTGTTTGTGTGTCAGTTTCAGAAAGTTGTGTGGGTGTGTTGTGTTGTCAGTGTCAGATGGGTGTGTGTGTGTTTGTGTGTCAGTGTCAGAAGAGGTGTTATAGTGTTTGTGGTCTTGTCAGAAGAGGTGTTGTGTGTGTATGTCTGTGTCAGAAGAGGTGTGTGTGTGTTTGTGTGTCAGTGTCAGAGAGGTTGTGTGTGTCAGTGTCAGAAGAGGTGCTTGTGTTTAGGGTGTCAGTGACAGAAGAGGGCGTGTGTGTGTCAGTGTCTGTAAGAGGTGTGTTTGTGTGTCAGCTTTCAGAAGAGGTGTGTGTGTGTGTCAGTTCAGAAGAGGTAATGTGTTGTGTGGTCAAGTGTCAGAAGAGGTGTGTGTGTGTCAGTGTCAGAAGAGGTGTGTGTGTGTGTCAGTGTCAGAAGAGGTGTAGTATGTGCTGTCAGTTTCAGAACGAGGGGTGTGTGTGTGTCAGTGTCAGAAGAGGTGTGTGTGTGTTTGTGTGTCAGTGTCAGAAGAGGTGTGTGTGTGTGTCAGTGTCAGAAGAGGTGTGTGTGTGTTTGTGTGTCAGTGTCAGAAGAGGTGTGTGTGTGTTTGTGTGTCAGTGTCAGAAGAGGTGTGTGTGTGTGTGTCAGTGTCAGAAGAGGTGTGTGTGTGTTTGTGTGTCAGTGTCAGAAGAGGTGTGTGTGTGTGTCAGTGTCAGAAGAGGTGTGTGTTTGTGTGTCAGTGTCAGAAGAGGTGTGTGTGTGTGTGTCAGTGTCAGAAGAGGTGTGTGTTTGTGTGTCAGTGTCAGAAGAGGTGTGTGTGTGTCAGTGTCAGAAGAGGTGTGTGTGTGTGTCAGTGTCAGAAGAGGTGTGTGTGTGTCAGTGTCAGAAGAGGTGTGTGTGTGTGTCAGTGTCAGAAGAGGTGTGTGTGTGTGTCAGTGTCAGAAGAGGTGTGTGTGTGTCAGTGTCAGAAGAGGTGTGTGTGTGTCAGTGTCAGAAGAGGTGTGTGTGTGTGTCAGTGTCAGAAGAGGTGTGTGTTTGTGTGTCAGTTTCAGAAGAGGTGTGTGTGTGTTTGTGTGTCAGTGTCAGAAGAGGTGTGTGTGTGTGTCAGTGTCAGAAGAGGTGTGTGTGTGTTTGTGTGTCAGTGTCAGAAGAGGTGTGTGTGTGTCAGTGTCAGAAGAGGTGTGTGTTTGTGTGTCAGTGTCAGAAGAGGTGTGTGTGTGTCAGTGTCAGAAGATGTGTGTGTGTGTCAGTGTCAGAAGAGGTGTGTGTGTGTGTCAGTGTCAGAAGAGGTGTGTGTGTGTTTGTGTGTCAGTGTCAGAAGAGGTGTGTGTGTGTTTGTGTGTCAGTGTCAGAAGAGGTGTGTGTGTTTGTGTGTCAGTGTCAGAAGAGGTGTGTGTGTGTTTGTGTGTCAGTGTCAGAAGAGGTGTGTGTGTGTGTTTGTGTGTCAGTGTCAGAAGAGGTGTGTGTGTGTTTGTGTGTCAGTGTCAGAAGAGGTGTGTGTGTGTGTGTGTCAGTGTCAGAAGAGGTGTGTGTGTGTGTCAGTGTCAGAAGAGGTGTGTGTGTGTGTCAGTGTCAGAAGAGGTGTGTGTGTTTGTGTGTCAGTGTCAGAAGAGGTGTGTGTGTGTTTGTGTGTCAGTGTCAGAAGAGGTGTGTGTGTGTCAGTGTCAGAAGAGGTGTGTGTGTGTCAGTGTCAGAAGAGGTGTGTGTGTGTCAGTGTCAGAAGAGGTGTGTGTGTGTTTGTGTGTCAGTGTCAGAAGAGGTGTGTGTGTGTTTGTGTGTCAGTGTCAGAAGAGGTGTGTGTGTGTTTGTGTGTCAGTGTCAGAAGAGGTGTGTGTGTGTTTGTGTGTCAGTGTCAGAAGAGGTGTGTGTGTGTTTGTGTGTCAGTGTCAGAAGATGTGTGTGTGTGTTTGTGTGTCAGTGTCAGAAGATGTGTGTGTTTGTGTGTCAGTGTCAGAAGAGGTGTGTGTGTGTTTGTGTGTCAGTGTCAGAAGAGGTGTGTGTGTGTTTGTGTGTCAGTGTCAGAAGAGGTGTGTGTGTGTTTGTGTGTCAGTGTCAGAAGAGGTGTGTGTGTGTTTGTGTGTCAGTGTCAGAAGAGGTGTGTGTGTGTTTGTGTGTCAGTGTCAGAAGAGGTGTGTGTGTGTTTGTGTGTCAGTGTCAGAAGAGGTGTGTGTTTGTGTGTCAGTGTCAGAAGAGGTGTGTGTTTGTGTGTCAGTGTCAGAAGAGGTGTGTGTGTGTTTGTGTGTCAGTGTCAGAAGAGGTGTGTGTTTGTGTGTCAGTGTCAGAAGATGTGTGTGTGTGTTTGTGTGTCAGTGTCAGAAGATGTGTGTGTGTGTTTGTGTGTCAGTGTCAGAAGAGGTGTGTGTGTTTGTGTGTCAGTGTCAGAAGAGGTGTGTGTGTTTGTGTGTCAGTGTCAGAAGAGGTGTGTGTTTGTGTGTCAGTGTCAGAAGAGTGTCACATATTAAATTGTATACATCCTTTCATAAGAGAGTAAAGTGTATAAAGTCAGATTATTATAAGAAAAAAAAGAATCAACACTCGGCCAATCAGAATGAAGGATTCAGTAGCACTGTGTGTACATTATTTGCTAAGCAGGTCTGCCATCTGTCTCCACATTCTACTAGTGTCGTAGAGAGACACAGCGTCATGGTCAAGAAACGGAACACAACAACACTTCTGTGTTTAAAAGACGGTTTTCAGATGCGCTTCGGCGATTCGTTCATCCGAAGGAAATCCTTACGTCATACTTCCAGAGGTTTCCGAACAGGCCGAAGGTGACAAAGTCCCTGTGTGTGCACAGAAAGGTGCAGTGAGGCTCCTTCATCTGGCTGTCCTTGAGCAGAACGGCATCCTGGGAAAGCAGGCTCAGAGACGTCGTGTCCACCAGAAACACGGGCAGGTTGAACTTACGGACCAGAGCCAGGAACTTTTTCACTAAATGCTGTGATCAGGACAAGAGTTTAACAGAGAGCAAATGCACAGGTGTAAACAACGGGAAACATTTAATCATGGCACACTGGTGTAAATCTTCATTTTATATTTTGTAATTATTTTGTTTAATTATATTTGATAATTGAATGTTTTTTAAAGCCTGTTAAAACCTCTAATAAATTGAATACAAAGCTTACAATCTGTAAAAAAAAATAAATAAAAACAATTCTACGAGTTAAAAATCTCAGCTTTACTTTCAAAAAAGTTTTCATTTGAAAAGAAAAAGTGACATTTTGCCAAACTCTAAAATAACAATTTTTATTCTCTTATATTTTATTCTAATATTTTTACTCACCCATTGTGCTTCCTTCCCTGTTGGGTAACCTTTACCACTCGGGACTTGTAGTCCATGCTATGGAAAGAGGAGTTTATTTAAAAATCATAGCTTAGTGTTGTTACATAAAATCAACAAAAATAAAACTAAAACTAAATAAAACTAAACTTTACTAATGAGAGTATTATTAATAGTATAATAATCTGATCCCTGCATCATTGTGGTTGTAGAAACTCTTTTGTCCACTGCTGTTATTTTGGTCTTTCTTTCTCTTTAAAGTCTTTGACATCGTCACTGAGCCTGGACACTGTTTCCTGTCTTCATTACTGTTTTTTTAACCCATTGATTTTGACAATTTGTTTCATTTAGACCCCACTGATTACCCTGTGAGTGAGTGTTTAACCTCATGTACATGTGTGTGTGTCAAAAGGTGCGTGTGTGTGTCAGCGTCAGAAGAGGTGTGTGTGTGTGTCAGCGTCAGAAGAGGTGTGTGTGTGTATCAGAAGGTGCGTGTGTGTGTGTCAGAAGGTGCATATGTGTGTTAGAAGGTGTGTGTGTGTTTGTGTCAGTGTCGGAAGGTGCGTGTGTGTGTCAGTGTCAGAAGAGGTGTGCGTGTGTCAGAAGAGTTGTGTGTGTGTCAGACTCAGAAGGTGCGTATATATGTGTGTGTGTGTCAGAAGGTGCGTGTGTGTGTCAGAAGATGTGTGTGCATGTGTTTGTGTCAGAAGTGGTGTGTGTGTGTCAGTGTCAGAAGAGGTGTGTGTGTGTCAGTGTCAGAAGAGGTGTGTGTGTCAGCGTCAGAAGAGGTGTGTGTGTGTATCAGAAGGTGCGTGTGTGTCAGAAGGTCCATGTGTGTGTTAGAAGGTGCGTGTGTGTGTGTTTGTGTCAGTGTCAGAAGGTGCGTGTGTGTGTCAGTGTCAGAAGAGGTGTGCGTGTGTCAGAAGGTGTGTATATATGTGTGTGTCAGAAGGTGCGTGTGTGTGTCAGAAGATGTGTGTGTGCATGTGTTTGTGTCAGAAGTGGTGTGTGTGTCAGTGTCAGAAGAGGTGTGTGTGTGTGTTTGTCAGTGTCAGAAGAGGTGTGTGTATGTCAGAAGGTGTGTGTGTGTGTCAGAATATGCGTGTTCCATTGATCTTTTCTGCTATTAGTGGATGGTGGTGTTTCAGAGTGTTGTGTTGTGTTTGCTCACCTTATTAGAGTGCTGTCTGTAGTAATAGAGCTGAAACAGGAGAAATATGGAGCTGGCTGTGATGAGCAGCAGCAGCACTAAGGACTTGTTCACTCTGGCCATGAGTGAGTCTGGCTGTATATGATCCTGACAGGCTGTGCCATAAGGCTGACTCCTTCACCATGCTGAGACACACGGGCTGATGGCTGCATGGGGCTCTGAAATCACAACACACACACACACACACACACACACACACTTATAATAAACATTTATAGTAAATAAAAGTGTTTGGCTTCCAACAGATCAGCTGTATTGAGTGTTGGATGTTATCGACTCTCTAAATGAACTAAATGTCATGCATTTCACAGCCATCATAACATATTTATATTATATATTATCTAAGCGCGTGCACGTTCATGCGTAACACTATTAGCATTAGCTAGCTAGCACAACACAACACCTAACACTTAAAATAAACAACATTAACTAGTGGAAATATTTTAATACTTACTCATCGGAAGAGTGTGTAATATTAGGCAATATTTCTCTCGGTTAGTTAAATCCCATTCTATATAAATCTCAGGCTTTTTATACATGAATTTAATTCTGCAGATTCCTGTTATTCCCAGAACACATCCGGACGGCAGCCGCGTAGGACAAATGCTCTGAAACGCGTTTTAAAAAAAACCAATCAATATCGATAGATCCATCCACATGCGTATTAAAAGTGTCATAAAAATGACATGGCGCTTACACAACTATTATAATACATACAGAAAACTTATTTTGCATGACAACAGACACTATTTTGTATTGTTCGACTACCAAAATAGCGTTATTACTGTGATATAGTAACATAATAATACATAATACGAATATACAAATATATACAAATATATATATATGACGAATAAAATTGTATTATATTATATTATATGTTATATTTGTATTATTTATATAATACAATGTATATTTTTTCATATATACATATATATATATATATATATATATATATATATATATATATATATATATATATATATATATATATATATATATATATATGTGTGTGTGTGTGTGTGTGTTTGTGTGTGTGTGTGATACAAATATAACACCATTTTATTCGTCATATAAAATGCAATGGCTATTTGAGTTGCTTTTTTATTTGTATTTTTTTTCTTGCCACAAGACGGAGCCAAAGCCAATAATTGCCCCATCTAACCTTCTCTATACACCATATACCCAAATATATTTACAATATCTTGTACCTAAACCTGTAGATAATACTATATTGAATAGAATAGAATATGAAACTGGAACAGCATAAAACACCTATTTTTTGTTATACAAGCCTCTCCTTTTGCTCGATTCCGATTGGTCTGTGACGTGATCCCATAAAACGGCTCACTCCAAATCTCTCTGTAGGAATCAAACTCATAAATAAACCATAAACTTATAACTATAACTATATAAAATAGGAAACTGGAACTAATAAATAATTAAAATTTGATAATATATTTATGTCTCTCTTCATGCTCGATTCTGATTGGTCCGTGACGTGATCCCATAAAACGGATCATTCAAAATATCTCTGTAGGAATCAAACTCATAAAGTAAACCATAAACTAAACCATAAACTTTTATGAATTATAAAAAAAAAAAAAGAAACATTTTAATGTCTTACTCGGTGATGGAATACGATCGACAGTCGTTTAAAAATGTTACGACTGTTTTTACAACTGGAGCAAACCATGTGTTTGAACCATGAACCTTGTTTTGTTGATGCTATAACAAGTTTGAGCCTCTTAGGTCCACGGATGGGAAATTGTAAAGCTACAGCATACAAAGATCCTATCCTAAAGACAGTTATGTGCTTCCAACCTTTAAACATACTTTAAGTCATACAAAACATATAGATTTTTGTTAAACATAATTAAACAACGTTCCTCTCTGATGCGGACAATCCGGCGTAAAATATTAAACGATGAATATATTAATATTATTTAGGTGGTTTATTAGGTCAGTTAAATGATTAAACCGTGTAGTACCGCGGCCTTTTATGAATTGTCCCTAAAAAATGTTGGACACGATAACAAAGAAAGAATTAAGAAAGCCAGCGAGTTTTACATGACTACATGAAGACAATTTTAGAAAATCAATAATTTACTGAATGTACAGAAATGACAGTTGTTGATGAGCACATGAGTAAATAATCAGATCAAAAAAAAACAAAAAACAAACAAACATGATACCATGGAAAGAACTCAAAACATTTTTCAACACTGCAACACTTATAAAAGCCGTCTGAAGCCTACGTCTAAAAGATGTGTTTTTGGTGAACAGTATTTACTCGGACCATTAACAGGAACCTAAATAGGAAGAAAGCAGCATTATATGGTTTACATCGTGCAAGCACTGTTCCATAGTCGTATTCAACTCCGTAACGTACTGTAGTAAAAACAACAACAACAAAAAAAAATCCCTACAGGATTCGTAGTTCAAACAGTTCAAGGATTTGACAGTTTTAAGGAAAAATGTCTTTGTGCAGCCACGAGGTAATCGTCACCCGCACTCACAGGCTGTATTCGCACATATACATACAGACGCTAAACTAAACAAATGTACACAAGTCATTAAAAGTAATATAACAAAACAAAGCATAATGAATCTGTCATTCCGGAGTGAAGTTGTGTCAAAAATAAATCATTTTAAAAGCAAGAAAGGAAAAAAAATTTTTAATTTAGTAATGGAGAAAAGTGCACTCCGCTAATCCCTGATAAAGCTGCTAGAATTTCTTATTCAACAAGAAAAAGAAAGACAGAAAATGAGGCAACTCTCCTTATCTAGGAGAAGTCTAGGCTTGCCAGTGACAGATTTCTTTTCCCATGATGCTTTACAGTATTCCAGCGCTGGATGATGTATTCCCTAGGAATACCAAGGAAGGAAGTCCAAGGTCATGAGTTGTCCATACAAGTTACTCTTTGCTGCTGATTAGAGATGGATTAAAGAGAAAGCTAGTCCTAGTTCGGCTCGAATCGTCAGTGAATCCATAGTTTTTTGCTCGGACTACTGTGCCATGCTGTTCAGACTGCTGTTTGATCCCGTCAGCCCGTTTTCAGCTTTCTGGAGGCTTCTTACTGCACTGGGAACCTGTAACCCAGTGGAGAGGCTCAGGCCACCGCACCACACCTGCAAAACAAGGAAGATGTCTGAGGCAAAGGTAAATATAGAGGAGGAGTCATAGCATCTGCTCCTGTCAGTCTCAGTGAAGGGGGTGTGGCCTCTGTGTCTATCATTCATACTGAAAAAAGGCGTGGTTTCTTTGTCTGTCAGGACTACTGAAAAGGCGTGGTCTTTGTGTCTGTCAGGACTACTGAAGGAGGTGTGGCCTCTGTTATTGTAAGTCTTGGTGAAGGGGTGTGGCCTCTTTGTCTATCATTCATACTGAAAAAGGCGTGGTCTCTGTGTCTGTCAGGACTACTGAAGGAGGTGTGGCCTCTGTTACTGTAAGTCTTGGTGAAGGGGGTGTGGCCTCTTTGTCTATCATTCATACTGAAAAAGGCGTGGTCTTTGTGTCTGTCAGGACTACTGAAGGAGGTGTGGCCTCTGTTACTGTAAGTCTTGGTGAAGGGGGTGTGGCCTCTTTGTCTATCATTCATACTGAAAAAGGCGTGGTCTTTGTGTCTGTCAGGACTACTGAAGGAGGTGTGGCCTCTGTTACTGTAAGTCTTGGTGAAGGGGGTGTGGTCTCTTTGTCTATCATTCATACTGAAAAAGGCGTGGTCTTTGTGTCTGTCAGGACTACTGAAGGAGGTGTGGCCTCTGTTACTGTAAGTCTTGGTGAAGGGGGTGTGGCCTCTTTGTCTATCATTCATACTGAAAAAGGCGTGGTCTTTGTGTCTGTCAGGACTACTGAAGGAGGTGTGGCCTCTGTTACTGTAAGTCTTGGTGAAGGGGGTGTGGTCTCTTTGTCTGTCAGGACTACCGAAAAAGGCGTGGTCTCTGTGTCTGTCAGGACTACTGAAGGAGGTGTGGCCTCTGTTACTGTAAGTCTTGGTGAAGGGGGTGTGGCCTCTTTGTCTATCATTCATACTGAAAAAGGCGTGGTCTTTGTGTCTGTCAGGACTACTGAAGGAGGTGTGGCCTCTGTTACTGTAAGTCTTGGTGAAGGGGGTGTGGCCTCTTTGTCTATCATTCATACTGAAAAAGGCGTGGTCTTTGTGTCTGTCAGGACTACTGAAGGAGGTGTGGCCTCTGTTACTGTAAGTCTTGGTGAAGGGGGTGTGGCCTCTTTGTCTATCATTCATACTGAAGAAGGCGTGGTCTTTGTGTCTGTCAGGACTACTGAAGGAGGTGTGGCCTCTGTTACTGTAAGTCTCGGTGAAGGGGGAGTGGTCTCTGTGTCTATCATTCATACTGAAGAAGGCGTGGTCTCTGTGTTTGTCAGGACTACTGAAGGAGGTGTGGCCTCTGTTACTGTAAGTCTCGGTGAAGGGGGAGTGGTCTCTGTGTCTATCATTCATACTGAAGAAGGCGTGGTCTCTGTGTTTGTCAGGACTACTGAAGGAGGTGTGGCCTCTGTTACTCAGCAGTGTTAATTATTGTGCTGCACTTTCTATATCATTTCCATTTCTAATGTTTTTCTTTTCCCATTCTTCACTTTACCTTGCTCCACAATCCTAGAGGCTTAATTACTGTCCTGCTGTTTACATTTACACTATAGACAAAGGTCAGTGTAGAAGTGCGCCAGATTTAATTTTACATGGCTACATATAGCACATATAGCTCATACTTTCTCGACTGTAGCGTACTGACACGTATCTCCAGTTTCAGCAGCAAACCACAATTAGCCTCAGTTACATTACAGCAACTTGAGTGACATTACACACAAAGACATAAAATCTGTTGTCACTGTTGGGTGAAACTGCATTATGACTACAAGGGCAGGTGTCTGTAGATCATGTGATGGAATCTAGCAGCCAGCACTCACCATAAAGGCCGGTACAACAGGTTGAGTGAACTTGGTCTTGAACGAGTGAAACAGCTGTTTGCTTTCTGCGTTGTAAAAGGACAGCTGACCTGAAATTGAAAGGACACATAAGAGATATTGGTGGTTATTCTGCTGGAACAGGATATTATGAGAACAATCATCACTGTACACAGCAGGCAGGCTTGAAAAGAGCTTGGTAGTGTTCTTTTATTTACACACTACTTTAAGTCAGCGGAGCTGCCTGACATTTGATCTACAGGTGTCCAATAGCCCCAGTAACTGTATGTGAAATAAGAGATATAAACGCCTGTGGCTCCAGGACTTTATCCACAGAGAACTGGATGTATTTGATGTAGATGTTCATTCCAAATATCAAATGTTAACATTTCAACGCAGCATCGGATGTCTTTCTCATGTGGTGGACAATACTATGCTCATATAAATGTAGACACTCAGGGGTTTAAGCATTTGTTTTGTACCTAGCCTACTATTGCTGATATATTCATAGAAAAGTTCAAAGTTGCCCCAAGTGCTTGTTCAACCACTAAAACTACCATCTAACACTGCAAACTAACAGTGTCTTGACTCTTTTTATATCAGACAGAAGCGTGACACTCCGTCAGTGTCTGGACAGATTGATTTGTACCTCCGTCCATGTCACAGTAAACTCCTATCCTCTCCGGCACTGCCACATCCAGGCTCTTCGCCTTGTTGTTGTGTTTGGCAGCGAAGGAATTCTGGAGCCAGTTATTGACATGAACACACCAGGTGGTATTGGTTTTGCCCAGTTGATCGAACTTGCCCAGGTTCTTATAGGCTACACCGATGCTATAGGACTTGCAGTCTTTGAGGGCCTTCACCTCCCAGTAGTGTTGACCAGAGTCAATACTGGTTTCACCTGAGCATAAAGATACACAAAAGAGGGATGGAGAGAGAGAAAGAGTTATCGCTTTGATGCAATCGGAAAAAAATACGCCTGCAGCTTATTACCTTCTTTTCCAGCTATAACCCTAACTGTTACATACTGCAGACATTAGAGACTCTTTCCAAAAATGAAGGAAATCTACATTCATACACGTGTTAAATCCTTCATACCAGTCCCTGGTTATATTACACACAAATATAGACACGGTGCTTTAACATAAAACTGGGATTTGCCTTGTAGTCAGAGCTGATGTTATTGAATATTAAACACTTTCTGACCAATCACATGCTTAACGCTGATAAATGAGACGTCTGTATTAAAATGTAAACGAGTACAGCTCTATAGTTGTAGGTTCATTACCTAGTACTGTATAGGACTCTCCGGTAAACCGATCTCGGGCTCCTCTGGGAGCTGGCGAGCGAGCAGTCGACCCTCTTTTTGGGGACGGAGTTCCACTTCTGTAACCGTCAACAAAGCACAAACACAGTCAGTCCATCCAGGCAGCTTAGAGTACACACACACACACACGCACACACACACACACACACACACACAAGGACGAACACACATGCTGCTTCAAGACACACTCAAACAGCCACGGCAGAGAAGAAAGAACACAGAAGAAGCAAAAAAAAGATGTCGACGGCTCGATCAGAAAAAGGCCGCTGGTGTTAATAAGAGCACTTCTACATAAGAAGAGATGAGGAGATGCAGATGGAGCTTCAGGACAGGACGACGACGGCCGATTAGAAAAAACAAACAAACAAACAAAAAAAAACAACAACACTAAAATAAAGTAACATTCAAAGCCGGATCTAAATGTATGATCTGACCTTAAAGGAATACTCTAATACCTAATCCCTGTCCTACGTGTTTGTACTGACAAATGAATGGAAACTCTGTTTATTTGTAACTGATTAGATTAGATTAGATTAGATTCAACTTTATTGTCATTGTGCAAGGTACATGTACAGAGCCAATGAAATGCAGTATGCTCACTTATAACTAAAGCTTAAGGGCAGATGTGAAATTTATTCAACAAATACTGTACTTACAATTCAACGTTCTAGCATATAACGCTCATATAATGAGACAGGCATGAAGGAACACGTTAAAAAAATCTGTTCTTATGTAGACTGAGTATCAGTCATATAGTAAAAATGAACCCGGTTATGACGTGTTAATAAAATATTGTATTATAATGCACCAACAGACCCATGCAACTATCCTGGTAAGACATTAAGACACATTCATAGCGTTTGAGCACGCTAAAGATTTAGGACGACACGGATGCTTGTAAATGTTTCTCGGCGATAATTAACGACTGCCCTTAGACTTCTATTATACGTGCGTTTGGACTGAAAACATTTTGTTTTATTTTATTTTCTCAGAGGTAATATCAAATAAAACAGAGTACTCCTTTAAGAACATGTCCATGTGTATGTACATTTCTGCAATATTCATTAGCAGCTGATGGTGATGGAGTGAAATCTACTGGATTTTGATGGATTTACTGGATCATGTTATAAATTATGTGTGCAACCCTTTTTTTTTTTTGACTCCAGGACATGGTGGTTAATCGAGGTTGGAAACCCTGCCAGGAATTCTGGGCCTCTTTCTTTATGAAGAGACAGATGCTAGAGCTTGGTGGGCGTGTCTATGGGCGTGTCTATGGTCTTGGTCACATGACTCACAAGACAAAAGGCGGCTTTAAGATCAATGTGTAATAGTGTCATATGGAGCATATATATCATATGTCATATGGACACATATAGTGTCAGATCAGTTATAATTACTTAATTGATAATAATAGACTTGACTTTATTACTCAAATACTACTTATATTTCTGTCGTAATGCCTAACCGTCGCTATGGTGACGTAGTTTTCTTCTGTACGGAGATGTTCATGAACATTTATAGAAGGAGTCAGTGTGTCATCCTGTAGAAATTGTAACTATAAACAGATAAAATGTACAACGTGAAATTCTATAATTAAAAAAAAAAAACATAAATAATCCATTGCTGTAGAAGGAAAACACTTCTGTATGTCGGCTTTTGTTTGCTCATGTG